>NW_027142394.1:2724076-3235959 GCF_026170545.1 Melanerpes formicivorus
AACAGAAACCACAGCCAAGATAAAGCAAACAGACATGGTTAAATGACGGTGTCCAGAAAAGTACTTAAATTATCATAGGTCTTTGTTTGTGATGCAAGCTGCTCACTAAGCAATGTCTTCCTGGCCATAGACAGAACTTTTGGGGGAACTGGCCAAGTAAAAAGAAATGCCCATCTCATTTTAATGTTAAAGTCACTGTAATGTTCAAGGCATTGTGATGTTTGAGTTCATACAATATGAAAACATGTTGTAAAATGAACTAATAACGTGAAAAGGGAAATAAGAAGGGATTTTCTCCAGTTTGGAGCGTTGTAGATGCTAAAACCCAAAGCCTGTTATCCAGAGTCTACAACTTTGTTTACAATATCTGGTGTTCTTCTGGATGATAACTCTGTTTCTCTTTCATTTGACCAAACTCTCTTTCGTGAAATCCTGTGGAAAAACTACTGGGACATCACATTATAGGCAAAACGATTTCTTTACAGCCTCTACAGTACCTACTACCTTCCCCTATCCAGGAAATCATTATGGCTTCACTGTTTCCCAGTCCTGCTTTCATTATACAAAGTGGAAGCCACTTTCTGAAAGGTTACTGATTTTTGCAAACTAGAGCCTTAATTAACCACACAAAAGCTATTAGTAAACCAGGATTACTTTTTTTCCTTGTTAAAGAATTATTAATCACTTACACCTTGTTTTCCCCTCTGACTGCAGAAGTCCATTTTAATTATTTCACAGAATGAACTATTCTACATTAAGCTGGTGCACTTGCATGTCTCTGACTCAGATGGCTTCTCTGATTTTTAGCTGGGGGTGAAGGGAAGCCAAAAAAAAAAAGTGATACCTTCAAATTTTCTCTGTAGGTAAGCAGTTAGCTTTAATTGGTTGGTGAAGCCTGCTAAGGGAAAGCACTAAATCAGTAAAACTTTCACTTGAGTCATGTCCCATTTTAGTCAGTGTTACACACTCCATGGGTTACAGCTATGAACTAAATAATTTCCTATCTGCCACTTACCCTTCATGGACTTCCTATCTCAGAGTCTCTGTCTTTGGAGCACAGCTAGCAAAAGACCTCAGAGATCATTTACAACCAAAAGGATTTTGTGATTCTATGAAATTTCAGGACAGATTCTCCATAAGAGACAGGAGGTTTTCAGCAAATTAATCCCCTCAGAAGCTGGGAGAAAGGTGGCAGCAGAGATGGCCATCCTTTGCTCAGCTCCTGTCTTGCTGCCCTGGCTTTTTCTGGCTTCCTAGCTAGCTTCCCATCCGTGGCTTAGCTAAGGCTTGGTCTATCTTCTCAGTGTCATGAAATCACAGGACTCTAATGAGTGATTTTTTCTTTGTTCGTGGAGGGCACAGAATAAAAAAACCACAAAAAGTGATGGGGAAAATTGAAGCTGTGGTTTGACTCCGTTTTGGGAACACCAGTACAGGTCTGTGCAGGAGGTTATTTCTAGTTCAAACTTAACCAGAGCTTAAAAGTGTTTTGCAGAAAGTGCAAAAACTGTCCTGAAGAGAATTAATTGAAAGGTGATTTGGTGGAGGTTAGCAAGTTAATTGGGGAAGGAATAAATTCTGTACACGCATGGAGAAATTCTCCTTAGCTACCTCTAATTGCTTAAAAATTGGGTATCTAGTGGGTTTCAGGCTCCTTTTAACACCAATGACAAGAAATGGAGCTGCCCACAGAGATCTTTGTTCTCTTCCAAGCTACATAGGAAAAGTCATCAGAATATTGGAAGAAGCAAAGCAATGTAGTAGCAGAACCTAAAGCTCAGAAGCAAAATATCATCTGCATGACATCATCTGCAGACAACAAAGTGACCTTTGTCCTCTAGAATAAAGTACACTCCCATACCTCCCTACAGAATCATAGAATCAATAAGGTTGGAAAAAACCTCAGAGATCATCAAGTCCAACCTGTCACCCAACACCTCATGACTACTAAACCATGGCTCCAAGTGCCATGTCCAGTCCCTTTTTGAACATCTCCAGGGACGGTGACTCCACCATCTCCCTGGGCAGCCCATTCCAATGGCTAACAACTCTCTCTGTGAAGAACTTTCTCCTCACCTCCAGCCTAAACTTCCCCTGACACAGCTTGAGACTGTGTCCTCTTGTTCTGGTGCAGGTTGCCTGGGAGAAGAGACCAACCCCCTTCTGTCTACAACCTCCCTTCAGGTAGCTGTAGAGAGCAATAAGGTCTCCCCTGAGCCTCCTCTTCTCCAGGCTAAACAATCCCTTCTCTCAAGCAACCAGCACCAGAACAAGGGGACACAGTCTCAAGCTGCACCAGGGAAAGTTTAGACTGGAGGTGAGGAGAAAGTTCTTCCCAGAGAGAGTTGTTAGCCATTGGAATGGGCTGCCCAGGGTGGTGGTGGATTCCCCATCCCTGGAGGTGTTTAAAAGGGGATTGGACGTGGCACTTTGTGCCATGGTTCAGTCATGAGGTCTGTGGTGACAGGTTGGACTTGATGAACTTTGAAGTCTCTTCCAACTTTGGTGATTCTGTGACTCTGTGAAGTGTTCCACCCTTTGCATCATCTTTGTGGCCCTCCTGGTTGAAAGAATCCTGTACAGCTGCTGTGGTTCTTGCTCGCTGCTCAGTATCAAGTACACCACCATGGTTTCACACAGGTGTAAAAGGTGTAATTTTTCAGTATGTGCATGACCTGTAAGGTCACTGTTTAATCTCTGATGGTTTGCTGTTGATTGCAGAGTACAACACTTGTCATCACACAGACAAGCAGCTCTGCAAGCATGTAAATAAAGCCATTTCTCTCTGCAGTGTCAGCTGAGGGGTCCAGAGGAAGAATGTCTAAAAGAACACTATGGAAAGCAGACGTGTGCTCAATTCTGTCACTGATGCCACACTATCAATCACTGATTCTGCCCTAAAATTTCATTTTAATAATGTGCCTTATCTCCATGCCATTACCCATCTATCTTAAATATGAAATCCTCATTTCATGGGAATCCTTCTCTACAGCCTACACATGCAATTGCTGCACGGTTCAGTTTGATCATCTCAGAGCAGAGATCTATTTTCAGTTCAGATCCCTGAATGTTTGTGTTTTCTTCTCTCATGGAGTCTCTCAATATTCCAGGGAGGTTACTGACAATTACCTGGGGGGGTTAACTTTGTTATAGAAAAGTCTCAATCAAATGCTTGAAAGTTGCATTTAAGACATCTTTGTGCAATACTGTCAACAGGGGACCAGCAATAATAATTTGGTGACAGAAAATCTATAAAACATATTAAGCCAGTTTCAGTTCCACTTTTTTTCCCCTCTTTTTTCTTTTCCCTTTCCTTCTTGTTACATTCACAATTGGAGTCACAGAGACAAGATCAAAACTCCAGGAACAAAGCTTACCTTAAAGGCTTTAGTGATAAGAGTGTACAAACAAGAGGTTTAAGATTCAGCATCAAAAGTAAGCCTTGCTAGTTCTGTAAACACTATTGATTTCCCTCAGATTCCTGAGAAATATTTAATCCAAGCTCTCTTTGTCCTATGAAAATGAAGGGTTGGTTCTGATCCATATTTTTGCTTTACAGTCTTGAGGTCCATAGGTTAATACACTGAGCAAACTGCAAACTCTGGGATTTTTATTTACTCTGCAGGCTGGAGGAAAGACAGGGATTTAATTTTTCTTCCATGCCATGGTCCTGCAGCCACAGTATTGTTTCCTGCATTGAGTCTAAATATGTGGTTCTGCATTGCAGCAATATTGCCAAAGTTGCATTCTGCTTCTGAGATAAAAGCTAAAGTTTTGATATTAGCAATTTGCTTTCCCAGTGTAATTTGAGGATTCTATAGGGGGAAAAAAAATAATCACTGCTAGTTTCATTAAGTTTCTTTTCAGTTGTCAGCATAGTAGAGTGTAAAGAAATGCTCATTGCCTAAAAGAAAGCCCTAAGAAAGGTAAATATCTTCATTAATGATCTGGATGAGGGGATTGAGTCAGTCATCAGCAAATTTGCAGGTGACACCAAGTTGGGAGCAGATGTTGATCTGTTAGAGGGTGGAAGGGCTCTGCATAGGGACCTTGACCAACTGAACAGATGGGCAGAGACCAACAGTATGGCATTCAACAAATCCAAGTGCCAGGTCCTGCACTTTGGCCACAGCAACCCCATGCAGAGCTACAGGCTGGGGGTTGGAGTGGCAGCAGAGCTCCCAAACAGAGAGGGACCTGGGGGTGCTGATTGACAGCCGCCTAAACATGAGCCAGCAGCGTGCCCAGGTGGCCAAGAAGGCAAATGGCATCCTAGCCTACATCAAGAATAGTGTGGCCAGTGGGAGCAGGGAAATCATTGTGCCCCTGGACTCAGCACTTGTTAGGCCACACCTTGAGTCCTGTGTCCAGTTCTGGGTTCCTCAGTTTAAGAAGGACATTGAGACACTTGAACGTGTCCAGAGAAGGGCAACAAGGCTGGGGAGAGGCCTTGAGCACAAGCCCTATGAGGAGAGGCTGAGGGAGCTGGGGTTGTTTAGCCTGGAGAAGAGGAGGCTCAGGGGAGACCTTATTGCTCTCTACAACTACCTGAAGGGAGGTTGTAGCCAGGAGAGAGTTGGTCTCTTCTCTCAAGCAACCAGTTCCAGAACAAGAGGACACAGTCTCAAGCTGTTCCAGGAGAAGTTTAGGCTGGAGGTGAGGAGAAAGTTCTTCCCAGAGAGATTTGTTAGCCATTGGAATGTGCTGCCCAGGGAGGTGGTGGAGTCACTGTCCCTGAAGGTGTTCAAGAGGGGATTGGACGTGGGACTTGGTGCCATGGTTTAGTCATGAGGTCCGTGGTGACAGGTTGGACCTGATGATCTTTGAGGTCTCTCCCAACCTTGGTGATTCAGTGATTCTGTGATTCTGTGATTTAAAGGTGTCTTTCCAAAATTAAAAAAAAAAAAAAAATAATGATTTGAGATTTTCCATCAACAAATTTTACAGAACAATTCTTCTTTTATTTAGCTCAAAGCAAGCTGAACATTAGCTCACTTCTAGCTAAGCCTCATTTATAAACTATTAATGGTTTCATTTGCATTTCCATCAAGAAGAAGAGAGACAGTCATTGCACAGATCTTTCTCTAGACACCCAGATACTACTGAATTAAACATAGCTGATGATTTTGTACAGGTTACCTGCAGATTTTTGATGGGAAGCACAAATTATTTCCCAGTAGTTGTGCAATGGTTATTTATATCCAAAAGTCACTGGCTCTGTAATTCTGCTGTGTCAGCAAGCTAACCATGACACACAGCTTTAACCTTCTTAGAGCTCACCAAGATATTATCTAGCAAAACATAGTTATTGTTTTCTGGGATGATTTGTGTGGCCGGTTTAATACACTTTTGTGATCCATACCCCTGATTAGGGGGCCTGATGATGAGGTCTGTGAAGGTCATGCCTCAACAAGCTAATTTGGTACCTATATGTCCTTATGTTCTTGACTATAGGAGATCACAACAGGGGGAAAAAAAATAACTGAATTGAAAATATCTTCTTCATTGTTTCATAGTTTCATAGTTTCATTCAGGGTTGGAAGGGACCACAAGGATCAGCTAGTTCCAACCCCCCTGCCATGGGCAGGGACACCCTACACTAGATCAGGCTGGCCAGAGCCTCATCCAGCCTGCTCTTAAACACCCCCAGGGACAGGGCCTCTTCAGAACAGAGCATTATTTATTCCCAGAACAACACAAACTACCACAAATGAAGTCTCCCCCCCCTTAATCAAGGGAAAATGAAAATAGTCATGGCTCAAAATCATGTGCTTGGAAAATACAAACATATAAACCCAAAGCAGGGAAGTAGTCAGGGAGGAGGTAATGAATGTAAAGGCTATCAACAGCCATTATGAAAACTTCTTTGTCTTTTGCAGGAAGGGTCTGGCTGGAAGGGGTCTGTCAAATGCTTTTTAGAAGTGAGACAGGACAGAATATAATGGATATCAGGATCCACCTTCTTAGGAGGTCGGTTATGTGAGATGAGACACAACCGCGGGATATGAAAAATGAATGCGGTGCGCGTCATTCAGCTTCAGACTCCAGGAGCAGACCTTAAATGTGAGCAGGGCCAACTCTATTAAGTTAGGTGATCTGAAAAATTGGGAGAAAAAATTGAAAATCAATCTTCCTTTTCATAGCCAGGGAAGGGAATGTGAAGAATGCGTAAGAGGTGCAACATGGGAACTGTTTGTACATTAAATCAGTGAGGACCAGTGGGACTGCCTTTTCAGCAAGATGCAAATCAGCACACCAACCAAATGTCCTGGGAGAAGAAAATGAAAAGAGAATCATCTAGTCTTGTGGTCATTGCCAAAGTTTTCTCATGGAGAAGCACAACATGAAAATAATATTTTGTATTATGTCTGATATATAGAATAGAATAGAATAGAATAGAATAGAATAGAATAGAATAGAATAGAATAGAATAGAATAGAATAGAATAGAACAGTATCATCATAGTATCATTCAGGGTTGGAAGGGACCACAAGGATCACCCAGCTCCAACCCCCACGCCATGGGCAGGGACACCCCACACTAGACCAGGCTGGCCAGAGCCTCATCCAGCCTGGTCAGAATAGAATAGAATAGAATAGAATAGAATAGAATAGAATAGAATAGAATAGAATAGAATAGAATAGAATAGACCAGGTTGGAAGAGACCTTCAAGATCATCATGTCCCACCCATCATCCAACACCATCTAATCAACTATACCAAGCACCCCATCCAGTCTCGTCCTAAACACCCCCAATGATGGCGACTCCACCACCTCCCTGGGCAGCCCATTCCAATGGGCAATCACTGTCTCTATGAAGAATTTCTTCCTAACATCCAGCCTAAACCTCCCCTGGCACAGCTTAAGACTGTGTCCTCTTGTTCTGGTGCTGGTTGCGTGGGAGAAGAGACCTGAATGACTTCCCATGGAAAGGACCCCTTGGAAATTAACATTCTTGATTAGTCTTCCTTCAAAGCAGGCATGTTCTCAGGCAAGTAGAGTTGCAAAAGAGCAGCAGGCTTTCCAATGTCGATGTCTTCTATGCATAATGACAAAAATATTGCCTGAATGTGCCTATAACAACAAAACAAACAAACCAAAAATTAGCAAGGTTCAAGACTTCCCCTGCTTGCTAACTGATTTTCCTGCATTGCTATCTGTTAGTGTGTTGTGAAGCAATGCTTTCTCCCAGTCCCAAATGTGATGATCAGCTCATTTGTCAATCTTCAGAAGCTATAAATGGGAACTTATCTATTCATGGAGACTGCAATCCCTTAATGAAGTTGCAAGAGTCACATTCAATGCTAGTCATTAGGTTTCATTCTTCTGTTGCACCCCAAATTCAACTTCATCTCTTTCTAACCTTGCTTGCTGTTAGACTCTTAATCCTAACTGCATTTTTGACCCATACTTTCAGCAGCTGCCTTAACAGACTGTTGTTTTCCTGAGAATTTAGAGCTGATTCTGTCTGATTTATTATATTTTCTCAGAATTATAATACTCTGCATCTTTATCAACAGCACAGGAAGAGCCAGGTGACCAATTTTTACTTTTATAAAGGCCTTAAGGACATCTTTGGGTTTGGCTGCTGCTGATTTAGGATATATTCTCACTCCTGCTAATGGGCTTTCTTAATATATTTATAAGCCTAATTTTAAGCAAGATACCTAACATTTCTATAGCACCTTTCTTGCACATTAAAGGCAAACAATACATATTCTGTGCAAAAGCAAATCAAATCTCTTCTTCTTCTACCCCCCCTTGGCTAAACAGCAGTTTCTAGGAAGTTCTGCCAGCATTGCTTTTCCTGTTTTAGTTTGTTTGTTGGTTTGGGGTGAAAGCAAACATTAGCACATAATGCACTGGCATGTAAATCCAAAGCTACAGAGCTCTTGAAGGGGGCACCACTGCAGGCTCCTTCTATAGAAGTGTTGATGTTTCAATTAGCAATAATCCACAGACTGTAGCTGCAGAGTGCAACCATCTGGTGGACTAATACTATTAGAGGACATTAATGTCTCATAGATAAATGTAACTTCCTACAGGATAATTTCTGTGCATGGTAATGTTCAGGGTTTCAAGCCTACCTCTTTCACTTCTGTGTTCTAAGTAGATAAAGTAGGTATAGGAGGATGAGAAGAAGGGGCTGCTTGTTATAGAATATAAGAAAATTTCAGGTCTGCAGGATACTGGCACCTAATGCATGATATAAATCATATCATAGGAATAGTTTATTTGTTCTTTCTTTGAAAATTATTACTTTTAATGATTGATTATCATTCCTCAGAGCATAAGATTGAGGATCATGTGTTAAAAACTGTTACATAGGATGGTAAGCAACAAAAGCCAAGGATGTTCTATTTCCAGATAGTCACTGTCTCAAAAATGAGGGAGCCTTGTTCTCTACAGGCAGCAGATAAGGCTGGAAAGAAAAGGAAGAGTAAGACACTACAAAGGAGGCAAGAAAATGAAAAAGGAGACAAAAGTATCCATGCTCTTCATGAATGAATCAGGCATTTTGAAGGTGCAGCCTTTTAACCCGTGAACTGTGAATCAGGAAGCAAGTATTACAGGATTGCAGCTGGAAATTGCATGCAACAAAGAAGAAAATAGATTATTTTGTTTGTTTGTTTCAGTTCAGCTTGAATTTAAATAGGACAAGGCTATAAAATAAAGTATTTAAATGTTTTGGTTTGTTTCGGTTTTCCTTTAATGGCCAAATGCTTCAGCAGTAAGTGTGAAAACCTAGGTGCTGATAGAGAATAGAATAGAATAGAATAGAATAGAATAGAATAGAATAGAATAGAATAGAATAGAATAGAATAGACCAGACCAAGTTGGAAGAGACTTTCAAGATCATCGAGTCCAACCTATCACCCAACACCATTTAATCAACTAAACCATGGCACCAAGCACCCCATCAAGTCTCCTCCTAAACACCTCCAATGATGGTGACTCCACCACTCCCCATACAGCACATTCCAATGGCAAATCACTCTTTGTGAAGAATTTCTTAGTAACATCCAGTCTGAACCTCCCCTTGTGCAGCTTGAGACTGTGTCATCTTGTTCTGGTGCTGATTGCCTGGGAGAAGAGACTAACCTCCACCTGTCTACAACCTCCCTTCAGGTAGTTGTAGAGAGCAAGAAGATCTCCCCTGAGCCTCCTCTTCTCCAGGCTAATCAACCCCATCTCCCTCAGCCTCTCTTCATAGGGCTTGTGCTTCAAACCCCTCACCAACTTTGTTGCCCTTCTCTGGACACGTTCCAGCAGCTTAACATCTTTCCTAATCTGAGGGGCCCAGAACTGGACACAGGACTCAAGGTGTGAGCTAACCAGTGCAGAGTACAGGGGCAGAATGACCTCCCTGCTCCTGCTGGTCACACTATTCCTGATGCAGGCCAGGATGCCATTGGCCCTCTTGGCCACCTGGGCACACTGCAGGCTCATGTTCAGTCTACCATCGACCAATACCCCCAGGTCCCTCTCTGCCTGGCTGCTTTCCAGCAGTCATCTTCCTGCTTTGGCTGTGAAGCTGAGATTCATGCAAATCTTTAATTAAGAGCCATCTTCCAAGGGCAAAGCTCTGTTTGTGCATTTGCAGTAGCATGCAATAGAATAGCTGTGCTCTGGAGTACTTTGAACAACAGCTACCTTCAGAGATCTGTGTGTTCTTGCTAATTAATTATTTAAATATTCTGTCAGGTGCTGCAGTTAAATCTTAATCATTTTGTAAATGGCTGAACAGAAAGAGTGTTTAAGTGACACAGGCACATCAAAATACACTAGTAGTATGATCTTCGTGAGCACAGGCCAGGCAGGTTTTCTGTCCTACAGTGACTGAACTCTGGAGAAACTTTTTCAGGTAAAAGTATGTCATTTAAATATATGAGACACAACTCACTTGAAGAAGAGACTCTTGAATGTGAGCAGAGAAGGACAACGAGGCTGGGGAGAGGCCTTGAGTGCAAGCCCCATGAGGAGAGGCTGAGGGAGCTGGGGTTGCTTAGCCTGGAGAAGAGGAGGCTCAGGGGAGACTTTATTGCTCTCTACAACTACCTGAAGGAAGGTTGTAGCCACGTGGGGGTTGGTCTCTTCTCCCAGGCAACCAGCACCAGAACAAGAGGACACAGTCTCAAGCTGCACCAGGGGAAGTTTAGGCTGGAGGTGAGGAGAAAGTTCTTCACAGAGAGAGTTGGTAGCTGTTGGAATGTGCTGCTCAGGGAGGTGATAGGGTCACCATCCCTGGAGGTGTTCAAGAGGGGATTGGATGTGGCACTTGGTGCCATGGTTTAGTAGTCATGAGGTGTTGGGTGACAGGTTGGACATGATGATCTTTCAGGTCTTTTCCTACCTTATTGATTCTATGATTCAATGAAAGTCCTACACATATGGTGCACAGAAACACCCATGGATCAAGTTCTCTGCCTTATTGTTGCAGGACTGATCTTTTCTCTTTACCCTTTCTGAAGTGTATCATTTAAAGTCAGAGTACTCTCATGAATTATTACAAACTTTCCCAGTTCAGAAGGATTCATACTGGCAAGAGGAAACGACCTCAAGTTGCACCAGGGAAGGTTTAGGGTGGATATCAGGAAAAACTCTTTACTAAAAGAGCTCAGGCACTGCAACAGGCTGCCCAGGGATGGAGTCACCATCCCTGGAGGAGTTCAAAGAAAATGTAGACATGGCACTTCAGGACATGGTTAAATGGCCTTGGTGGTGGTGGGTTGACAGTTGGACTTGATGACCTTAGAGGTTGTTTTCAAACTTAATGATTTTATGCATCAATGTATTGGCAGAATTGTCTATTATGTATATGCATACTGATGTGTCACTGAAAATTCTGCGACCACTATGGTACCAGATTCCTGTCAGGGCAAGAGAGACACAGTATCTAACCCAAAAATCTGCAGCCTAGCTACCCAGAGCAAACAATGGGCTGAAGATTAACTGACTGCCTCAGGATCATGAAACAAGTTAATGGCAGGGAGGAAAACACTCAGAGCCTTCAGTATCCAGTCTCCTGAGCATCTTCCCTACTTTCTAAACAGGTCCTACATTTGTTTTCATATTTCAGCAGGAGATTATAATTTAGATCCAGATCTGGCGCATGTAAGTAGAATACTACTGATTTGTAAATAAGCTGAGAGGTGAATTTTCCTAGTGAGTTCAGCTGCAGTACAAAGCAAGACATAAAAAATGCATATGCTTCACAAAACCTGATCAGAACAATCTTCTCACAAGTTCCTTTTTTTTCCCCCTTCTGAGATGCTCATACAGCTGTCAGACCCTGTAATGTTACTGAGCAATGCAAACAAAAGAGAGCTATAATTATATTTGCCCCAAATAACAGTAAAAGATCAATATTGCATCCTGCTTGAGTGTTATAATATCTAACACCACAACTGCTGCTGAAAGAGGAAGAAAGGTGTTATGTTCAGCCTTGTCTTTTTCCTCCTTCCCACGAAGCAGGAGGTAAAAAGCAGACCTGTTAAGAATAGAATGCTTAATTAAGTGAAAGAGAAGTCTTGTGAATAGCAAAATGCTCAGCTCAGTAAAGGAAACTCCATCCAGCACTTTGCTTCATCAGGCTTATGAATGCCATCACTCAGGGATTACATTAGTATTAAAACAGATTCAGATTTTAAATTAGAAAACATTTACACCAAGACTACTCCTGCCAGGAAGGAGGGCTTGTCAAACTGGGTAAGGTCTAGTTGTGCTCAGCTTCACTATGGTGTTTTGCCTACTTCCATATCATACTCATCACCACTTAGAAAATAACTCCACGTCGTCTGCATCTCTGCTGTGAATGTGTTGCAAAGTTATTTCCGTGTGCATTAGGACATTTGACTCTCTTTCAGTCTGTGACTGCAAAACATTCACAATGGAGGCCAAGACCATTTTCTGCTGTGCTTATGCTTTCATAAGCAGGTCAGATTTTCTGCAAGCTCTTGCAAATCTCCCAGTCCTTCACAAGCCCATAGACTGCATGTTGAAAATCACCATGCAGCTGAATAGATGCAAATAAATTCCTTGAGAAGCTGCAAGTTGAATCCTTTATAGTCTTTGTTTATTTCTGCCAATATTGCCTTTCTCTGTCAAACACTAGTGGGACTACCAAGTATCTCTGTAGCAGATCTATAGCTTTTCTTCTGCCAGGGTTGCTGAAAAGGAACTGGCTACCTGATCTTCCTATTCACAGGGGCTGTGTCAGGGAATTTCCCTGCAGGAGAATTGAGATTAGTTCCCTTTGCACTACATCAATGGCACAAAAGTGTGATGAGCATTTACGATGTTATGGTAATGCAGTGATTCTGGAGCAATCCAAACCAAATCACATCACATTATTATGATATCTTCATTACTGTAAGGCCTGGCTTGGTCCTTTGCCTTTTTCATTTCCAGTAATGCACTGGGGAGAAGGAGAGGTGACACATTTGTGGACTAATAGGAAATTTCTGGGTCAAAGGACCGAAGTCTCAGAGGCTGCAGAAAGCATTCCTGTTTTCTGTGTGGCCAGGGAAAAGAGGAATGAGTTCCCTGAGCCCCACACCTACATCAGACTATATCCTCCAAAACAAGGAGCATTCCTTTCCAACTGCTGCTGTCTTAGGACTTCAATAAGACTTTGCAGTATTGTTTTAATGTGCTCACATAAATTGGCCAGATTGAGAATACTCTGTACAAGGTCCCAAGGTTCTCTTGCACTCCCTGTAGTCAGCTGGGTCGCAGAGACTAAAAAGGGAAAAAACCTACTCCCACCTTTGCTTCCCAAAATGCTAATATCCAGCACTTCAAAGCATGGGAAAACTTTATGTTATTGTGACATTTCAGTGCGAGTTCCAGCCCCTCTTCTTGCCACATTCTTCATTTTTATGCAAAGACTCCTTACAATAACATACAGAAACAGCCCCAAAGTAAGACCCAGAGCACCAGCCTCCCAGCAGAGGTGAAGGCCATAATCTTTCCATGCCCTCTGTCTCTGATCTTGAATAATTTGTGCCATGGTGCTATCACCTCTAGGCAGGCAAACTTTTCCACTATCTATTTCCTTCAAACATTGTCTTTAGGATGTCCTTCCAGTAAAACAGAAATGAGTTTCAAACCCTTCAGGCAGGAGGAGGACACGGGTCTATCTCCTGCTCAGGAAATGGAATAACCATTTTTTTTTTAAGCAGTAATCACAAGAGCTTTTATCAACATCAGTGTGCCATCCATCTATGTGTATTCTAGGAACATCTAGATATATTCCAAGAATATGCAGCAGATAAAATTTAATCAGAAACTGAGGCAGAAAAATGCCTAATTCTTTGATCCCATGTGGAATTAAGTAGCAGGAGGAGGCAAGCTGCTGAATGTGACATACCTCTGCAAATGCACAACAGTAGAGCACCTTGAAAATACAGATCTGAGCAGGGAGCTAAAAGCAGCAGAGCAGTAGGCAGATTACATTGCTTCATTTTAATCCTAAATTCTGCCTGAGTCTTCCTGCAAACAGCCAAGTCTTTCATTGTAGCCGTCTGTAACTTAATATATCAAATGCATGTATTTCTTGTAAGAGGTAGAGCTGATTAAATGCATTCTCCTGGATTGGCTGGACATCAGAAGAGTGGAATTGGCACATTCCAGAGGAATACGTGCATTCCTTCAGAGTCATTGACAGCAAGCAGCAGGCAGCAGGGCTGTCCTGCTTGTTGCCCTGGCAGGCAGCTGGTTTGCTTGGCTGACCGGCTCCCAGCCCGTCCCACCAGGCAGCTGGGGAGACAACCAGCACGTTAGCTTGCCAGGCTTTTGGCTGCCTGACTGGCAGATGGACTTGCAAGCTGCCTGGCTGGCTGCCTAGCCCTCCCTTTGCCTGCTGGCTGATTTACCTGCTGCCCAGCTCCCCAGCTGCCTGGCAGGCTGCCCGGTTTGCCTGATCATGGGTGAGGTTATAGGCCCAAAATAGTTTGTTCTGCAAGGCAGGAGACTGCAGTGTTGGTGTTTTGTTCTCATCCAATCTGGAATGTCCCATGAAGCAGAAACTCCCATCCCAGCAAGCTTTAGTAATCAGTTTACAACATTTATCCATGTATTCTGTGCTGGCAATTAGGAGTTCTTAAGGCTGAAGAAACACCTCACTGGAATTATTTGCATAACATTTGCCTGACTCATTTCAACTCCTCAGATTGGTTTGTACAGATTTTCTCTAGCAGAATCAGAAAAGATTTTTAGACAGGCTTGTAATGTCATATTCATCACTGGCTCTCTTTCCACTGAATTAAGCTGCAGCCCAAGCCACAAAGCACTAACTCCAATATGGACTCATGAAAAGTCATCAGCATGACAGCTTTGGATATGTGACCAATATCTGTGTCAAGGGGATTGAACTTCTTCTTACTTACAAAAAAAATATAAACAAGAAACAAATCTGCTTGTCAGGCTGGCAGGAGTCTGTCTTTTCTCAGAATACTCTACCTTTAATAGTTCCCATTTCAGTTTAATCATACTGTCCTAAAGATTTCACTTTGCTTAAATAATGAAAAAAGGTGTTATAAAAATTGCATGAAATCAGCTCGCCCCAGGACAGGTTCTGTTGGATGTAATTACATATGCTTCAGCAAACTGGAGCAATGTGTCGTGTGAAAGGCTTTTAAGGTGACAGGAGTTAATTGTGCAGGGTTTAAGGTAAAATAGAAAACGGTGGGCAATGGCCAACACCTTGAGAGGAAGCTGTTTGGCTTTTAAAACTAGAGAGAGTAAAGATGCTGCTAAATTATAAATAGGGAAAAAAAAAAACCCACACCAGAGTGGTAAATAGGGGATAGATTTTATTGTATAAAAGAAATAAAAGGAGGCTCTCACCAGAGTGGAAAGTATTGCATTCCAAGAAAGCCTGTCAGATAGAAATTTCTTTATGATATACCTACATCTAAACTAGGACAGTTACCTCTAAAGCAGGCTGTGATATTTCCCTGGTGACACTGGTCTACAAGGCAGTACAATAAGAAATACCACTTCTTTTTTTTTTTCCCCTGCAATACTGGTAATAACAGTACATCAGAATTGAAGTGCAAGGCTATGGAAACATTCTGACTTCTTTTTTTTTCCCAGTGAGAATACAAAAAGATTTTCGAAAGGACCCTCTGGGTGGCATTTGTCTGATGAGCAATAGAATCATAAAATCATAGAATCATAGAATCAATAAGGTTGGAAAAGACCTCAAAGATCATCAAGTCCAACCTGTCACCAAAGACCTCATGACTACTAAACCATGGCACCAAGTGTCACATCCAGTCCACTCTTGAACACCTCGAGGGATGGTGACTCCACCACCTCCCTGGGCAGCACATTCCAATGGTGGATGACTCTGGCTGGGAAGAACTTTCTCCTCACCTCCAGCCTAAACTTCCCCTGGGACAGCTTGAGACTGTGTCCTCTTGTTCTGGTGCTGGGTGCTCGTAAGAAGAGACCAACCCCCACCTGGCTACAACCATCCTTCAGGTAGTTGTAGACAGCAATAAGGTCTCCCCTGAGCCTCCTCTTCTCTAGGCTAAGCAACCCCAGCTCCCTCAGCCTCTCCTTGTAGGGCTTGTGCTCGAGGCCTCTCCCCAGCCTTATTGCCCTTCTGTGGACACATTCAAGTGTCTCAATGTCCTTCTTAAACTGAGGAGCCCAGAACTGGACACAGTACTCAAGGTGTGGCGTAACCAGTGCTGAGTCCAGGGGCACAACGACATCCCTGCTCCTGCTGGCCACACTTGATGCAGGCCAGGATACCATTTGCCTTCATGGCGTCCTGGGCACACTTCTGGCTCATGTTCAGCCAGCTGTCAATGAGCTTGTTTGCCCAAGCTGTGGCAGATTTTCTCAAAGAGGGACTATGCATGCCTTCATGCCTTTATTAAAATTAAAAACCAAATAAATCAGACCAAATAAATGCTCTCATCAGCTCATACAGTGTGTATGTTATAACAGCTCTTTACAATATAGAATGCTTGGTGGACAATAAGTCCTCTTCTAGTTCCTGATTCATATGTTTCCATGTGATATTGACTTTCAGATACTTGGGTATCAGGTCTCCCATTTTGCAAGAAGCACTAGCAGCACAGTAGGTTTCTTTATTAAGCATTATTTCTTGAGTTACAGCCCTTGCTCAAGGATATTGCTACCAGTATGTTAATTGCTACCAATAAATTAATTATACTGCATTGAAATGCTTAATAAAATAGAGGCACACTCAAGGAGTGAAGGATTATTGTTGAATTTTAATGTTAGATTCAAATATATCAACTTTACTGCTTATTCTTTCCTATTCTATGGCCACTTGATTTTGATTAGTAGGAAGTATGCTCAGGAAACTCCTACACTCCCCTTAAAAAGACAGCAACATTTCACAGGGGAGAGTGCAAGGAATAATGTGCCATTCACCCCCAGATCTACCTGAGAGTTGTTAGCAAACATTTAATTGTATTTATAATGAAAGGTTCTTAGTTCTTACCCATTCTCCCCAGGGAGCTCTTCTCCTTGATTTTCTTTTCTTTTCATTCAAGACTAGTTTGTTGTTTTTAATAGCTACAATTTCATCCTGTTTTCTTATTCCTGGTGCTTTTGTAAATAAACCTCATAAGCTGATTTCCTCATTAGTGTACATGGTGTGCATCAATCTAGTCCCTAGGGATGAAGAAAAGAGCTTCTGCAGCAGAGTTAAGATGTTGGTGTCCAGCTCCTGAGAGAAAGCAGCCTGCTTGAATGTGTCCAGAGAAGGGCAACAAGGTTGGGGAGAGGCCTTGAGCACAAGCCCTGTGGGGAGAGGTTGAGGGAGCTGGGATTGTTTAGCCTGGAGAAGAGGCTCAGGGGTGACCTCATTGCCCTCTACAACTACCTGAAGGGTGGTTGTAGCCAGGAAGGGGTTTGTCCTCTTCACTCAGGCAACCAGTGGCAGAACAAGAGGACACAGTCTCAAGCTGCACCAGGGGAAGTTTAGGCTCGAGGTGAGGAGTAAGTTCTTCACTGAGAGAGTCATTAGTCATTGGAATGTGCTGCCCAGGGAGGTGGTGGAGTCACCATCCCTTGAGGTGTTCAAGAGGGCACTGGACATGGCACTTGGTGCCATGGTCTAGTCATGAGGTCTGTGGTGACAGGTTGGACTTGATGATCCTTGAGGTCTCTTCCAACCTTGGCAATACTGTGATACTGTGATACTGTGCTGTTAGTCATAGAATCATAGAATCAGTAAGGTTGGAAAAGACCTCAAAGATCATCAAGTCCAACCTGTAATGACTACTAAACCATGGCCAGAACTTCCCAGCTCAGATAAGGAAACATCCCCAAACGCCTGGGACTGCCAGGTGCTGGAAAGGAATTCTCCATTACAATATTGAATTTTGGTGTTTAAATTCCCTTTGTCATCTCTTAGGAATCTAAAGCAACTTAAAGATACTCCTCCAAGTAACTGGCTGAATGAACAGTCCAAAGACAGGATCCTTCCACTCCTCGCATAGCTTGACCCTGAAAATCATTCCATATGGCTGAATGCTCAATGATTTTGTTTGTTTCAATTGTAGCTCCTTTCCTATCCTTGTCGCAGCGAGATGAGGGATTTATGCTCAAAACAGTTGGGTTCTATGCACAACTCTGTATTCAAAGTCAATAAAATACTAACAAGTTGAAAAAGTTTTCATACCCAGTATTTGAGGTCAAAGGAGCAAGAAAACGTGGGGTTTGCTACAGCTTGCAGCCAAGCAGATAGAATAAATTGTAAAGAAGTAAGGATACAACCTTATAAGGATTAGTTTCTTTTTATTGGGATGAACAGCTCTGAGGAGTTCTGCTGCCCCCAGATTCAGCTCCATAAAACTGTCATGCAAAAGTTTTATCCCCAGCCCCAACCTAGGAGTAAATATCATCCTGGCAAGCATCCTCTCCAGGCTATATGCATGATCCAAGCATATAACTGTTCTGTACCTCTGAAAACCTCCTCACAGCTCCACGAAGTACACTTGCATTTTGTATTTTTCCTGTTTTCTCTTGATCTTTGGGAGCGTTCACACTTCAAATGAAGACCACTGTGGTGAAAAGCTGCCACTCCAACTGGGACAAAGTGCTGGGGAAGAAAAGTTCCAATAGCAATGATATAATGATCCCATCTAGAGAGCTTACTTAATAAGCTGTGTCTCAGGAAATGGATTCGTGGCCACAAAATCTGACTCATTATTTCAGTAATTGCTAGAGGGTTTTTACATAACATGTGCAGCTGACCTGCTGTACATGTCAGCCTAAATGGAGGTGTCATGACTGGCATGTCAGCTCACTGGCTTGTTACTCTGATATTGTGTTTGTTTTTCTCCCTGCCTTCCCTAATGAAATACAACTCCGCATAAACTTTTGGCCGCAATAATGGTCTGCGGTTCATTCAACCCACTCTTTGCTCGCAGACTTTTAATTGCACCACGTGAAGCAGTGTGAGAATAGCAAAGGAAAGTAATTAAACAATCCAAATATCCCCAGAGTTGGAATTTTCAGCCAAATGCATCTTCTGAATCCTTGGTGCTCATTATGACAGGGCAGTTAGTCACCGACTTGCCGTGTTGGTGTGACGCGAGGCAAAAACGCAGGGACACTGTGGTATTTTCTCCCTTCACTGATTGAAAGGCGAAAATGAACAAACCCCCCTGGGCAAAATGCCCCTAATAAACACAGTGTTGACATTAAAATATGACAAGATGACAGGCACAATGGTAAAGAAAGCGTGCATCACTCCTACAGCATGAGACGTGATGAAGGTAAGGTATGAGTAATCCAGCGAAGGCTATGCTAGATAAAACAGCTTAATTCATCTCTGTCAGTTTATGTGTAGCATGCATATTGATTCAGTTCTACTTTCTTAAAGGTTGGTATTTAAATCCATTGAGAATTTGCTAGATCAATTGGATCCACTACAGGGATGGGCGTTATCAGTAGTTTAATAGGAAAACACGTCCTTCACTTAGAAAGCCCAATCAGTGTGTGGATTTTGCTTCTGAGAGAACTTGCTCCTGATTATTTCCTTTTGAAATGTTCCATTCTTTAAATAGAAAGCTTGAAAACTAATCTTCTGCCACATTTGCAGTACTTTGGGTGGCGCTTTGTTGTTGTTGTTCTGAAATGTATCTGTAAAGCTGCAAGATTTTGACATGGTAACCTTTTATTTTCAAATAAGGGGGCAAAAAAACAAAGCAGAGAGGAAGATTATGAGCAAACTCCTGTCAATTTGACTTCAATGTGTGACACTGATGCTCAGATGCTTTTCACACTGAAACAGGCAACATAGAGGATATAAAGGTGCAAACAGCCTGTAGCTTGCCTGACGCAACCAGAACCCACTTCTGAAATCCCATATCAGGATATTCTGGGCTGCTTTAGTGTGAAAGCTGTTGAGGAGCCAATAGCCCATGACTGGAAAGCACCCACTGAAATAGACTAATCTAAACATCAGTGTGCTCACTCTGAGCAGAAACTCCATCCTAGCCCTGAGAAGCTGTTCTGGAGGAAACTTCAGCTGAACCTGACATTATTAGTTTTCACAGAGTCAGCATTCTGTAACCCCTTTTTCACAGCTGTCACCAGTGAGAATAAATGCAGGACAAGGTTTTAACTCAGGTGGGAGAAGCATGAGTAATAGGTTGACCAAGAGCTAGCTAAGCTGTCCCAGTTCTACAAAAAGAGAAATTCTGAAATTCTTGACAAAGCTCTTAAATGTTTCAGACCTGCTGCAACATTAGCACATTTACTCAGGGGTAAGATGATCAATCTCTTCAATGTGTCCTTCCCAATTCACAGAAAGCTTTTTGACCCTTCTCTTGAAGAGAGCAGCCTGTGTGTTTGCATCATCTCCCCTGGCACAGACTGCTCCAGGCCTCAGCTCTTTATTTCTATGTCCAGAGCTTCCAATGCCATGGTCATGGACACCATACTGGCCTCTAGGACAGAAATGAAAGGTTAAGTCTTGCAGGATCTGTGTGACAAAGCCTCTGAAGCTTCTTGGATTTCTGTGGTCTGACTTCAGTCAAACGTTGAGATTCCATGTAGCACAGAGAAGGATCTGAGTGTGCTCCAGCTCCTCTGCAGGCAACACCAGTGTGGGGTGGGTACAACCTCTGCTCCTTGTCACAAGACAGCAGGGCGTTCATCCTCCAGAACTAATCACTGTGGCACTAAGGATTGCTTTCACCAGTGGAATCTCAAACATTTTCATTCACAGAATGGCAGGGATTGGAATGGATCTCTGGAGATCCTCTGCTAAAGCAGGCTTACCCAGAGCAGGTTGCACAGTTGTATATCCAGATGAGTTTTGAAAGCCTTGAGAAGAAGACTTCACAGCCTCTCTGGGCAGCCTGTACGAGTGCTCTGGCGCCCTCAAATTAAGGTGTTTTTCCCTCAAGTTCAAGTGAAACCTCTTGGATTCTAGTTTGTACCTTTTGCCCCTTGTCCTAACACTGAGCATCACTGAGGAGAGCCTAGCCCCATCCTCATGACCCTTTAGGTATTTATAAGCATTGACAGAATCATAGAATGCACTGGGTTGTAAAGGACCCCTTAAGGTCATCTAGTCCAACGCAGTACTCCAGGTGAGGTCTCACCAGAGCAGAGGGGCAGAATCAGCTCTCTTGATCTGCAACCAGCCTTCTTTTGATGCAGCCCAGGATGAAATTTTCCTTCTGGGCTGCAATTGCATATTGTTGGCTCATGTGTAACTTTTCATCCACCAGTACCCTCAAGCCCATTTCCCCTTTCAGTCTTCTCTTTTCCAGGCTACACAGCGCCAGGCCTCTCAGCCTATCCTCGTAAAAGAGATGCTTCAGTTCCCTAATTTGCATTGAGTCATTTATCTTCAATACAGTGTAGATAACCTTCTCAAACTATCAAAGGTAGGTGTAAATCTATGAGTGTTTTGGCATAAGAGTGATTGAAAATCATTTAATTATGCTGTTTGAAACAGTCTCCACAATGCAAGCCTCCCTGCAATCAGCACAGGAGAAATCCTTTCCTCTGAAATGAATATCCTTAAAAGCAGGATATAAAAATCAGTGCCAGGCAACTATTAATATAGAACCTGTTATGTAACTAAGCCTCTCGGTGCCTCTCCTGCTGCACCAGAGAAATCAGGCATTTCTTATGAGAAAAGATAAAGTTTATGAAACAGAAAGAGTGCTTGGTCTGGGGTTATATTGATCTTCTTGGGTTATATTGATCTTCAGTGGCATCAGACAGCTGTCTCCAATATTTCCAGGTTTTGGGCTGTAGCCTATATGTATGTCAGAATTTGCTGTTTGGATACCAATGATTCACTGCTTCTAACATGAGCCTGCAGTGTGCCCAGGCAGCCAAGAAGGCCAATGGCATCCTGGCCTGCATTAAGAACAGTGTGGCCAGCAGGAGCAGGGAGGTCATTCTGCCCCTGTACACTGCACTGGTTAGGCCACACCTCGAGTACTGTGTCCAGTTCTGGGCCCCTCAGTTTAGGAAGGAGGTTGACTTGCTGGAACGAGTCCAGAGAAGGGCAACGAAGTTAGTGAGGGGCTTGGAACACAAGCCCTATGAGGAGAGACTGAGGGAGCTGGGGCTGCTTAGCCTGGAGAGGAGGAGACTCAGGGGTGACCTTATTGCTCTCTACAACTACCTGAAGGGGGGTTGTAAACAGGCAGAGGTTGGTCTCTTCTCCCAGGCAGCCAGCACCAGAACAAGAAGACACAGTCTCAGGCTGCACCAGGGGAGGTTCAGGCTGGAGGTCAGGAGGAAGTTTTACACGGAGAGAGTGATTGCCCATTGGAATGGGCTGCCTGGGGAGGTGGTGGAGTCGCCGTCACTGGAGGTGTTCAGGAGGAGACTTGACAGGGTGCTTGGTTACATGGGTTAGTTGATTGGGTGGTGTTGGGTGATAGGTTGGACGTGATGATCTTGAAGGTCTCTTCCAACCTGCTTTATTCTATTCTATTCTATTCTAACCGCACAGTTCCTTCTGTATTCTATTCTATTCTATTCTAAGTTTTCCCTAGGACCAAATGTTTAAGCTGTAACCCAACGCGTCTCATTTTGATGGTTAAATAGAATCCTTTGTGGTGGGGCTAGAGTACTAATCGGCATGTTTATCCATATCCACATCAGTCTGCAAAACAAATATTGTTTGAGGGTGGGAGTTCTTTTGTAGATAATACTGGCCTCTCACTTTTACCTTTTGATTTCCATCCGTGCCTGAAATTAGCAATAACGTAGCAAAAGGCTGTTTCACTTCTTGTTAGCAGGAAGGCAAAGAGTGTAATTAAGAATCAGTAACCTGGATAATCTTCCTTTCAAGTGGGAGCAGCTTACAACAGAGAACTCATTTTCCCAGTATGGACTGCAGGTGAGTGATAATCAAGCAATGAGTTGGTTACACAGAGTGTAAGGCTGTGTTTCCATGGAAAGCTCAGTGGATCTAAAGAGAGGATTGTCACCAAACCAGAGGTCTTCCCTGCTCTGTGTGTATTTTATGGAATGGAATGGAATGGAATGGAATGGAATGGAATGGAATGGAATGGAATGGAAGAGGAAAGAGAGAGAAGAGAAGAGAAGAGAAGAGAAGAGAAGAGAAGAGAAGAGAAGAGAAGAGAAGAGAAGAGAAGAGAAGAGAAGAGAAGAGAAGAGAAGAGAAGAGAAGAGAAGAGAAGAGAAGAGAAGAGAAGAGAAGAGAAGAGAAGAGAAGAGAAGAGAAGAGAAGAGAAGAGAAGAGAATTATTAAGGTTAGACAATAACTCTAAGATCATCAAGTCCAACTGTGAACCAAACACCACCATGCACACTAAACCATGTCCCAAAGTGCTACATCTACTTTTTTTTTAACACCTTCAGGGATGATAACTCTACCACTTCCCTGGGCAGCCTGTTCCAATGCCTGACCACTCTTGCAGTAAAGAAATTTTTCCTAATATCCAATCTAAACTTCCCCTAATGCAACTTGAGGCCATTTCCTATTGTTGTTTTATATGTAGTTCCACCCCTTCATTTCATGCGCTGTTGTACTCACTAGGCCTCTCCTGAATCACAGAATCACCAAGGTTGGAAGAGACAGACCTTCGAGATCATTCCGTCCAACCCATCATCCAACACCATCTAATCAACTAAACCATGGCACCAAGCACCCCATCAAGTCTTTTCCTAAACACCTCCAGTGATAGCAACTCCACCACCTCCCTGGCTAGCATGTTCCAATGGCCAATCACTCTGTGAAGAACTTCTTCCTAACATCCAGCCTAAACCTCCCCTGGCACAGCTTGAGACTGTGTCCTCTTGTTCTGGTGCTGCTTGCCTGGGAGAAGAGACCAGCCCCCACCTGTCTACAACCTCCCTTCAGGTAGTTGTAGAGAGCAATAAGGTCTCCCCTGAGCCTCCTCTTCTCCAGGCTAAGCAACCTCAGCTCCCTCAGCCTCTCCTCACAGGCTGTGCTCCGGATCCCTCCCCAGCTTTGTTGCCCTTCTCTGGACACCTTCCAGCAACTGAACATCTTTCCTAAACTAAGGAGCCCAGAACTGGACACAGGACTCGAGGTGTGCCCTCACCAGTGCAGTGTACAGGATGGGGAGACATTTCCAGAGAGACCTGCTAAAATAAACCATTGTGGTAGCTTACAACTGTTATTCTGAATCATGGGTTTATTTGGGGAGCAATAGGTCACCCTGATAATGATCTCAGAAAATCAAAAGCCAGTGCTTCAGACTCCTCCTGAGAGCAGCTCTACACAAGTGAGCAGGATCACGCCAGGATAATTTTGGTACATTGATTTTAAATGTGCTGAATAATGCAAAGTGTGTGATCTGAAGTGCCAGATCAGTGCAGAACACGTTGCCACATGATGTCACCAAACATAACTCAGCACAGTTGGGTTTCGTCTCTGTTGCGCCCCTGAGAGATTCAATTTCCCAGCAGTTAATGAGCAGATAACTGTCACACTGAGAACACTTTGAAGAACTTTAAATATTGTAGCTTATGCTCTCCTGCTGGAAACAAAACCACGTTGGTAAGACAAGAGAATTTGAGTCTACCTTAAAAGGCCTTATCCAGAATAAGAACAATAAGTGAATGCATGTTTCAGCTGCAGTGGCTTTATATTTGAATGTTGTACAAATAAGTATTTGTTTGGTGGAAATGTAGCTCCTGTGCTTTAGAACATATTAAAGAGAGCCATAAGGTTACCTCATTTAGCACCTTGCTTATATTATCAGACCTAAACTAACCTGTTTCCTGTGCTTTCATAAGCTGGCACCAAATCTCCATACAAGTATGAAAACCACAGGAAGGTCCTTAAGCAGCTTTTGTAGAGCACATGCTGGCTTATTCTTTTCGTGGGCCAGGAGCTTACCACAGTCACACCACTGTACAAATGTGTGGTTTAGTACCAGTTAAATGAAACATAGAATCACAGAATTGTTAGGGTTGGAAGGGACCTCAACATTTATCTACTTCCAACCCCCCTGCCATGGGCAGGGACACCTCACACTACATCAGGTTGCTTAGAGCCACATCCAGCCTGGCCTTAAAAACCTCCAGGGATAGGATTTCTACCACCTCCTGGGGCAACCTCTTCCAGTGTCTCAACAAACATATTCATCTTTAAGGTAAAAGGGCCAATTAAAAGTTCCACTAGATGGTCATGAAAGTCTCTCACAAACAAAGATGTTTTGTGATTCTGTAATTTAGTAGTGAAGCTTGAGGGAATGGAGTTTCTTAGTTCTGCTTGTCCTGCTAGGAAAAGAGTAAGTTGAAGTACCTGCAAGTACCCAGTCCAAACATTTGATGATCCCTTGGTGAATCCTGATCAAAAATCACCATCTCCTATATATCCAGGTCTCAGAAGAACACACCTCTTCACAAAGCCTGTGACCCATGAGTGGAACCCAGCTTACTAGGAACCTGCTGAGCTATCTCATGCCTCTGGCACTTAGGTACCAATGAATGATTACAGTAGCCCTAAGGTAGCTCAAGTGAGCCCTGGACTTAACAGTGCTAGGATTGAGAGAAAGAAATAAAGAAGAAAAACAAGAGCCAGGCAGCACTGTCTTCCTTCCCCTCCCACCCCCTCCATCCACCAACACAAGCACTGATGCAACTCTGGAAGATGAAGAAATGAGGAATACTCTCCTGCTTACTCCTACCTTTGTCTCTAATCTGACTCACCTAAAAAAATGTTGAAAAGCTGATTTCCAAGAGTGTTGAGTCAAAGACATCAAGATGTATTAGCTAGAATTAATTAAAGGCCTGAATGTGGAGTATTTAGAGAACATTAAAGAGTCATTTGGGCAGCCTCAGAAATATAGTAGCAGTACTTCACTTAGCTCACTTCAAAAGATGCTTACATGAGGATTCAATGCACTTTAACTCATGTACATTAAAATCAAATCTCAAATTAGGTAGACAAGCCCTTAATTGACCATAAAATCTCTTAAACCAATGTCTTTTTTTTCCTGAACTGGTTGTGATAATACACAAAAGGTGTCAGTGGGCCTCAGAAGCACGGATGACACCATCAAAGGAATTTTCCATTGCATAGAAGTGCAGTGCAGGCTGCCTATGACCTATCCAGGACTGACGGGGTCAGTGCAATGAATCTTGGAACCCAGGCATCCACAAATACCTGGTGCTATGAACAGGTAGTGACCCTCCAACACCATGCCTTCATACTCTGCTGTGAAAGGTGTGTGGTCGCATTCTGCTCTCTCCAGCTAGCCTCATCTTTGAGGAGAAAGTTCTTCACAGAGAGAGTTGTTAGCTGTTGGAATGTGCTGCCCAGGGGGTGGTGGAGTCACCATCACTGGAGGTGTTCAAGAGGGGATTGGAAATGGCACTTGGTGCCATGGTTTAGTAGTCATGAGGTGTTGGGTGACAGGTTGGACTTGATGACCTTTGAGGTCTTTTCCTACCTTATTGATTCAATAATTCTGTGTTGCTCTTGAAGAGCTTTCTGTCTGGGACCACCTCAGTGCTGTGTTACATCTTCACTGCCCCTGGGTCTCCACAAATCCTCCTGCAATCTTTAGCCTTGTAGCACTCAAAACTGCTTCAGTCTTCCTCTCATGATCTCTGAGCCACCAGTGGTACCCCAGTGTCTGCTATTACTCAGAGGCATCTCTGTGTCCTCAGGCCTTCAAACACTGACTTGACAGACGAGTATTTAATGTACTACACAAAGTGTTGAAATAAATGGCAAATGACAGATAAAATGTTGAAAATAACATGCTACTTCAACACTTTATGCTTCATCAGCTTTTTATTTCAACACTTTACTCTCCAAGTGTGAAAATGATAGGGTTTATCAAGGGCATTTATCTTTGAGTAATGCTAGCACGCAGGGCTGTGATACAAAGCATCCATGTTACTTGCAGTTACAACATGCTGAATTTCCCATGCACACCCTGTTTATTTTCATAGTCTTTTTTCATCAAGGATGCACCATGAACATGTGTAGAGTCAACCAGCAACCAGAGGCCCTTCCTTCTCTTAAAATAATCAGTAATACTAACTGACTTCATCAGTCTTGGCGGCTGCTAGATGCGAGACTGTAGAATGTAGGTAGGCTGAGAGAGGAGCTAGACTCAATCATTCAAAGCACAAGGACTGAAGCAGATATTTTCAGCAAACTATTTAATCAAGTTAATCATTTTTGGTGATCCTTAACTGATAGAATTTGCATTGCAATGGCCCTAGACAAGGATCCAAGCTCAAGCATCCCAGGTATCAAGACTGAGGAAGATTCAAGTGTTTGGCTACACAAAATGCAGTAGAAATATATCACAGAATCACAGAATCACCAAGGCTGGAAAAGACCTCAAAGATCATCAAGTCCAACCTGTCACCACAGACCTCATGACTAAACCATGGCACCAAGTGCCACATCCAATCCCCTCTTGAACACCTCCTGGGATGGTGACTCCACCACCTCCCTGGGCAGCACTATGGATTTCCTCTGGGACTATATTTGTTTGCCCCAAAAAATAAATAAATCCTGGGTGGCCAGCACTAGAACAAGAGGACACAGTCTCAAGCTGCACCAGGGGAGGTTTAGGCTGGATGTTAGGAAGAAGTTCTTCATAGAAAGAGAGATTGGCCATTGGAATGTGCTGCCCAGGGAGGTGGTGGAGTCACCATCATTGGAGGTATTTAGGAAGAGCCTGGATAAGGTGCTTGGTGCTTAGTTGATTAGATGGTGTTGGATGATAGGTTGGACTCGATGAGCCCAAAGGTCTTTTCCAACCTGGCTAAATATATTATTCTATTCTATTCTATTCTATTCTATTCTATTCTATTCTATTCTATTCTATTCTATTCTATTCTATTCTATTCTATTCTATTCTATTCTATTCCATTCCATTCCATTCCATTCCATTCCATTCCATCCCATTCCATTCCATTCCATATGAACTATGACTTTTCTAAAGGTGGGTATTTGATTTAAGGTTCATATTTACCTGACCATAATTCTAGCCATTTGTGTTACATACCTAATTTGTGAGCTTTTCAAATATTTAATCCACCTTTTTTGCACTCATGTGCCTCCTTTTACATGCAAAGTCCTTTTTTCACCCTGCTGTGTGCTTTAGTATTGAGCAAGAGTCAAGTGTTACATATTTTCAGGGGGCACTATCAAAGGTACTGTTAACAATTTTCTGCATCTTCCCACAGGTTTTTGATATAAACACGTAACACAAATGAGCTTATCTGCATGGGGTCATTCAAGTTCCCACAGTGCTGTGCAGACACCACGTTCTTCTGAGTTCTGTGCAACAGCTGTCAGCAGAAACAAAGCTTAACAAATTACTGTGAGCAGTGGGAGCTCAGATATATCTCAATGGGGGGAATAAAAAAGGAAAAGAGTTTGGAATATTATTGTTTTCAGAATATGCAAAATTTGTAGGCTTTAGAGTTAAAAGACATGACAGGATGTAGAGAATGTAGGATGTTATGGAAGCACTACGCTTTGTAAGTAGGACCAGGATGGTTGAAACTGTCCTGGGATTAAGATGAAGAGTCCCCATGAGGCTGATTTTTAGCTGGCCTCCAAGAAAACTTTCAGCATACAGTTTTTTATACAGATATATAGAATCATAGAATCAATAAGTTTGGAAAAGACCTCAAAGATCATCAAGTCCAACCTGTCACCCAACACCTCATGACTACTAAACCATGGCACCAAGTCCAGTCCCCTCTGGAGCACCTCCAGGGATGGTGACTCCACCACCTCCCTGGGCAGCACATTCCAATGGCCAATTACTCTCTGAGTGAAGAACTTTCTCCTCACCTTCAGCCTAAACTTCCCCTAGTGCAGTTTGAGATTGTGTCCAGTTTGAGACTGTGTCCTCTTACTACTGAAACAAAAGACTTTGAATCATAACATGCTTTCAAGGCTTTTGGAAAGACAGAATTTAAACCAAACCAGACAGACTGAAGGAGTTGGGGCTGTTCAGTCTGCAGAAGAGAAGGCTCCGGGGTGACCTAATTGTGGCCTTCCAGTATCTGAAGGGGGCCTACAGGAAGGCTGGGGAAGGACTTCTCAGGATCTCAGGTAGTGATAGGACTAGGGGGAATGGAATGAAGCTGGAGGTGGTGAGATTCAGGTTAGATGTGAGGAGGAGGTTCTTCACCATGAGAGTGGTGAAACCCTAGAATGGGTTGTCCAGGGAGGTGGTCAAGGCCCCGTCCCTGGGGGTGTTTAAGCCCAGGCTGGATGAGGCTCTGGCCAGCCTGATCTAGTGTGGGGTGTCCCTGCCCATGGCAGGGGGGCTGGAACTAGATGATCCTTGTGGTCCCTTCCAACCCTGAATGATACTATGATACTATGATATATATATATAATCAAAATAGTATATGTTTTTAAAGTAATTTGGGGCAAAAATAATATGGTTTTATGAGCACAGAATCTGAGCACAGAATTTCCCCTAGTTCTATAAACAGACACACTGCAGCAAAGGTAAATATATAGTTTTAAGATCTAAGGTGTTTTGTAACTTTTAAGTGTGGAACCATATGGGTAATCACTTCATACAGCAGCTTGTGATAAGCTTTTTTCCCATTAAAAGTTGAAAAAAAAACCAAATTCCCAGCTTTTTCTTGCAAAGTCTTTAATTTGAGATTCTGCATTTCTTCTGCAATCACCTTGAGCAGAGCACGGAACTGCAGTCTTTAGATTACTTTTAATTGCTTATTATCAGTCATTACAAAAGATAGATATGCAGTAACTCTGACTTTGGTCTTGCCAGGAGGAAAAGAAGAAATTACTCCCAATTTAAGGAAAGTTTATGTAAGATATATAGTCCTGGGCCTGGCTAGGATAGAGTTAATTTTTTTATAGCAGCTTACATCAGACTGTGGGTTAGGTTTCTGACCAAAATCATACTGATAATATTCTAATGGTCTAGGTTTTGCTGACTGTTGCTGGCACAGTGTCAAACCCTTCTGTCTCTCTCTCTGTTCCTCCAAGTCAATGGACTGGAAGGTTGGGAAGGGAGACAGCTGGGCAGATGACCCAAACTACCAAGGAGATATTGCACACCATATAGCATCATGCTCAGCAATGAAAGGGTTCAATTAGCTTCATGACATCTTATCTATTCAACTACCATGAACTACTGGGAGACCTTCTCTTCCTTTAACTTCCAGAGCACATCTTTACTGCTGTTCAACATCCCAAAAGACTGAAGGTCAGGTAACCTCTTCAGGTCAGAGAGTGGGATAGGAAAGAGAGAGCATTATGTTCTTGTCAGGAATCTCAGCCCCATACTTTTGCTGTTTAGGCTTTGGGGTTCTTAATTTTTTTTAATTTTCTTAATTTTTTGGGGGTTCGAGTACTGTGTCCAGTTCTGGGCCCCTCAGTTTAGGAAGGAGGTTGACTTGCTGGAACGAGTCCAGAGAAGAGCAACAAAGTTGGTGAGGGGTTTGGAACACAAGCCCTGTGAGGAGAGGCTGAGGGAGCTGGGGCTGCTTAGCCTGGAGAAGAGAAGACTCAGGGGTGACCTTATCACTCTCTACAACTACCTGAAGGGAGATTGTAGACAGGCTGATGATGGTCTCTTCTCCCAGGCACCCAGTACCAGAACAAGAGGACACAGTCTCAGGCTGCGCCAGGGGAGGTTCAGGTTGGATGTTAGGAAGAAGTTCTATACAGAAAGAGTGATTGCCCATTGGAATGGGCTGCCTGGGGAGGTGGTGGAGTCGCCGTCGTTGAGGGTGTTCAGAAGGAGACTTGACGGGGTGCTTGGTGCCATGGGTTAGCTGTTTGGGTGGGTTGGATTGGTTGATGGGTTGGACACGATGATCTTGAAGGTCTCTTCCAACCTGGTTTGGTTTATTCTAATAAAGTTTATTCTAATAAAGTTTATTCTAAATTACTATTGCATATCTCTGCTATATAAAGAAAGGAGGGAAGGAAGGAAGGAAGGAAGGAAGGAAGGAAGGAAGGAAGGAAGGAAGGAAGGAAGGAAGGAAGGAAGGAAGGAAGGAAGGAAGGAAGGAAGGAAGGAAGGAAGGAAGGAAGGAAGGAAGGAAGGAAGGAAGGAAGGAAGGAAGGAAGGAAGGGAAAAAGAAAGGAAGGAAGGGAAAAAGGAAGGAAGGGAAAAAGAAAGGAAGAAAGGAAGAAAGGAAGAAAGGAAGAAAGGAAGAAAGGAAGAAAGAAAGAAAGAAAGGAAAGAAAGAAAGAAAGAAAGAAAGAAAGAAAGAAAGAAAGAAAGAAAGAAAGAAAGAAAGAAAGAAAGAAAGAAAGAAAGAAAGAAAGAAAGAAAGAAAGAAAGAAAGAAAGAAAGAAAGAAAGAAAGAAAGAAAGAAAGAAAGAAAGAAAGAAAGGAAAGAAAGAGAAAGAGAGAAAGGAAGGAAAGTAAAATTCTGTTTTCCTCTTCATTATTTTATGAGATTGGTTTTCTTGAAAGGGTCATTTAGCTTTCTGAGTAAATTAGTAAGGAAACACAGGTTTTGAAACATTTTTAAATGGATTTCAAAGTGTGCTGATGGTAGCTATATAAAAAGCTTGCAATTAAGGATTCTGTGAAGAGAATGTTTAAGAAAAACCTGTTGTTAACAACATCAACTATGTCATTTATGTATTGCCCAGCTCAAGCAAAAAGGTGCCAGACTGCTGTTGAGAACAGTGATGACTTGTTTGGAAAACTAACAAATGTTTCTCTTTAAAATGCACCAAGCCTTTGTAAATTTGTGCAGGGACAAAAGGATATAAAAAGTTTGCAATGAATGCATGTAATGAACAATGAGAGTTTAGGAACTCTGCAGTGTAGCTCAGGTGTCTCTTACTCTTGAGGCCTCTCTCGTTTGCAGGTCATTTTTCTTCTCAGAAAAAAATGTGTAGAGCTAGGGGATGAAAGTTATATGTGCAAGAAACAACATAATCTGTGCAATAATTGGCTGAACATGAACCAGCAGTGTGCCCAGGTGGCCAAGAAGGCAAATGGCATCCTGGCCTGCATTAGGAATAGTGTGGCCAGTAGGAGCAGGGAAGTCATTGTGCCCCTGGACTCAGCACTGGTTACACCACACCTTGAGTACTGTGTCCAGTTCTGAGCCCCTCAGTTTAAGAAGGACATTGAGACTCTTGAACGTGTCCAGAGAAGGGCAATGAGGCTGGGGAGAGGCCTCTAGAACAAGCCCTACAAGGAGAGGCTGAGGGAGCTGGGGTTGTTTAGCCTGGAGAAGAGGAGGTTCAGGGGAGACCTTATTGCTGTCTACAACTACCTGAAGGGAGGTTGTAACCAGGTGGGGGTTGGTCTCTTCTCGCAGGCAACCAACACCAAAACAGGAGGACACATTCTCAAGCTGTGCCAGGGGAGGTTTAGGCTGGAGGTGAGGAGAAAGTTCTTCACTTAGAGAGTTGTTAGCTGTTGGAATGTGCTGCCCAGGGAGGTGGTGGAGTCACCATCCCTGGAGGAGTTCAAGAGTTGATTGGATGTGGCACTTGGTGCCATGGTCTAGTAGTCATGACGTCTGTGGTGATGGGTTGGACTTGATGATCTTTGAGGTCTTTTCCAACCTTATTGATTCTATGATTCATTGATTCTATGATTCTGTTCTATGATTCTAGGAAAATACTTTCTTTTTTGTCTTGTGATTTGATTTTTGTCCTTGACTAGAAAAGCTTCATAGGGCAGACCTAGAAAGGTGGAATTTAAACACCAAATAGAATAAATGCTGGGCAATCAGAGTAGATGTAGTGAAGTCAGATAACCACACTTCAGTGATTCAGAATGAGAGGACACAGTCTCAAGCTGTGTGCCAGGGGAGGTTCAGGCTGGATGTTAGGAAGAAATTCTTCACAGAAAGAGAGATTGGGCATTGGAATGTGCTGCCCAGGGAGGTGGTGGAGTCACCACCACTGGAAGTGTTTAAAAAGAGACTGGATGGGGCACTTGGTGCCATGGTTTAGTTGATTAGATGGTGTTGGCTGATAGGTTGGACTCGATGATCAGAACTCAATGATCAGAAAGGTCTTTTCCAACCTGGCTAATTGTGTATTCTGAATAAACCACCTCTAAAAATACAGCTGTTTAATTGCAGCAAAAGGAATAAACACACCTTAAAAAAATTCCTGAGATTACTTGACTAAATTAAGTTTTGGTACAAAGCAATCAGTATGTTTCAAACCATGCTACACATTGGCTAATAGGGTCTTAAAGGGTTGTTCTGCAATATTTTAGCTAAGGGAGTGTGTCAGGAAAAGTGCTACACACAGTGAGATTTGCAATAAAAAGTATTGGTTGTAAGAGACTTAACTGCCCATGATCTCCACACTTGCTCCCTACTGATGTCCTTGAGAACTTCACGAGTGTATCAAGATGTCTACAGCCCCTGCTTAGCTGGCTGGCAAAGTTCTCCATACACAGGGGGTTGAATGTGGTTGTGCTGTAGGGTAGATGTTACACATTCTCCAGAATGGATGTAGCAAGCTTCAAAGTAATATTTTGTCATTTTAAATAATATATGACTTTGAAAGAGAGGGAAAGTGTTCATTTCCAGTCCTGCAGGTGTGTTTCTTCCAGATAAGTGAGTGAGAAGACTGAAATATCATTAGATGCTGCCAGTACAAAATGGCATTCCTCCATGCACAGTCTTTGACAGAAAGAACCTGGGGTTTTTTATTTGCACTGATAAATTTGTAATGGCAGGTATGTGTTCTGAATTTAATCCTTCTCCCCTAGCTCTTATGCAGGATGGTTTGCATTAGTGAACTCTAGGCAGTGGAAGCAATTCATATGCTGATAATATATATCCCTTCACATAGGGCAATAGGATTCTCTGGATCATTTCTGAAGGGATATGGGGCAGGTTAAAAAGAAAAATAAAGCACAGAGCATTGTTTAAATAAGGACTTTGTCAACCTCTGGCTATTTTAAACTTTGGGCTTTTCTTATAGGAATGATTTGAGATGTCTTGGGTAGTTCTGATGTTCACGGTAATCAGAAAAGCCTCATTTACATAGTAAATGGAACCAAAAAGAATGAAGAGATGATCAGAAAAATGCTCAGGTACCAGTTCTTCTAGAGCAAAAGTTCAAGACAGCACAAAGGCTGGAACTTTGAAAGCCTGGAACTTTGAAATCTGAGCTAAGTGATATAAAGGATTGATTTTTCAGGTATAATCTTTTAGACAAAGCCATTGACCAAGTGTGGGACTAAGACTGGATCCAGCCACACCTAAAATCTCCTCTGAGAAGTTCAAAATACAAGGGGGTCATTTCTGAAGCATGTGACTCAATGGGAAAGTCTCCCTGACAGCCTGACAGAATCTTGACCCTGTTCACTATGCAGTAAATGCTCAAATGTACCTTGCTAAACCATCTTCCCATTTACTATCAAACTTTGTTACATCACTGGTTTATATGAGTAAACACACTGCTGCTTCTCTCTCATGAGTGAAGTGCATTACACCATCCAGGACAATCCTGCCTGAGGAGGGAGAGAAGTGAAGCCCTTCCCTTCAGAGGGTAAAATACTGCAACTCAGAAGGGTCAGGAGAAAAGTCTTTCACAGATGCTGCTGCACCTGAGGGACTAACACTGTTGCAGGCCATCTATTACCTTTCCTGCCATGATACATGCTCACATAAGTGGGAGCAAGAACACTGATGCATGTGAGCCACCCTGCCTCAGCATGCCCCCAGCATGTCCTTGAAGGGCATCCACATGGGTCTCCCTTACAGCATCCATAAGACCTGTGTTCTAGAAAGAAATTACTGAAGGGTCCAGGGCTTTGCTTTGTTTTTTTCTACTTCTATATTTGAATCTTTTTTCATAGATGAGAACACAGAGAACTTTTGTGCAGACAGCTAATGCCATGTGAGCAGAAGTGCAAGGCTGGTGAACATGAGGAAGCATTTTCCCACTAAATCCACTCTAAATTAGTAATCTTCCAAGCATATCCCCAAGGGGTGGATCTAGTGCACAGTTTGGTCTGCTAGTGCATAGTCTGATGTGTTTGCACTTTGAGGGGTGAGGGGTTTATCAGTTTATTATTTCCTCAGTTCCTGTGAAGCACTTCTCTCCTTTTATTCTCACTCTGAAGAAAACTTCAGCTGTGGTCAAGTTGCCTCTGCACATTGCATACTCTGTAGCTTCATAAACACCACATTTTACTTGCCCTTCCTGTTGCTTCTTTTTCATGTTGCAGCCAGTTCAACTTCTTGGCATTTATTATGAGTCAAAGTTGACCAAGCCAACCTTCCAAGGTTAATTAGCAATTTGATTCATCAATAATTCATGATTTATTTATGTTTTTACTTTTTTGGCAGTGTGATGTCATCTGTGTTAGTTAAGGACCTTAACTTCAGATCCCCTCAAGTCATACCCTCTACCTCATTTATCATTCTTGCTGTCTAGTTTGAGAATATGATGAACAGCTTTAGTGATTTGATGGTTCCTCATATTATGCCAAGCTTTGACTTGTGTAATTTGGCTTTAATTATTAGGTTTTATTTTACAGCCATGCAGAAGTCTTCAAACACAGCCTTCAGAATTGAAATTATCTTCTCTGAATGCCATGGGATTTTGAAGCTTTCCACAATGCTTCCAGCCAAGCCAAAACGAAAGGCAGTGAAACTTACAAATGTCATCATTGGCCACCTCATTTTCTTCATGAGGCAGCAGAGCTCGCACACCCAGTCCATGCAGCTCCAGGCTGGGTTGAAGTTGCCCTAACTGTCATCCCTTTTTACTCTTTAAATGGCTTCTGTCTGCAAATTATTGCTCTCAGTGTGATTTTCCTGCTTTGTATTTTGGCAGAGGCTTTTTACCAAGTCTCTTCAATTATGAATGGAATGGAATGGAATGGAATGGAATGGAATGGAATGGAATGGAATGGAATGGAATAGAATAGAATAGAATAGAATAGAATAGAATAGAATAGAATAGAATAGAATAGAATAGAATAGAATAGAATAGAATAGAATAGAATAGAAAGACCAGACCAGGTTGGAAGAGACTTTCAAGATCATCAAGTCCAACCTATCAACCAACACCATCTATTCAACTAAACCATAGCACCAAGCACCCTATCAAGTCTCCTCCTAAACACCTCCAGTGATGGCAACTCCACCACCTCCCCAGGCAGCCCATTCCAATGGCAAATCCCTCATTTTAGTCACAAAAGACCATTAAGGTCCAACTATTCTCTAACTCTACCAAGTCTAATGCTAAACCAGGTCCTTCAGCACTACATCTATGCCTCTTTAAAATACCTCTAGGGCTAGGAATTCAACTACATCCCTGGGGAACTTGTTCCAGTGTTTGAGAAGCCTTTCAGTGAAGAAGTTTCTCCTACTATCCAGCCTAAACTTCCCTTGGTTTAATTCTTTCAATATTCTTTCCCCCACACATATTTCCACCAAACTGACTGCAGAGTCAAAATGCTCCCCAAAGTCTCTTTAACATCAGATTTTTGTTTAGCCACTGTGTTTTCTCTCAGGCTAATAATTGTGTCCATTTGGGGGGTTCCTCACCTCTTTAAGTGAGTGAGGGTTTTCCTTCCAAAACTTTTATCAGTCCCATTTTGGAGACATTTTCTTCCCTTGCAATGATGTTTTCATATCCTCAGCTTTCCCCAAAACACTGGTTTCTTTTTGTGTCTTCACCTTTGCAAAGCTTATCCAACTATTTCTGTGGCTGTGTCTTCCAACAATTTTCTTCCCTGCATTTAGTTTTGCTTCCCTGAACATATCCCGTCCAGTCCTTAATGAGATTTCTTCATCAACATGAATTAATGGAGTGAAAAACTGCCTAAATATTACCTTGAATGCCTTCCTCATAGAACTTTCCTTTCATCAAAATCAAATTTGGCTTGAACTACAACCATTTTGGAATCTCAGCTTACTTTTTCATTTCCCCCCCCCCCCCCATTTAATCCTCTTTCCCACAGGCCTTTCATAAACCCTGGCATTTTCTACTCTCCTGTTTTTAGCATCCAGTGCCTTTACTAATAACAAAGTGCTCTCTCTTCCCTCCAGTCTGGGTAAGTGGCAAATTCCATAAAGCCTTCTGATGTCTTTATGAGAAATTCACCTGCAACCTGTGCATCTCAAGGCAACTCTGAACTTTGCCTTGATCAAGAGGAGAACAAGGAATGACTGAGGGGATGCAGTGATTTTACCAACATTTACACTGGGTTTAGTGTTTTTCCTCAAGCAGCTGGATAAGGTCTCATCCAAACAAAAAATGGCATCTCCTCTTGAGTACTATCCACCGCCTGCACTAAGACATGTTCTCTTCTCTTAAAGCAAGGCTCTAACAACCCATAAGGAACCACTGAAATAAGAAGTTACTAATCTGTGGGAATGGCTTTTGCCATATGATGAATTAATCATTAAAATAATGATGTTAAAAACTAGTACGGAATCACAGAATCACCAAGGTTGGAAGAGACCTCAAAGATCATCAAGTCCAACCTGTCACCAAAGACCTCATGACTACTAAACCATGGCACCAAGTGCCATGTCCAATCCCCTCTTGAGCACCTCCAGGGACAGTGACTCCACCACCTCCCTGGACAGCACATTCCAATGGCTAACAAGTCTTTCTCCTCACCTCCAGCCTAAACTTCCCCTAGCACAGTTTGAGACTGCGTCCTCTTGTTCTGGTGCTGGTTGCTTGGGAGTAGAGACCAACCCCCACCTGGTTACAACTTCCCTTCAGGGAGTTGTAGACAGCAAGAAGGTCTCCCCTGAGCCTCCTCTTCTCCAGGCTAAGCAATCCCAGCTCCCTCAGCCTCTCCTCACAGGGTTTGTGCTCAAGGCCTCTCCCCAGCCTCATTGCCCTTCTCTGGACACGTTCAAGAGTCTCAATGTCCTTCTTAAACTGAGGGCCCTGGCAGTCACTACGTAAAAGCAAACTGTGTCTATTCTTCTAGAATTTCTCATCAGTTTTGTCTCATGGAACGGGTGGGTGGGTTGCTCTCAGCTGTTTGTCATACTACAGTGCAAATTAAGTTTTTTTAGTCAATGGGGGGAAAAAAAAATAAATCTATCAGCCATACACATTTCCCAACTTCAAAATGCAGGCTTGAAGAGTGCAGTTGATTGGACTCTTTGTTGTGAACCGCAGAACAAAAGCTGACAATTCTGCTCTGCTTTTCGTTTATTATATCAAACAATGATGCGATTCCACCATTGTGCAGCATAAAAGGTGTGCTCATGTTTGAAGAACACAGTGTCCACGAGGTTAGAGCTGCAGCCTTATGTTCAGAGAGGTTTGTAAATCGATTCTCCACTAGATGCTGTACCTCTTGTGGATTGAAGATAAATTGCTGAATTCCAAGAGAATACAACACAGAGGAAACCATTAGCCCTGACAATTCGTAAACAAAGTGAAGAACATTACTCATTCTTTGTTCTTGTAAAATAGTACCCAGGTTTCAAACACCAAAAAGGATGCACACATAAATCATTGCAATTATTTAGTCAAAATGAGTCTGTGAACAAGTGTACCAAAAGGAAACAACAACGACCAAAAAAAATCCGTTTCTTTGTAAGCAGCAAAGAAAAGGAGGAGAGGAAACCTTCGTCGTAATCCCAACAGCTATGTTAATACTTAGTGCTTTGTTTTCAGCCTTTTTTTCTTGTATTATCTCAATCTTGCTGACCTATTTCTTCACTGGAGACAAAAAAAAAGGAAAAAGAGTTTCTGAAGTATGTTGAAAGCTTCTAGGTCAGAGGGTCCCAGCGTCTGTGCACCACAGTGAGAGTCTCAGGAGATTTCAAACCAGTAAGAGCTCTCACAAAGCTCTCTTGAAAACCTTCAGGTTACTGGAAGCTAGGAGGACTTGGGGCTTGGTTTGGGTTTGGGGTTTGGCTTGGGTTTTTTTTTTTTTTCACTACATGCATTTGTCTTCAGCCTTTGTGAATTTGTGATTCCCTGGATCACTTGGCTGCCTAGCCCCAGAAATTAAAATATATTTTACTTTTCTTTCTGTGGCATTAAAAATGCATCGCAATGAATAATATAGCAGGGCTGTGTATAAAACTAAAGCTTCTGCTTCCCTTTTAAATGTTTGTTCTTTAGCAGAGATTCTCCGAGGGAAACTTATTGAAAGGATGAACAGTAATTTAATTTTTTATCATAAGCATTAGTGGAAATAAAGGACAAAAGTACTTTGCAGGGCTGAAGAGAGGGAAAAGATATTTATCACGGGGAAATATTGCATCCAGGCTGAGTCTCTGGCAGCGCACATTCTTTTTCTGTTCAAAGAGAGGCAATAAGGAGATTAATATTCAGGGCCTGGAAACACTTCCTATTTATGTCGTAAGCAGCAAATACTAAAGTAACTTACCATGAAAGTGTGCTTAAAAAGGAAGCTGGAAAAAGGGAAAAAATAAAAGTGTACAGTAAGTAGATGAAAGCTTTTGTGAGAAAAGAGGTTACTGAAAGATCATTTTTAAATTCAGAAAAGAAATCCAGTAACTCCTGCTCTTCCCCTAAGAACATTCAGGAGAAATGTTGAAAGTAAAGACAGATCAAACCATGGGCTCACACACAGCAGTATTTCTGATAGAGGGAAGACCTGCCCTGCATGGAAGGCGATCTATCAAAAGTGTTCCAGGAATGTGCCAAATGTTCACAGGTTGTCAACATCCTGCTACATCACTGCAGTTTCAGGCAGGGGGGAATCAAGGCTGCTGTAAGCAGAAGTAATTACTGAAGTTAATGCAAGTTTGAACACGTGCAGAACTTTTCAGCTCAGGTATCACTTGTGATCATGGAATCATGGAATTGTTTCAGTTGGGAAAAAACTCTGAGTCCATCCATTCACCCAACACCACCATGGCCTTTAAACCATGTCCTGCGGTGCCATGGCCACATGCAATGTTCTAACTCACATGTGCTCACACACAACTAACAAAGAAAGGATCTTCGTGCACTGCCAAATAACAGGAAAGAGAGAGATAACAGCAGAAATGCTTCTCCCCTAGTCAAGGGAGTGGAAGTAAAGATAGATAGATAGATAGATAGATAGATAGATAGATAGATAGATAGATAGATAGATAGGTAGATAGATAGATAGATAGATAGATAGATAGATAGATAGATAAAGAAATTAAAACAAATGTAGTATCAGATCTATTCCATATCTCATTTTCTTTGTAGATACCTCACGAATCACCATCCTTTACAAAAGCCAACAGACAGTTTGGTTTCAAAGGGTCAGATGGATTTTTTGCAGCATGTACAATACTTTCTAACTAGGATATGGATGTTATATTCCTGGCATTTTATTTTAGCTTCCTTGTATTTTGAAACATAGAATAGCTCGAGTTGGAAGGGACCTAAAAGATCATCTAGTTCCAACCCCCCTGATATGGGCAGGGATACCTCCCACTGGATCAGATATCTCAAAGCCTCATCCAGCCCAGTCTTAAACACTCCCAAGAATGAAGTGTCCACAACTTCTCTGGGCAACGTGTCCCGGTCTCTCATCACCCTCTCAGTGAAAAAGTCAAATCCTAAGTTTTTAAAGTAGGTTATTAAACCCTTGTTTTGAGAGAGGAAAGAGAAGGCAGGAGCTGTTTTTTTAGAAAGGTCTGTGGCCCAAAAACTCCAAAAGGGTTTAGCTAAAAACACATTCTTGTCTAACACAATCTAATCTAACCTAACCAGTGCTTAATACAGAAAGGTGATCTTGAACTTTACCAACTATTGGTGGAGTTGCATTTGCCCTCTGTGTTTCCATATGTACAGATGCAGGCATAAGTTCTGTGGGCAGAAACCAAAAACCCAGTGAAAAGCACACTAGGTTGTGTTTCATACCGTGTGACTAAGCACAGCATAGGTAAGAAATCTCATAGAAAGCTTCTTTTGTGCCACAGAACTGAAAAATGTCTTCTAGCAATAAGAAGCCCAAGAAAAGAAACACTTTGACAGTTTGGGTTTTTTTCCTTTTTTGGTTAAGAAGAGAAGTGAGATCAATTGGGGAAATAAAACTACAGGTCACAGGAAGAAGAGGTGAGGAGCAAGGAGACAGAAGAAGTCGTTGCAGAGAGAAATGCAAGGTAAGGCCATTTGGTGAAAGCACTTGAAAGCACTTTGAAAAATAACAGTGGTCTCCAAGGATTCCTGATGGAGCAGTCTCACATGCTGTAATTTGCACTGAAGGCTCTCAGATACAAGCAGCATCCTGGAATGTCACCTTTTTTCATCTCTAATCTCTCCAGTGGATGTCCGGCTAAGCACCTGGGAATCTCATGGCAACTAAGCTGTTAATCTTTGTGCACCTGGAGGAGTAAACCTGGTCACCTTTTCTTGAACAGAGTTTTCTTTGTGGGCACAGAGTAATGTGCTATAATTACCATCCAAAATGTGAATAGAATAGAATAGAATAAACCAGGTTGGAAGAGACCTTCAAGATCATCGTGTCCAACCCATCAACCAACACCACCTAATCAACTAAACCATGTAACCAAGCACCCTGTCAAGTCTCCTCCTGAACACCTCCAGTGATGGTGACTCCACCACCTCCCCGGGCAGCCCATTCCAATGGGCAATCACTCTCTCTGTGTAAAACTTCCTCCTGACCTCCAGCCTGAACCTCCCCTGGTGCAGCCTGAGACTGTGTCCTCTTGTTCTGGTACTGGCTGCCTGGGAGAAGAGACCAACCTCTGCCTGTTTACAACCTCCCTTCAGGTAGTTGTAGAGAGCAATAAGGTCACCCCTGAGTCTCCTCCTCTCCAGGCTAAGCAGCCCCAGCTCCCTCAGTCTCTCCTCATAGGGCTTGTGTCTGCTGTGCAGGAGGAGAAGTACCTCCAAAAGAGTGAAGGAAATCTTGATTTACAGCTTCAGAGTTTTGTAGATGATCTTGCCTCCACTGCTGTGACCTTGAGTAAGCAGCCTGACTTGCCTGCATTTCTGTTTCTATTCCTTCTAAATAAGGAATGAACACATTGTAGTGTCAAAAACAGCTGCTAAGGTGTGTAGCACACAGTTTTGAGGATGTGACTGTTTTATAGGCACTAATTTTTATATTATGATGTTCCAAGCTGTGTTTCTCTTTTCTTTTCCTTCTTTGGTACTTGCTAGTGGCTGTTTTGTACATGTAGAATCCTGAAGGGTTTGCATAGCCAAAACAGAGCAGGACTCTATTTTGGCAACTCAAAGGAGGCTGTAGTGAAGTAGCTGCTGATCTCCCTAGTATAAAGCCACAGAACAAGAGGAAATCTTATAGAATCATAGAATCAAATAAGGTTGGAAAAGACCTCAAAGATCAAGTCCAACCTGTCACCCAAGACCTCATGACTACTAAAGCATGGCACTAAGTGCCACATCCAGTCCCCTCTTGAACACCTCTATGGACAGTGACTCAACCACCTCCCTGGGCAGCACATTCCAATGGCAAATTCCTCCTCCTGAGCCTCCTCTTCTCCAAGCAACCAATCCCAGCTCCCTCAGCCTCTCCTCGTAGGGCTTGAGCTCAAGGTCTCTCACTAGCCTTGTTGCGCTAAATGTCCTCAAGTTACATCAGAGGAGTTTTAGGTTGAATATTAGGAAAAGTTTCTTTCCTGTGAGAGTGGTCAGGCACTAGAACAGGCTGTCCAGGGAGGTGGTGGTGTCACCATCCTGGGAGGTGTTAAAAAAAACAGTTGTAGACATGTCACTTCAGGACAACATTTGATGGCCATGGTGGTATTGGCTTGATGGTTTGATCTGATGATCCTAGAGATCTTTTCCAACCTTATTGATTCTATGCTTCTTTTGGAAATAACCACACAGTGACAGCAATATGGAAAAGGGCTACAGGGTTGTGAAAAACGATGTATGGAAGAGGCAGGTAATGAATGATTATTCATTATGGCTCACAAAACAACTAGAGAAACATCCTCCCCCACCCTGCCCCAAGAGTACTTTTGGCAGGAAGTGAATGTAAATAAAAGCATGGGACATCATCCCATTAAATAGAGCAATACAAACATAATGTGCGAGGGAAGGCAAAAGTAGAAAGGGATTCAGGATGGAATTGTGTGAACTTTTGCTGCCTGCCACAAAAAGAGATTGTGTTGTCAGGAAGAAGTTCTCCTGATATTTCTGTTCCTTAGACTTTTTTTCTATGGCTCTACAAGATGGACATAAGATCCTTTGCAAGGTGACCCTTAGCTCTGATCTAGTTGAGCCACTCATATATTCTCACTCTGCAGGTTTAGCTCCTACTGGAAATGAGAACCAAAATGTGTTCTGTGTTTCCGCTTTATAGTGGAAGAAAGGAAAAATGATGGGAAGAAAGTACCTGACACTGTGACTGCAATCCTCAAACTAATTCAGTCATGTTGCTGGGAAGGTGAGAAAAAGATGTGAGATGGATGAGAGACTGGGGAAGAGGAGGACTGCAGACTCATCCCTTCAGACTCCACATGCATGAGGTGGAAGCAAGCAGTCACTAACTGGGCACATCATCTGGGTAACGTGTTACAGGAGACTCCAAAGCGTAGCCCAATCCTTTAATAAGGTCCTAATACCCTTTAGATAAAACTTAATGCTCCTTGAGTGAATTGTTGCAGGGAAAAATAAGTCTCTGGTGGGGATAATAATCTCAGAGCAATTAACTAAAATTAAAGTTAACTTTAGTGAGCAAGAGGAAACAGAGCAAAACAGAACAAAAGAGAACAGAGCAGCCAGCCTACTGCAGTGGGAGTCCTGAGTGAGGCTGTAACGGGAAACATCCAAGAAGCAGTCTTATAGCTCTGATAGCAGGAGTTATTTTGTCACATAATAAGAACATCATGAGGAAGGGAAACTATAATGCAGGTTATTGTTCCCTTCATCTTCTTTTTGAGCACAGACTTGAGGGCTGCAGTGCCTCACGACCACTAAAAGTACCAAACCTTTCTAACAGAACTCTGTAGTGCATTGTAGAAGATTTCTGCCCACTATATGAAGGCTTCATTCAAGGCAAATCTTTAAGGAACCTGGATAAATAAATAAATAAATAAGTCAACAAAGCTGATATTTGTTGTCATTTATATTCCACAAAAACCTCTCTTAAAATCATCTTCTGATATGTTTTGTGTTGTTTTTTTTTCCCTTCCTTTTGTAACAAACCATGCTATGTTTTAATGCAGGTAACAAAACATTATGTATCACACACTGCTTCTTTTCTGTAGCTGTTTTCTCTGATTTACATAAAGAAGGGGAGAATAACACAGTTAAAGTGTTCTGTAGGTCACTGTTAAGCAGTAAAGTAAGTGAAGTCAAATGCTGGAATAAGTTCCAGATGGCTGCTTCTTTTAAGTTCAATAAAGAATGACTGCAGTGAGAGCGAATGGATCATCTCTTTGTTGGAAGGATGCTGTGCTGCGGTGTCCCTAACCAACAGCACCATCTCCTGCCCAAAGAGCTACGCAGCATCCAGGGGAGTTGCGAGCTAGAAAGCTGCTGTCAGGGGCTTGATGCAAAACACAAATCTGTCTTCTCGGTAGCCGGCTGGCTGTGTAAGAAATTTCTTCATTAAAATATGCAAAGTGCGTGCTGTAAATGCTGCAGTCTGATAATCCTGTGATTTATACAGGGAATAAAGAGCTGGGAAGCCTGCAATATTTCATGTCGTTGCCTGATCCAACACACGGGCAGGTGAGCTCATGCAGATTCAAATTATCTCCTTGTGGCAACAGATATTTTTGAAATGCCATAGAATCGCAGAATGTTAGGGGTTGGAAGGCACCTCCTGAGAGCATCGAGTCCAAGCCCCCTGCCAAAGCAAGGTCACCTAGGGAAGGTCACACAGGAACACATCCAGACAGGTCCTGAAAGTCTCCAGAGAAAGAGGCTCCATAACCCCTCTGGGCAGCCTGCTCCAGTGCTCTGTCACCCTCACAGCAAAGAAGATTTTCCTCATGTTGAGGTGAAACTTCCTGTGTTTCATTTTATATACATTGCCCCTTGACCTGTCACAGGACACCATGGAAAGGAGACTGAAACCTTCCTGGTACTCACCTTTAAGGTTTATAAATATAAACACTGACCAGCTCTCCTCTCAGCCTTCTCCACTCCAGACTAAACAGCCCCAGGTCTTTCAGCCTTTCCTCATCAGACAGATGTTCCAGTCCCTTCATCAACCCCATAGCCTTCACTGGACACTCTCTAGTATATCCCTGTCCCTCTTGAACTGAAAAGCCCAGAACTGCACACAATGCACCAGATGTGATGTATTTCAGCATTTCTGTCACTCTTGAAGCTCACAAAAGATCTAGCATGACAGAGAAGTCACTGTCATTACTGCCTGGCTCTGTTTAGACAACAGCCATATGCTAAAGTTATATTTTAAGTATTCTTTGTAACTATTTCTGACATCAACTTCTCACACTTTTGCTGCCAGCAAATTAAATGGTGCAGAAATCTGATGTACCTAGGGAAACTGCTGAAACTGCTTTTGAATTACTGTCATTATTATACATGTAGGCATCTCCAAAGTAAGGAATAAGGAGCAAATAATGCCACCCTTATGCCTGTACCTCATAATTATATATTTATATAGTTGAATGATTGAAACTTGAGGAGGGCAGATTTAGACTGAATACTAGAAAGAAATCCTTTCCAGTGAGGGCAGTGAGACACTGAAACAGATTGCCCAGGGAGGTTGTGGATGTCCCCTCCCTGGAGGTGTTCAAGGCCAGGTTGGATGAAGCCTTGAGCAGCCTGGGCTAGTGGAAGGTATCCCTGCCCACATCAGGAGAGTCAAAACTAGATGATCTTCAAGGTCCCTTCCTACTCAAACTATTCTATGAATCTATGAATGCCAGAGAGACATAGAAATGCAAATGAACAAATTATTTGTTTCAAAGCCTTCCTCAAATTGTGTGAAATCAGTCCAGCACAAGAGTGACATATGTATGAGACCGAAGGATCAGGCTAAGGTTTAGTGCCAAAGTCTTCACTCTATTCTCTGGAGTAGGAAAGTCTAAAGAACAACATCAGAATGCGCTGCCCAGGGAGGTGATGGAGACACTGTCCCTAGAGGTGTTCAAGAGGGTATTGGACATGGCACTTGGTGCCATGGTTCAGTCATGAGGTCTGTGGTGACAGGTTGGACTTGATGATCTTTGAGGTCTCTTCCAGCCTTGGTGATTCTGTGATCTGGTAGCCACCAAGCAGACCCTTCCACTGGCAATGTTGTTCATAGCTGCATATTGGAAGTCAGTCAATAAAACTCCATCATATACATTCATATATTTTTTTTTGCCAGAGGCACTAGAGTGCATTGCATGATTTATGTCTTTTGAAATCTGTCACATGCTGTGTTCAGCTCTCACCATAAATGTCTGCAGAATGAAGTGGATGACACCAGCCTTTCTTGGCTCTCCCCTTACATTAACCCAAGTGTTTGTTACTCTCATTGCCATGTTCTGTTTTCTGTCTTTCAAGACCAGCATTAATAGATGTGGAGGTGTATTATCTTATCAGAACTTTATATTTTGAAATACCCAGGATGCTCTCACATTATCTGCTTCCCACATAAAAGCTGATCTGGAAAAGAGAGACTTTTCTCCCCACAATCGATATCTGAACAAGTACTACCCAACACAAACATCTATAGTCTAGACATTAAAGCAAACCTTTCAGCAGCACATCCTGAATCCTGCTATGTGCCATGACCATGGCAGTTTATTAAAGCATCTCTTTCAGTCTCAAAGTTAATGCTTTGTAGAGTGAACCCCAGACCTTGGAGGCTCTTCCCCTGCAAGAAAAAGGCATATGACAAAGGATCCAGCAATTAAGAGGTCTGGATTCGAATGGAGGAATGTAATTCAAAACTGCTAATTATAACCCAACAGGATCTGCACTCAGGCTCTGCAATGGAAGCCCCACAAACCCACAGAAGTGAGGGAGGAGCAATAACCAGCCCCAGCAAGGCAAGCAAAACAGAAAGGCAGCCTCATACCTCTTCTTACAAAGTCTGGCCCTTAGGGAAAAGCAAAGTGTTTAAAAGCACAGTGACATAGTAAATGCCATGTTCCCCACATGAAGCCAACTCAGGGGTGACCTCATTGCCCTCTACAACTACCTGAAGGGTGGTTGTAGCCAGGAAGGCGTTGGCCTCTTCTCCCAGGCAACCAGCACCACAACAAGGGGACACAGTCTCAAGCTGTGCCAGGGGAGGTTTAGACTCGAGGTGAGGAGGAAGTTCTTCACCGAGCGAGTCATTCATCATTGGAACGGGTTGCCCAGGGAGGTGGTTGAGTCATCGACCCTGGAGGCGTTCAAGGGGAGATTGGACGTGGCACTTGGTGCCATGGTCTAGTCATGGGGTCTGTGTTGATAGGTTGGACTCGATGATCCTCGAGGTCCTTTCCAACCTAAGTGATACTGTGATACTGTGAACTAAAGTCCTACCCACTGACAAAGCCTTTCCTTACAGGTTCCCAGACTTCTGAATCAGAGCTGAATTTAGCTCCTTTAGCTATAATGTGTTCCTTGTTCTCTTCACCCAAGCTTCACCAAGAAGGAGTTAAGAGACTTCATACCTACAACACTCAGAACCGTGGGAAGCAGGTGAGCAGGAGACCTGCTGGTTTGCAATGGCAGTTTGAAAGCAAAATCTCTCCCAGTATGTTTCCAGGGACTTTTTGGTGTTTTGTAGGCTGTGCTCTGTTTCCTTGCATGACCAAAGGAACCTTATGATTTCCAGCCACCTCAGGATTTTTTGCAAGGTGAAAGGCAGCAGAATCCAGCCCTTCATTATAATATTTAGTGTCATTTAAATACACAGTAAAGACAGCAAGTGAACTATGTAGCTTTTTACTTTGCAAGGACAGAGGAGCTGAAGATGGCGATTACAAATCACTCTGGGGCACGTTTAAACTCCAAGTAATCCACTGAAAGGAGATAACAGTAACATGTAATGGGAGCAAGGAGATCAGTATTCCCTTTTCACTGTGATACTGGGAAACATCAGTGTGCATGGCTGTGCTAATACAGTGTGTGTTGTTTAGCAAAGTCAGAACAAGGCACAAAAAAGAACAAGATTAGAAACCCAGGAAAGCGTGTCCTGTACACTGGCTGGCTGGAAAATGCTTTTGTATTGCAGCAGAGCAGCTACAAACCAGAGACTTGTTTCATTTCTACCAAACCAGAATATCAAAATCAGAATTTCTCTCTATTACCTTGGAGCAGTTTCTTATCAAAAGTAAAAATAACCTGTGGACATGCCACTTCAGGACACAGTTTAGAGGGCCTGGTGGTGCTGGGTTGATGGCTGGGCTTGATGATCTGAGAAGTCTTTTCCAACCTTAATTCTGTGATTCTGAGTGCCTCATACTGGAGGTCTGATGCATACAAAAGAAGCCTACCTGCTCAGTCAATACATTTCTCAGCTAAAGTATTTACTTCAGAGCTTGTAACACAGATGGTTTTATTCTGGGGCAAGGGGATGGGGGGGTAGAGGGGCATAAAATAGCAAATTCTTAATCTCATTTATGTCTTACCTTAAACAAAGGTCCTTAGAAATGAAAAGGTCTGCTCCTGAGTACTGTCAAGACAACAGGAGCCTTTCTTGCCATCTGTGATGGGCTAACTTATCTTGAGGGTTTGAAACCCACAAGTTAACTCAACGCATGACACCATCTAGAGAAATTTCTTGAGGGTTTGAAACTGTAATCAAGCAGGTGGCTAATTTCTGTGACCTCGAGGATCATTGAGTCCAACCTGTCACCACAGACCCCATGACTAGACCATGGCACCAAGTGCCACGTCCAATCCCCTCTTGAACACCTCCAGGGATGGGGACTCCACCACCTCCCTGGGCAGCACATTCCAATGACAAGTGACTCGCTCAGTGAAGAACTTTCTCCTCACCTCCAGCCTAAACTTCCCTGGCACAGCTTGACACTGTGTCCTCTTGTTCTGGTGCTGGTTGCTTGGGAGAATAGACCAACCCCTTCCTGGCCACAACCACCTTTCAGGTAATAGTAGAGGGCAATGAGGTCACCCCTGAGCCTCCTCTTCTCCAGGCTAAACAACCCCAGCTCCCTCAGCCTCTCCTCATAGGGCTTATGCTCAATGCCTCTCCCCAGCTTCGTTGCCCTTCTCTGGACACGTTGAAGTCTCGATGTCCTTCTTATCTGAAGCTCCCCTTTATAACAGGGATGTCCAGAAAGAAGGGCTTCCTTCCAGCCTGTGTGTCAAAGTCAGCCCCTAACCTTTGAGAGACCCTGCATCTAACTTCACGTTACAGCATCTCCAGTCAGGTGAGTTCAGGGTGCAAAATGCTCATCTGCTGTCGCCTGTAAGCCTGTGCATCTGAAACCACTCAGGTTGCAAGGGTATTTGAATTCCATTTATTTTGAAGCAATTATTTCTCTTCCACAGTAACAGAGTGCGTAATTGTACTTCTGCATCCAACTGTGGCTTAATTGTGGCAATATGTGCTGGTAGCAAAAAAGGGAAAGAGAATTTATTGACAGAGCAAAAGGTGCTTGCTACGTTGTATCTCCCTCAGCATTTTTCTCAGCAAGGTGGAATTGATGAGGGAATGGGTGACCTCTAAATGTGCCTTGAACTCCTCTACATTCTGAAAGGATCATTGTCCACAAGGCTGTTTAAGGTAATTCCCTTAAAAGGCCATTGGCAAGCACCTAAAACCTCTATTGATCGTGGTCCAGCTGGAAATATCTTAACTTCTCCCTCTGAGCAACTAAATTTGCAGACTTCATAGCTGCCCCCTGTTCTCCAGACTGCTTGGATGTAAGTAAATGGAGGAAAATTTTGCTGCAAAAATGCAGGTAGAACAAAATCTCAATGATTAGAGATATCAGCAAAACACTCGACAGAATGCAAAGGTGCCTTTAAATTGATGCAGTTGAGAGCACTTAGCCAGTCGAGAACCTCTTATGAGTTAATTTATTGCATATGTTTTTATAAGGAAAAGCAGAAAATGACTGAGGCTATTAAAAGCTTATCCAGCAGGAGGAGATAAGATGGTCAGTTAAAGAAGATTCCCAAGCAAAAAAGGAGAGAGGAAGTGAGTTATTAAGAAAAGAAGTATTTATACCTGCTGGCAACCTGTCCATAAAGATTATCTAGATTAAGAAAGCAGTGAATCCCAGCTTGCTGGGAGGACTTACAGCTCTGGGCATGTCTGACTGCTGGGTAGTCACAAACACATTTAAGAATGTAACTGCAATGTCAGAAATTGATGTCCAACATTTTTACTTTGTTGAAGTTTTCAGCACTCCTGTTCAGCTGATATGTCACCACAGGGGTTATCTTCCTGGTAGACAGTGTTCCAAGCTCTGATGCTTCCATCAGCCTCTTAGCTGATCATAGAATCATAGAATCAATAAGGATGGAAAAGACCTCAGAGATCATCAGGTCCCACCTGTCACCCAGCACCAGCACCACAACAAGAGGACACAGTCTCAAGCTGTGCCAGGGGAGGTTTAAACTGGAAGAAGGAATAAATTCTTCATAGAAAGAGTGATTGGCCATTGGAATGGGCTGCCTGGGGAGGTGGTGGAGTCGCCATCACTGGAGGAGACTTGATGGGAAGCTTGGTGCCATGGTTTAGTTGATTAGGTGGTGTTGGATGATGGGTTGGACACGATGATCTCGAAGGTCTCTTCCAACCTAGTTTATTCTATTCTAAGTAAATACAGCATTGTGTTACTACTTCATGACTACCTAAACCATGGCTTCAAGTGCCATGTCCAGCCCACTCTTGAACACCTCCAGGGACAGTGACTCCACCACCTCCCTGGGCAGCACATTCCAATGGCTAACAACTCTTTATATGAAGAATTTTCTCTACACCTCCAGCCTAAACCTCCCCTGGTGGAGCTGGAGACTGTGTCCTCTTGTTCTGGTGCTGGTTTCCTGGGAGAAGAGACCAACCCCCACCTGACTACAACCTCCCTTCAGATAGTTATAGAGAGCCCCCTCTTCTCTTGATGCCTAAGCTTTTGTTTGTGGACTCCTTGGTAAAACTGGACACTCATAATAGGAATAAAACGTTGGGGCATGAGATGATGTGCATTTCTCTGTGTCCATCACCCCCAGCTGTCCACTGATACAGGCACCCTTGTGAGTGAAGGTCCTCTCACCAAAAGACATGAAGTATCACTTGCAATGCCAACATGTCAGAAGAGGTGTCCTGGCCAGCAGGCTAGTGGTATTTACTTCTTTCTGAAATCAATGAAACCATGCACTGAGTGAACTGCATCTACCCCTACCCAGCTACCTGGAATCTGATGAGTATCTTTCTGCAGAGTGGGCTTCTTGACTCCGCTCCTATTCTTTCTCTTAAAGACCAGTTAGGATCATCACAGAATCAACCTAGATGGAAAAGACCTTCAAGATCATCAAGTCCAACCTATCATCCAACACTATCTAATCAACTAATCCATGGCACCAAGTGCCTCATCCAGTCTTATTTTAAACACTTCCAGGGATTGTGACTCCACCACTTCCCTGGGCAGCACATTCCAAGGGCCAATCTCTCTTTCTCTGAAGAATTTCTTCCTCACATCCAGCCTAAACTGCAAAATTGTTTTATAATCATAGAACTGTTGGGGTTGGAGGGGACCTCAAGGACCATCTAGTTCCAACCCCCCTACCATGGTCAGGATCACCTCATGCTAGATCTGGTTGCTCACAGCTACATCCGGCCTGGCCTTAAAAACCTCCAGTGATGAGGCTTCTACCACCTCCCTGGGCAACCTGTGCCAGTCTCTCACCACCCTCATGGTGAAGAATTTCTTTCTAACATCCTATCTGAATCTACCCATTTCCATTTTGTTTTCAATTCTCCCTAATCCTATCACCATCCAACAGCCTGAAAAGTCCCTCACCTGCCCCATTTCTCCCCTTTTTCCCTCAAATTCCAGAGCACCTGGGCTCTATTGCAATCTCCTCCCACCCCAGGTGTGGCCACTTGACCCTGCTGGCCCACTCCCCTTTTAATCCCCGCCAGGAAAGGCAGAAGCCCTAAGCTGAGCCCATCTGGGCTGAGGATCCTCCTCTCATTGCCGGTGAGTGCCCATGGTGCACACTGGGTGATGGTGGTGGTGACAACAAAGGCCGGGGGGCCTGGTGGCCCCCCGGTTAGGTAGAAAGAGTGTTGATGATCCCTCTGCTGTCACAGAACTGCTAGTCCTCTGAAAACTTCACTGCCTTCTTCCTCAAACCACCATATATCAGCCTGTCTTTGCCACATGGGGAAATCTGAATGGAAGTTGCCCTCTATGGCAGTGTCATCTTCACAGAAGCACAGAATTGTCAGGGGTGAATGGGACCTCAAGGATCATCCAGTTCCAACCCAACCCATTTCACTGAGACACAGTCTGTCTTTGCAGGGAAGGATTTTTGAATCTTTTCTGGGGGGTACATTTACAGTTCAAGGTTTGTTTAGCTGGCATGAAAAGAGGCCAAGATTTCATGCAGGATGGAAACTAATCTCTATCTAGCAGTATCCTTTCTATTTGCCCTTGACATAGACAAGATATGCCAGATATGCAGCCTTGTTAGAGCAGAGGAAAAGCTAGCCAGCTGTGGATGATCAGCCTTACTGAATCAGGCTTCTGGCTCCTGTCCTCCTCTATGGGAGGCAGATTTAAATCCTCAAGTGGGTTTTTTACAGCAACAGCTTATCTTGAAAGGATTCAGGAAAATGGAAGTTTCCAATGTGTGTTGTATCCATTAATGGAAACTACTGAAACAGCAAGTTTTGGGTCCTGGCAAACTTTATTCAAAAGAACATGTTCTCAATACAGCTTAATACCCCTCAGCAGTTCTGGAAACAGGCAATTATGTTTTGCAGGTAGAGATTTTTGTGCTTATGAAGTACACTTGGACATTGATGGGCCAAAATGGCTTTGCAAACATATCACATGTGGTCTTGGAATATGACCTGAAACAACTAGAATCATTGTACCCTTTCAGACTATCCCCAGAACATGTAAATTAGTGGAAAAAATAATAGTAAGGGACTGTTTACTCTGTACAAACTGGGGAGGCTCCTCAGGAAAAAGGGAGTCTAATGTAGTAACACTTTCATGGGACAGCTTAATGTGGTTTTTTTCTTTCCAGTCCCTTCCACTGGGCTATTACATGCCATCAGGTATTTTCTGGATAGAGACTGAATGTAGTGCCTGCTTTGCCTAAATGGACCACAGCTGACTGGGAGGAAAGGATCAAAATTTTACAGTATACTTTTCTCCCTCTGCTCCTAGAGAAAATGCTTTCATCATATCAAAAGGTAGTTCACTCACCCTACTGTGTTCCACAGGCTGGTGGTTTAAGGCACTGGGGTACAGCAGTCAGGTCAGACAGACTGGATATGTGAAAATGTTCTTCCACCTAAGTGGCATGCACTTGGTCATACTCAAATAGCCAGTGTGCAAGTGTCCCTCTTTGGTATTACTCATCAGCAAGGCATTTTTGACTTAGGAACCTAATTCCAGGCAAGGATGGAAACCTGAGAAACACCATCATCTCTTGGCTGCTGTGACATGCCCTCCTCTGCTTTGAACAGCTCTTTCTCACCCTCCAAAACAAACCTCTCTGGTAGGAACTGCCTCTAAAAAGTGTGTAAGTGCACACTAGTTTGCAACTCTCTCTCAAAGCTCTGGATTGAGCCTGAGCCTAATTTTTAGCTCTGCTAAAGCCATAACCTCACCAATTAGTCTGATTGGGCTGCTGTGGATTCTGCTCAGCAGCAAACTGCATACAGAAAGGTACTGAAGCCCATAAGTCATTTACAAAGCAAATGAGCATCCCAAACATGCTGTTCTCGTTAATCAGCAGCGTTATAAATATAATATAATAACTTCCAAATCCTGAAAAGCTATCCAGTGTGTTATGGGGGTGGAGGACTAATGTTAGTGTTGATGGATCATGAAAAATCAAATCTTACAGTCATTTTATTTCAGTCACAATGACTCCTCTTATCTGTATTATGTGCTTTTGGACCAAGATACAGCCTTTGGAATAGTCATGGTCCCTTGTAATGACTTCAGACATAAATTTTAGGAGATTATCTCATTTGGAGCAAACAAGAGACAGAGCATACAGACTCCCTGCTTCCTTGCAGGGCTAGCATCTATTATTCAAAAGCATTACCATTTGCCTTTCAATAGGGACAGAACATTTTCTTTTGTTTCTCTAATGACATCAGTAACAAGCCTCTGAAAAACTGACTCGGAGTCAGTGTTCCTACTGTACAAAATAGTCAATGATTTATGGCCATTTTTCAAACTTAGCTTACAACTTTGGCAGAAGGGAAGAGGTGCAAAACCAAAAAAACACACCTCCAAAACATGTAAGAAATAATTATGAATTAAACAGGAGAAAACACAGGATGGTTTTATGCTAGCAGAGGACTTGGCTGCTAAAAGGGAGCAGCACGCCTGCAATATTTATAGTATAGAAATAGAATCCCGAACCTGAAACTTTCAGTTTGAAATGGCTTAAATTTTGAACTGTCAAACTGGTTCCAAGTGAAAAGCAGAAGATCTTCTACTCTCAGTTTAAACATGGCCAGAAAGTTTGCAAAAGCTTGGCCTTTTGGCCAAAAAATATCTCCACGTGCATGTGCTCTACTAAGGGACTTACCTAAAATACACACTCAACATATACTAAAATATACAGTTGGTGCATTCATTATTTATATAAGGTAAAGCAAATTCAGCTGCTGGGAGTGCACCTAGGAAGTGGGAGAGTTAGTTCAAGGTGCGGCTTCAGGGAGCAGTTAATTATTTATAGCAAGGGAAAACAGGACCGAAAGAGGCTGGAGGAATCTATGGCCTGACAAAATGATAGTTAGGGTTATCCCTTGGGAAAGGGAAGATGATTTCAGACTGCAAGGGCATCAGCTGCTTGGGATATCTTCTTGAGGCACATTACCACACACAAAACCTGGTGAAAAACACCTTTAAAGGCTTTAGTGGTATCTACTCCTAATATGATCCCTTGTTAGGTTGGGAATCCAAACTCGGGGTTTAAAGTGAACCAAACATGCATGCAAACACTTTCACTTGGCCCCTAATGGTGGCTCATTCACATGCTGGTAAAAAGTGCTGACATGGCTTGCATCCCCAGGAGCTACAGATGCATGCTTTTTAATGTGTTTAAGCACCTAAAGATGCAGATAGGAAACTGGCAAAGTTTTAACCATTAGGCAACTCTTTACATCTTTAGCTGCCTAAATACCTTGAAAAGCTTGGCCCTGAGAGCCATGCTGCAGCCTCAGTCAGCCACAGAGCTATTTCAAAGGCTTTTTTCTGCTAGTTTTGTTTATCCTCTTGAACAGAGCAGCTATCTACGTTGTCTTCCAGTTAACCTGATTTCTTTACTGAACTGCTGCATAGATTTTGTTTGCATCACATGTATGGCTATCAGGAACAATGTTAACCCTCTCATGTTTTGACATCAGTGGCTTTTGAGCCACCTGCAATTTCTGGTGACTGGAGATCTCGGGTGTTTTTCACAGTCAGTGATCCACAAGGGAGATTTACTTCTGCCTGGCTAATCCTGGGTTATTGTTCTTGGTGTAATACAGCTGATAAGAAACTCCTGAGATATTTCATCTTGGATCAGAAACCCCAACAAACCAACAGTTTGCTCCTCACCTCATGCAAGGTCTTCGACCCCCTAACTCTTTGCTATGTTAAGAAAGGCATTGAGCACAAACAAAATACCATCACAGTTATGAAGCCTAGAATACAATCATGGAATGCATTGGGTTGGAAAGGGACCTTGAAGGTCACCTCACCCAATCTCCCTGCAGTGAGCAGGGACATCTCCAACTAGATCAGGTTACTCAGGGTCCTATAAGGAAATCTTGGAATAGAGAGATAGAATAGAATACAGAATTAGCAGGTTGGAAAAGACCTTTGAGATCATCAAGTCCAACCTGTCCCCCAACACCATCTAATCAACTAAACCATGGCACCAAGCGCCCCATCCAGTCTCTTCCTAAACACCTCCAGTGATGGTGACTCCACCACCTCCCTGGGCAGCCAATTCCAATAGCCAATAACTCTTTCTATGAAGAACTTCTTCCTAACATCCAGCCTAAACCTCTAGGAGGTTATCTTGTTTCTTTCTTTTTCCCTTTTGTTTTGGTTGGTTGGGGTTCTCTTATGATTTTGATAACCAAGCACAGACACCTAAAGAAAGAATTAACCTCGTAAGAAAAAAGATCTTTGGGCAGAAATTAGTGTCTTAGAAAGTCTGATGTGACTTACAACATGCTCAGGATGATATGTGCTTGGCATTTGCTTTGCCTTCTCTTTTTCCAGCTTTGCAATCAGCACAGCATCAATCACACCTGATGAAAACCCAGAGGCATGAGAGGCTTCTGTGTAGAAGTTAACATGGGTATTTTGAACTTTATTTCTTTCCACTGCCATTTTTTCCCTTCCTCCAACAGCAATTCTCTTTAGCCTCTGCTCAGTGCTTTTGGGTACTTCAGACAGGATGGTCATAACTAGCACTAATGAAACAACACATCACATTTTACTGGAGTGCTCTGTTTCACCGTGGATCTCCTAATAAGAAATGAATCACGCTTTATAACATTATGACAGATCAAACAGTAACATCTCTCTCTGCAGATTAAACGCTGCTTCCTGTGCATGCCACTGCACTTTCCCCTAAGGTTTACTGGCTCCTGGTACTGATCATGACTGATGCACTGTTTACATGCAAAGTTAAACCTGTGCTTTGCCCATTTCTAGGGTAAATGCAAACCAATTCTGCTCCAAATGGTAAAGATTTTTCTCTTCATCCACAGCACCGTTCCTTTCATGTATCTAATGCTGCATACAAAAACCTTCCTTTCCTTCTTCTGTGAGCTGCCTAAACTCTAACTGCTTCAAAGGAAATTGGAGTGGAATTTAATGGAATTCAATGGAATTAATAGTAATTTGAGGCTGTGGCAGATGATGGCCTAGATTAATAGTCCACTTAAACCTTTAAATGTCTTTGAGCATTCGGGACACACATTGCTTTTTTTTCCCTTTGACATTCTCTCAGCTACTGCATTTGCTACATAAAGCTGAAGAATTCCTTAACTCCTTCATTAATTTTCAGCCCTCACACATTGTCGCAAACCTTTCCATTCCATTTCTCTTCTAGAAGGACTGTTGGCTCAGAGGCAGAACAACTGTTATTTGTATGGGGGAGAAAATAGAAAAGTGTCTTTCTTTGCAGGAAAGTAATGCTTTTCTGTGCTATCATGCCCCCAGGGTGATTTTGTACTGAAGGCTGCAAACTGCTTTTTTTTTTTGCATCCCAGGTGACTGCCATAAGCAACCAGCCCTGGCAGACTCTTCAGCTAATCTAGGTACTGAAATGGTACCTGCTGCTGGATGTCACAGCAGATGTGCAGTGGGTTAGTGCTACATCAAGGGCCTGCCTGGGTTACAGCTGTCTTGGAAGGCTGTACTTGTGTTTGCAGAGTGCAATGTCTGTATATGACACCCAGAGGGGAAAGCATGGTGTTAGAATGTGCCTGCAGGAGAAGCAGGTCTGTGAAGGCAGGGGAGGACCAACAATCCTTTCATAAGATTGAGAGGTTATGCTTTAGTTTACTCTAGAAGTCTCTAGGAAGATTTTACTCTAAGTCTGATTAGAATAAGACTGTAATTTGCTTATGCAAACCATCACGTGTTCCATAAATGGCTGGTCTCTTCTCCCAGGCAAGCAGCATGAGAACAAGAGGACACAAGCTGTGCCAGGGGAGGTTTAGGCTAGATATTAGGAAGAAGTTCTTCAGAGAAAGAGTGATTGGCCAGTGGAATGTGCTGCCCAGGGAGGTGGTGGAGTCACCATCTCTGGAGGTGTTTAGGAAGAGACTGGATGGGGCACTTGGTGCCATGGTTTAGTTGATTAGATGGTGTTGGGTGATAGGTTGGACTCGATCTCAAAGGTTCCAACCAGGCTTATTCTATTCAAGGCACTTGGGCAGACCCATCCTGGAACACCCAATAGTTTTATGGTCAAAATCCTTCTTCTACAGGGAGAAATTCAGTTCCAAAGGCTCAGAGAATGGCTGTGAATCTGAATATTTTATGTCCTAAAAAAATAGATCAGTGGACTAATTAATCGACTGTGAGGTTTGTTCTCTGCTTTTACTTGTTGTTTCCTGTCATGGGTAATGAGTCAGCTAGACACTAGGCTTCAATAACAAACTTCAAGATGGGATTTACTGGTGTATATCCAAAGACAGATGTTTTCCTCCAGACTATGCTTGGAGCAGTAACAGATGAGCTGTGTCAGGAGTCATCACCCCAGCTGTCTGAACTCACTCCTCCTTAGAAATTACTGAATTGATTGCAGAGGAAACAGACATCACCTCATACTTTTTGTTGCAACAACCCAATATCAGAGATGTCATAGAATCAAGAAGGTTGGAAAAGACCTCAAGGATCATCAAGTCCAACCTATCACCCAACACCTCATGACTAACTAAACCATGGTTTCAATTGCCACATCCAATCCCTTTTTGAACACCTCCAGGAATGGTGACTCCACCACCACCCTGGGCAGCTCATTCCAGTAGCCAATTACTCTTTCTGTGAAGAACTTTCTCCTCACCTCCAGCCTAAACTTCCCCTGGTGCAGCTTGAGACTGTGTCCTTTTGTTCTGGTGCTGGTTGCTTGGGAGAAGAGACCAACCCCCACCTGTCTACAACTTCCCTTCAGGTAGTTGTAGAGAGCAATGTCTTTGCAGAAAACCCCAAGATTTGCTCTGTAGTGTGACTGACTTTTGTCTCTCAAATGCCTTTGAGAAAGCAGCCAAGTGATAAGCCTTACCTTTACTTTCAAAGTTCTGCATGGTTTTGTGGTTCATTGTCCAGTGTATTGTTCACTTCTTGAGCTTCCTATATCAAGAAAACATTTTGATGAATTTTAGGACACCCTACAGGATGAGTTTGGGTTTCCTGTAGGCTGTGTTGTACCTAAAAGCTATGCACAGTGTACGTGGCCTTTCTTTGTTCAACTACAGAGGATGTCTTGATTTATCTTCTTTAAACATTCATTATTGGGCATAATTGCCATACCTCACATTTCCATTCCCCTGAGCAGCCCATTTTAATCTCATACCATATGGAAGCTACTGCAAGCCATCAGCAGCGAAGGAAAACCGGAGGTAGATTTGCATTGGGATAAAATGCATCTGCTCTAACATTGCTGTAATCATTTCACTGCAGAATGACATAATCCTGGATTATGTCAACAGCATAAATCAGTGCTTTAGGCTGAGGAAGAAGACATTTTCAGCCCCCTTTATGTAAAATTATTGATCAGGTAAAGACAATGACCACATTTGGTGATGCCCTGCCTAGCACTTGCCATAGTTTTGCACGCTGAATTTTGACAGAGCAAAATGTGTCTCTCTCAAACAGCCTTTTTATTTTTCCAGGGCATTATTTTGTATTGTATTTTGAATTCAAGTCTTACTTCTCCAAAGTGTTCAAATTAGCTACCCTCTTGAGGTCCAAGGCTTAATACCTCATTAAATTACAATCACAGTGAAGTCCTCAGGGCAACATTCTGAGGTTATCAGCTCGGCGATACTGGCCTGTGTTCCCAAGTTACAATGTGTGTTCTGAAAAAGGGTTTTACTAGAGCAAGCAGCATGAAGAAGGAGATGCAATAACCTCTTATTATCTTTAAGTGCCCTGTGTACTTGGAACTAAAGGAAAATAGAAGACAGGAGAGCATTACCAGAAATTCTGGCCGACTTCTGACTCAGAGCAGCTATGAGGTCAAATTGAGTTAAACAGTCCACTAAACTTCACTTCCAAAAATCCCTGGTACTACATCCTTGAAACACTGTGGATGACCTTGTGATAAGATGTTTCCTCATTTCTCTACTGACCCAGAATAGTCTAGACATGACTCTGAGAAGCAAAGACCTCAGAGGAAGTCAAGGACCTTATTGTGGCCTTCCAGTATCTGAAGGGTTGCCTACAAGAAAGCTGGTGAGGGACCTTTTAGGGTGTCAGGTAGTGATAGGACTGGGGGGAATGAAGCAAGAATAGAAAGGACTAGATTCAGATTGGATGTTAGGATGAAATTTTTCACCATGAGGGTGATGAGACACTGGAACAGGCTGCCCAGGGAGGTGGTAGAAGCCTCATCCCTAGAGGTTTTTGAGGTCAGGCTGGATGTGGCTGTGAGCAGCTTGCTGTAGTGTGAGGTGTCCCTGCCCATGGCAGGGGGGGTTAGAACTAGATGATTCTTGAGGTCCCTTCCAATCCTAACAGTTCTATGATTCTGAGTTTTGTGGCTAGTAGTCAGTGCTGCAGGGGGTAGGTACACAGCAACACAGAAGAGGGATAGGAAGCAAGACAGGACACGGATCTCCAATCACCTGCTTTACTTACAAGTGTGTGCCTGACTCTGCTACAAGATGCTCCTGCTAACATTCCTCCAGGCTGGTACATTTAGTGACTGGGTGCCAACTGGTGGTGCTCGGCCTTGGGACTAAAAGCCATGACAGAAAAGAAAAAGAAAGAGTTGCTGAGAAAAGGTTGAGGGGTTTTTTACCAAATCACTTGGGATTAACCTAATATCTGTTAAAGTCATTCAGAGAAAAGTTTCTGGTGACAAGCACTGTGTTCATGACCTTTACTGCTTAAATGAGCATTTGGAGAGGATCAGTTGCATTGCTGCATTTAAAAGGTGAAAAGATGCTCCCTGCATTTACCTGCAAACCTAATCTAATAATGAACTTGTCCAGAAAAGGTGCAGAACATCGTTTTGCCACATGGATGTGGTGGTGTTTTTCCTTCCTTTTGTTTTGTTTAATGTGAGAAAAGACTTAAAGCAGGATGATGTGTGCCCAGCAGTGCAACAACCCCAGAGTGAGCCACTCACCTTGGTATGTTCCAGCAGTTTACATGAATGCAATCAACATGACTACAGAGCTTTTAACTGCCTCGGGCCCTGTACTAGGAGCTCAGAATACGTGGAAACAAGGAGATGTCAGAATGGAAGCAGTGCTTGGTTTTGAAACAAGAATAACTTTTTGAACTGTCTTAGAATCATAGAATCAACCAGGTTGGAAAAGACCTCAGAGATCATCAAGCCCAACCTATTACCTAATACCTAACACCTCCTGACAACTAAACCATGGCTCCAAGTGCCATATCCAATCCTCTTTTGAACACCTCCAGGGACGGTGACTTTACCATCTCCCTGGGCAGCACATTCCAGTGGCCAATTACTTTTTCTGTGAAGAACTTTCTCCTTACCTCAAGCCTAAACTTCCCCTGGAGCCACTTGAGATGGTGTCCTCTTGTTCTGCCTGAGAGAAGAGACCAACCCCCACCTGTCTACAACCTCCTTTCAGGTAGTTGTAGACAGCAATAAGGTCTCCCCTGAGCCTTCTCTTCTCCAGGCTAAACACCCTCAACCTCTCCTCACAGGGCTGTGTTCCAGACCTCTCCCCAGCCTCATTGCCCTTCTCTGGACACATTCTTGTACACACAACTTCTGTGAATTCCTTGCACAGTGCAAAAATGCTAAAATACATGGGCTGAGCAGTGATGGAGTCTGACAACACACTACAAAACAAAGTGTTACTGAGGCAGGAGGAAAAATGGGCACAGAACAACTCCCCTAGCTGCCAGCAGCAAACACAGGCTCATAAACAATGCCATGGCTTCTTTCAGCTTCTAGAGGCACTTGGTGTCTGGGTCATCTGAAAGCAACTTCAGTCCTGCAAATGCCTGTTGAATGCAGGTCAAAGTTGTGCCACTCCTGGGCTTCACCAAAGATAGTGTGGTTTGGGAGAATCCTACCATATGAATAATGTGGGCAGAATCCTGTTTGAACTACTGATTCTGGTCAAGGGCAGGGGGTCAGAATGCAGGATATTACCTTCTTTTGATGAACTGACATTCATACGAACATATAATAGCATGACACGATGATCTTGAAGGTCTCTTCCAACCTGGTTTATTATTCTATTTATTCTATATATAAGACCTGTAGTGATAGGACAAGGGCCATGGTTTCAAACTAAAGAAGAGTAAATTTAGATTGGATGTTTACAATGAGAGTAGTGGAACACTGTAACAGGTTGCCCAGGAGGGTAGTTGAGGCCCCATCCCTGGAGGTATTCAGGGTGAGACTCCACAAGTCTCCTGGCAACCTGATCTAGATGAGGATGCCCTTGCTAACTGCTGAGGAGATTGGGGTTGGACTAGATGATCAGTACCAGAACAAGAGGACACAGTCTCAGGCTGCACCAGGGGAGGTTCAGGTTGGATGTTAGGAAGAAGTTCTATACAGAAAGAGTGATTGCCCATTGGAATGGGCTGCCCGGGGAGGTGGTGGAGTCGCTGTCATTGAAGGTGTTCAGAAGGAGACTTGATTGGGTGCTTGGTGCCATGGGTTAGCTGTTTGGGTGGGTTGGATTGGTTGATGGGTTGGACACGATGATCTTGAAGGTCTCTTCCAACCTGGTTTGGTTTATTCTAATAAGGGTTTTTATTCTATCTTTGGAGGTCCTTTCCAACTGAAACCATTCTATGAGTCTAGGTTTTTGTGATCATTATATATATATTTAAAAGTGTGTGTGTATAAAATATAAATGGTTTGATATAAATGGTTTGATATATGTTAAATACTCAACATTTCACTGGAAAAAAACCTCAAAAGCTATGTATTGCTCTTGAGTGAATGTTCAACCAGAAATCTTTTTCTATTGCTGTTTTTCTGCAGCAAGGTTGGACTAGATGCTCCCCAGAGATCCCTTCTAATCCCTGATCTCTGCTTCTGTGATACTGAGTGCAGAAAAACAGCACAGATCAGGTTCACCTAGATCAGGTGGCACAGGAACACATCCAGGTGGGTTTTGAAAGTCCCCAGAGAAGAAGACACCATAACCTCTCTGGACAGTCTGTTCCAGTACTCCACCACCCGCAGTGGAAACATTTCCCTTATTACATGGCTCTCGGAAAGAGAAGCAGACAACAGCCAGCAGACATCATTCAGAGCTCAAGCAGCAGCCTGCAGCTTGAAAATGTATTTGAGAACTTCTGGGCTACAAATACAGTTTCAGAAGTTACTCGAGGAGTCCTTGTCAGCTAATCAGCTGGAAAATGTGGGTATTTGCCTTGGTGGTGTTTACATTAAACTCACCATGCATGGTGCTAATGTTAACAAAAATAATTGCCATAATAACTGTTTTCATCCTTTCTTTATTATAAATATGGCTGGACTAAAATTAATCTTTCTTTAGTTTCTTTCCCTCCTTTTTTTTTTCCTTCTTCTCTAAGCTTCTTGAAATGATAAATGAAGTTGCCTCTAGAAAGGGGAGTTGCTGCAGTGAGAGAGTTGTTCTGTATCTCTCTTTAGACGAGGCAAATCTGTTGTTGTTCAGAGAGGAAATTTTAAGACAATCATCGAAAAAATCTCCATTCATCCTGCCAGCCTCCCTGTAATTACTGCTAATTGCATTGTTGCAGGAATTGATGGAGCATTATAAGAAAGGGAAGCAGAAAAGGAAAACATCTTCAGCAAAGCTCTTGGAACAAAGAGGCTCTCTCTGCCTACAGGGTGCATGAGGCAGTGCAATGCTGAGAGCCGGCAGCGTAGTTTGTTGCTTGGAGGACACACTGTCATTTACTAAATTAGTTAAATTATCACTATTCTCTGCAGTGGGCAGATGTGAAATGTTCCATTATTTGAGCGTGGAGGTAACAAATATAGCATTTGTTTTGAGCAAAACCCTTCCCTAAAGAGGGTAAGACTAAGATACTTAGCACCGGCTTCGTTATGTTAAAAGGTTAAGCACGTATGGGTGTTCAAGAGCAAGTTTGAGATTAAAAGGGTGAACCAGGACTCCAAATCAACTTGAGTATCAAAACACAAAGTTATCTGAATTGAGATATCAATCTCAACATGCAAAAGTTCCCTTCAGGACATTACTTAATGGTCAAGGTAGTCTTGGGTTGACAGTTGAACTTAGAAGTCTTTTCCAACCTTAATGATTCCATGAGCTTATCACAGTATCACCAAGGTTGGAAGAGACCTCAAAGATCGAGTCCAACCTGTCACCACAGACCTCATGACTAGACCATGGCACCAAGTGCCACATCCAATCCCCTCTTGAACACCTCCAGGGATGGTGACTCCACCACCTCCCTGGACAGCCCATTCCAATGACGAATGACTTTCCCCTCACCTCGAGCCCAAAATTCCCCTGGTGCAGCTTGAGATGTGTCCCCTTGTTCTGGTGCTGGTTGCTAGAGAGAAAAGACCACCTCCCTCCTGGCTACAACCACCTTTCAGGTAGTTGTAGAGAGCAATGAGGTCACCCCTGAGCCTCCTCTTATGATTGTTAAGTCTGCAGGGTTTCTGAAACCATCTCCAAACTCACATTTTGTGGTACTCCAAAAGCAACTCAGACTGCATGTGCAAGTTTCCGGGTGAAGCCATTCAGAGTTAGGTGGCTGTCTTCACCAATCAAAGGTTTCCTCCATGTTGAAAACATGAAGTCAGCACATACAAATCGTGCAAACCTAAAAGCATTCCATGTGGTTTAGCATCCCAGGCTGGCACAGGCGTGTGCCTCCAAACACAGCACATATGACAAGTGTCAAGATGATCACCACCCTTCCTTCAGGCCTGAAAAACACACACAACCCAGAACATAGGTTTCTGTGGGAGAGTGAAGCAAGCTGGAATTTCCCAGCCACCAGCACTGCCACAAAGGCAGTTAAACAGCACAGCAACAAGCTCTTCTTTCAAGAATCTTGTTCTTCAGCAAAACCAAAACAAAACCCACTTCCAATTACAGAGATTAAACTCTTTGTCTGCTTGTATAGCATTCCCTGCCTCTTTCCCTGCACAATTGAAATTATCTATCAACATCCTTAAGTCTCATCCACAGCAAAAGTAATTATGGGGAGACAATGGGGAAAGGGTTCTTTGTCTTGTTAGTGCTCTTTGGTTTCTTGCCTTTTTTTGGAGGGGGAAGGATGCAAGCAAAGAAGCAGCTTTTCCTGTTTACTCTCTGAACTGATAGCAGCCATATCACTACAGATAGTATAGCCCTGCACTGGCTCATAATCTCTGTTCAAAACTCAAATCTGTTGGCTCTGTGGTGTATGTATGTGGCTATATGGCTTCTGGAAGGCTCAGGGCACAAGGCTGCCTGTGAGAGGCTGAGCAGACATATGTTAAATGGTATTACCTGGTAACATCTGCCATAATAATTAAATCCTGCCTGAAGACTCACAGGGTCTCCTACAGCAGCTGCTCTGATTCTGTTCATAGAGGAAGGCATTCAGGCAGAGAAAAAGGTTACCTGATCTCCTTCACAGGTTGTCAGGGAATATCAGGTTCCTTTAAGGGGAGCCAAGGTCTAGAGAAGCTGTCTTTCATCAGTTCTTGCTGTGTCCCTGTAATTAGTTGCCTAACAGCCTCTACTGCAGATAGTGAGCATCTGGCTCATAAAAGGTCACTTGCTGGTTAGAGCTGATTCTGGAAGGGAAAGCTTTAATGAAACAGAGCAGGACAACCTTAGGAAAAGATTCAGTTGCTTACTCCATGAGTAATGGACAGTTGTAGAGGGAAAAAAATACATTTTTTTGTAAGTGCTTGCAGCTAAAATGTGTGGGTTTGGACAGGAAGCCAGGAAGAAGGTCTGTCTTTTGGCCTGCTGATCTCTTAATTAGTGAGATGCTTGAAAAGCAAATGCAGTGACTTTTGCCCCTGCTCCCAGTTAGAAGAGGAGATTCTGTAGCCAGAGAGAGAGAAGTGAAGGCTTCTGGAAAGAGAAAGCTGATGAATTAGCTGCACTAGAGGATAACAGAGCTGCAGGAAAGCTTTGGTCAAGATTTCCTAAGAGAAACCTGGAGAGATATGTTCTGCATTGACTTCCCAGCCAGGGACTCAGCTACTCAGTTTGGCTCAAGCAATAAACCCTTCAAAAGGTCTGTTTACAAAATCTATGAGCTACTTCTGCATTGAAAAAAAAATCTTAGCAGAGAGCATTCTGATACTCCAAAACCATACCCAGATCTCCTAGCCAGCAAGCATTTAAACCTTTTATCAACTAGCACATTTCTTCTGTAGGACAGACACATCAAATCAGTCTGATGAACCCTTTCTTAAGCTGCTCTGCCTAGGATGTCTCTACTGCATTTATTATTCATTTATTACCCAGCTTGATAAAAATCTCTCTGCACAGAACCTTCTATTTACTTATGGGTTGCTTCAACAGATGTGTTCATCCTTTAATGATGAGCAAGTTTTTAATATCCAGGTTCCTGACTTCAGGTTCTGCATAGTGGTTTTTTGATCTCCTCTTAATGCCAACCTCTTTGAGGTCCCTGCCTGGAAGCTATGATTACTGAAGCTTTGAGCCAGCAAGCAGACACATGTATATAATAAAGTGCTAAGCATGCATTCAAGTGGTGCCTGCTGCGATCTAGAGGACATCAGGGAACATTTTACAGTAAGGGTGGTGAGACACTGGAACAGGTTGCCCAGAAAGGTCATGGGTGCTCCCTTCCCAGAGGGTCTTTGAGCAGTCTGGTCTAGTAGAAGGTATTCCTGCCCACAGCAGGGGGCTTGGAACTAGGTGATCTTTAATGTCCTTTCTAACACAAACCATTCTATGAATTATCCTTGATCTGACACAAATTTATTATTCTGGTGTCTTTTTCTACCTGCTGCCTTCTCTCTCACCTTCTTCATCATCAGGTAACCCTACACAGCTAGTAACAGACAAGAACTTGGGCAGGTTGGAAGGGGAAGGAGGGAAGATGAGCAATGACAAGAAAAGAAGGAAATAAAGAGTGTGTGTGTGTGTATATGTGTGTGTATATATATAAGAGAAAAAAATCATGGAATTAGGATCTTTAGAAGAAAATTGAACTGCTGTGGACACCCCTTGCCAATAACCTTAAGTAACTGGCAAATGAGTACAACCTCCACACCATTTTTGCAGTCCATACAAGTGGTGTGACAGAGGGGGAAAAAAAGCTGTGAGTGGCTGGTTAATGACTGGAGGCTACAGAAAGGTCAAAAAACAGTGGTGGGAACACAGCTGAGGAGTCTTCTTCCAGAAAGCCCTCAAAGCAGGCACTGCACATTGGCTTTGGCTCCTATTACAGGTGATAGAGAGTAGATAACAAAAACAACGAGCTGGTGACTTTGTTTTTATTTCTTCTTTGTAACTAAAGGCAAACATGATGTTTTAGAAAGCAGTAGGAATGTTAATAGGCAGAACAGAAGGCATTTGAGATACATATATATGTATATTAAAATAAAAAGCTGGATAATGGTTCTCCTTCACTAGTCTTTGAAAACAAGTGATGTGCACTTACAGTTTTGCAAATTAAAAGGTTCTATAGACTGGCCTGAGTTCACATTTTGCTTTATTCCCTGAAGTAATGTTTTCTATATGATAATTTTCTTTCCCTGGGAATGCATTCTTTGACTCGAGATGCATACTCAATAAGGGAGAGACAAGGATAAAGGAAAAAAAGGGCCAGAAATGTTCAGGCTCTTTGAAGGATAAAGGCAGATGTTCACCTCTTGGAAGGTTGCTGTTCTGCTAGCTCTTGCTTATCTGTTGCCTTTAAAAGTGTTGTCTGTGTCGTATCTGTGCTTACATTTAATTCCTTCTGAGCTCAATATTTATGTATGAAAATGCTTAATCTCTCTCCATTAGATCTTCTGCTCAAATCATGGCTTTTAAAATTGAGCCTGAGCCATGTTGGTGTTCTAGCACATTGACCTTTAACTGCCCGAGTTCCTGGTGATGAATGCATCAGCATTGCCAGTCACAAGAAACCGCCGCTGTAGGAGCAGGAAACATTCAATTTCCCCCCAGAAACAAGAGAAGTAGGATATTTGGGTGGTTTGGGTTTTTTTTTAATCAGAATAACAGCAGGAAAAACAGGTCTATAATTATTAGCTGGGAGGTGCTAGCTACTACCTCTCAGTGCCCTGTTTTTCAGTTTCTTTTCGTTAGCTGTTTACAACAAAAGTGCGGTGAAAAATGGCAGCATATGGCTGTAGGCAAGTGAGAGGAAACACAAGTGTGGGAGTGTGCTAAGACAAAAATAAGTAAAAGTCAAATCTATGCTGCTGGGTCACTTTCTCTCATCTCTCCATGAGGTTAATTAACAGCAAAATATGCCTTACGTACGCTAATGTGCCCACTGAGTCCCACAGTAAATGATTCTGTCTCCATCCATTACATTGCAGGAGCAGCTCGTGTTTCTCAGCCTGGAATTTTAACTGCAGCTGGTGAAACAGGGGGGGAAATAAATAAAAGTTAAATAAATAAATGGGACTTGAAACTGAGCTGCAAAAGTGTGCAGGTGAGTCAACAGTATCATGTTGTAGTACATGATTTTGACTGTGATAGGAAAAGACACAACTTTGTACTCCCTCTTTTACAGAATACAGAATTAAGCAGGTTGGAAAAGACCTTCAAGATCATCGAGTCCAAGCTATCACCCAACACCATCAAATCAACTAAACCATGGCACCAAGTGCCTCATGCACGCTCTTTTTGAACACCTCCAGTGATGGGGACTCCACCACCTCCCTGGGCAGCACATTCCAATGGCCAACCTCGCTTTCTGTGAAGAATTTCTTCCTAACACCCAGCCTAAACCTTCCCTTAAGTCTGTGTCCTCTTATTCTGTCACTGGTTGCCTGGGAGAAGAGACCCTAATGCTGGATGCCATAGAAGACTGGACCAGCCTGAAAGGACAACAGTGCTCTAATTCCCACATCCTGTAGCTTTCACTTATCTGCTCTGTTTAATTTCCTTTGTAACTAAATGTTTGGATTTATTTATTACAAGAAAAATAAAATGTGGGGGGTTAAAATGTAATTTAGGGGATCAAGGAGGAGATCATGACTTTCAGTCTTCAAGAGCTGTTTCTGCTGTTGAGACAGGTTGGTAAAAGCAACAGTTGTGTAGAAGCTGGTAGATGTAGCTGCTGGTAGATGAGCTGCTATGCTTTGACTAGCAGATTACAGACAGTCTTGGCAATCAGTAAATGTGACAGCAAGAGATCCTAGCTAGAGTGCAGTTTGATAGGAAGCAGTGCTACATGCCTGAGGGATGAAACGATGTGCATTCAAGTTCCCCACTGAGACTTTGGATTTTATCTAACACATGCCCTGAAGCAGGACCAAGTGCTGGAAGGGAAAACTGTCTTGAATTGAGGCTGGACTTGATGATCCAGGAGCATGAGTAGAGGGCTGGAGCATATCTCCTGTGAGGACAGACTGAGGGAGTTGGGGCTGTTCGGTCTGGAGAAGAGAAGCCTCCAAGGAGACCTTATTGTGACCTTCCAGTATCTGAAGAGGGCTACAAGAAAGCTGGGGAGAGACTTTTTAAGGTGTTAGGTAATGATAGGACTAGGGGGAATGGGGAAAAAAGTAGAAATGGGTAGATTCAGATTGGATGTCAGGAAGGAGTTCTTCACCGTGAGGGTGGTGAATACTGGAACAGGTTGCTCAGGGAGGTGGTAGAAGCCTCATCCCTGGAGGTTTTCAAGGCCAGGCTGGATGTGGCTCTGAGCAATCTGATCTGATGTGAGGTGTCCCTGTCCATGGCAGGGGGGTTGGAACTAGAAGATCCTTGAGGTCCCTTCCAACCCTGACAAATCCATGATCTCAGAGGTCTTTTCCAGCCTCAATAATTCTGTGATTCTGTGAATATGATGCATGGAGTCTGGTCTCCTTTTTTTTTTCCCCTTTCTTTCTCCCTTTCCCCAAAAGGCAGACCCTGGAGAGCTTTCTGAAAGACACAAACCTAATATCATTGCCACAATTCTACATGCACACTCTCTCCAAAAGAGATTCTGACCTCTAGGACTGTGCTGAGCAAAGTGATGGTCATATTAGTGTTCTCTCTCTTAACTTGTCAAATGCTCTGGTATGGATTTGGAACAAAAGGCTTTACAACAAACTTTAGTCTACACGAATCTGTTATTAATAGCCTAGTCATTATAATACTGGTAACTTCATTATTATCCTGCTTGTTTGTTTGTTTTATCATGCTTGTGTTCAGGCATGTCTCTATCCTATTAGCTGGGCATTCATTCCTTATATTTCTGGTTACTGCTCAATTTTTAATGCTGAATAAATGCTGAGGTGTTCAAGCCCACTTCATTAAAGCTGGTGAGCTTGAACTGGAATAAGGCTGATTCTCCTCTTGCCTACACCACCTTTTTAATCTGAACTGAATGCTTTGCTGCTCTAAGAGAAAATTCAGGTAAAGCTCTTCGTTCTGTACTGCTTTAAATACTGCTAGCTCTGAACACCTCATTTACCTGTGTCCTTGTGCTTTTTAGCAGCCACAAAGAAGAAATCAACATGTGTGCACTGACCTTAGTATAATTCTTTTGCCCAAAAATAAAAGAAAACCTATTTTTTTTCCCTGATTTTCCCATGGCTTTGGGCAACACAATCAAATGACAGAATTTCTGTCCAGGAGAGTAATGTTGCTGTGTTTTTCTAACTTGTTCAGTAGAAGGAATTGAGTGACACTGATTGCTTCCTCCTATTATAAATGTGAGGAGTCCTATTTAGTTTGGCTACTTGCTTAATAAATAATAGAATGGCAGAATGCAGAAGGAAAAATATCCTCTTTGAAAACATTTTTGTGGTGGTTCTTTTTAATGGTTTCCCCTTTCAATTCCCCACCCTAAAGAAAACCAAACAAACAAAAAAACCAAACCTCTTTTTATTGTAAAGGTCTGAGTATGCATAGCCAAAATTACAGACAGCTGACCTCTAAAGTGAAGTGAGAGAAGCTGGTGAGAGGCCTTGAGCACAAGCCCTATGAGGAGAGGCTAAGGGAGCTGGAATTGTTAGCCTGGAGAAGAGGAGGCTCAGGGGAGACCTTATTGCTGTTTACAACTACCTGAAGGGAGGTTGTAGCCAGGAGGGGATTGGTCTCTCTCTTCTCCCAGGCAACCAGCACCAGAACAAGAGGACACAGTCTCAAGCTGCACCAGGGGATGTGTAGGCTGGAGGTGAGGAGAAAGTTCTTCCCAGAGAGAGTTGTTAGCCATTGGGATGTGCTGCCCAGGGAGGTGGTGGAGTCACCATCCCTGGAGGTGTTCAAGAGGGGATTGGACATGGCACTTAGTGCCATGGTTTAGTAGTCATGAGGTGTTGGGTGACTTGATGGTTGGACTTGATGATCTTTGAGGTCTCCTCCAACCTTGGTGATTCTGTGAAAAGGTTGCTTATAGAAGAGCCATCTGAGTTCTGGTTTTACTTCACATCAGTTATAGTTTGGGGGAGTGTCAATAGAAATGTTTGTCTTTGCTGCAGAATTGTCTGCATCTCTGTAAATAATTTAATTGAGCTGTGAATATTCAGTGATTGAAAACTAATTACTTTGTTGCTTAATTTGGGTGCTGCCTGACTGCTCTGGAGTTGCAGGCAATTTAACAATGTGGATAGAACGTGAAGGGGGAATGTTAAACAGTGGCTAGGACAGAGCTGGAAATTAAAATATAACTCTCCTACAGTTTAAAAGACCACCACTGACCAGGCTGTTTGGATCTAAGGGCTTTAGGCAGGCAGCTTTATGCTTTCTGAAATATCTGTGGGAATATTTTTACACATCATTAAGTAATTGCTTTCCCCTCCCCACAGCATTCTGTAATAGTTTTGCTCCTAACAATTAACTACGTACCACAAGGAGTTGCAGTCACTCCTGTGAGATTCAGGTTTCAGTTTGAATAGCAGGCTGGGTATCACGCAGTTACTTTTCCTACAAGTTTCTTTAAACATTTCTACCAGCAGCCCCATTGTTTCTGGAGGGAATACAAAGCCTGAGCTTTTCCTGAAGAGGCACTTCCATCATATTAAATGGCATAGATTGCAGTGCTTCTCTAGAGTGTTTCTGATCATAGAATCACCAAGGTTGGAAAAGACCTCGAAGATCATCAAGTCCAACCTGTCACCCATGCATGGCATCAAGTGCCACATCCAATCCCCTCTTGAACGCCTCCAGGGACAGTGACTCCAACACCTCCCTGGGCAGCACATCCCAATGGCTAACTAATCTCTCTGGGAAGAACTTTCTCCTCACCTCCAGCCTAAACTTCCCCTGGTGCAGCTTGAGACTGTGTCCTCTTGTTCTGGTGCTGCTTGCCTGGGAGAAGAGACCAACTCCCTCCTGGCTACAACCTCCTTTCACGTAGTTGTAGACAGCAATGAGATCTCCCCTGAGCCTCCTCTTCTCCAGGCTAAACAATCCCAGCTCCCTCAGCCTCTCCTTGTAGGGCTTGTGCTCAAGGCCTCTCCCCAGCCTTGTTACCCTTCTCTGGACACGTTCAAGAGTCTCAATGTCCTTCTTAAATTGAGGGACCCAGAACTGGGCTCAGTACTCAGCCATCATTGAATATTCTTCCTTATGGAACTTGAATCCCTGTCTTCTGGGGTCATGACAGATCAAAGCTGTTATTCCTCTTGTGCACGAGAACTATGCTTCTAGTTCTCCTCTGATTTGTAATAGACTTCTAATATGAATGCCTACTGTTAAATTATAGAGAGAGAGTTGCTATTTAGCTGCCCATGAAATAGTACACCTCTATAGAAGCCTGCATTTTAAATTACATTCTCACTTTTTAGAAGTGATTAGGCACAGCTCAGAGAGTGTGTGTGGGGAAATCATTTGCTAAAAGAAACCTCTCCGTACCATCTATTTATTCTCCGGTGGAAAGCAAGGGGAATGAGAATAATGGCAACCAGGAAACACATGAATAAAGATACATGCATAATGCTTGCATTATTCATCTATTAGTCTATGAGCCAGTCATCAATAGTGATGCCAGTAGTTTAATAGCAGTTTACTAAGGTGAATAAATAAGCCTTTCCATTCATTTATCAGTTTATTATCCAAGTTTCTGTTCTCTTGTTGGAAGGGGTTTAAGAGCTACCAGGGTATCATGACAATGTGCTAAAAGAACCTCAAGGTTCTGCTCTACTGAGTTAAGTGCTACCACCATAAACATATTTGTTGAGTTTGGTTTTCTTTTCCTGGGTATGTGTTTGTTTGTATGTGTAAAATCAGAGCTTCCCCCCAAAAGTTCTTATTTTCAGTAAATTAACTAAGGGCTCAAGGGAAAGCACCCTGCAGCTCAGGCATGCCTTCAAAGTCAGTCTGCATTAAGGATGTTAGATTGCTGCATAGACCTTGCCAAACAAATTCTGAGAGCTCAGTCCTAGCAATTCCTGAACCAGGAGAGAAACCGTGCTCTGGTAAAAGTTTCTCCTTACTGGGCACCAAGTGACCTCTGAGCTGGGTTTTCTGCAAGGTCAAACAGAGTTTAGTGTTGTTCTTGGTCTAATAAGATTAGTTCTTGGGGCTGACTGTAACAGCCATTACAGCCTGATGAAGAAATAGCCATTGGAGCCCCGGGTACAGCAGGAAATTTTTCACCTATAGAAAAAAATACAGAAAACCCAAACACATCAAAAGCAAGATATGCATAGTGCTTGGCCCATACAATTGTTGTGCTCAGAGTGCCCAGGTATGGGTGTTTAGCATCACCTCACCAATGGTACAAAGCCCAGAGAAGGGGTCTAAAGTGGAGTAAGACTTCAATCGTGATGAATCCCCAGAGGTCCCTTGCAACTCCCACTGGTCTGTGATTCTAGGAGAACAGCTCCTGAGACCTGGGCCTGATTTAGGCCATGCTGAGCCCCTCCAGCCCCTCACACAACTGCCCACACACACGTATCCCCCACAGGTGTGATCTGAAGGAAAATGGGAAGAAAAAGGCAAAACCCAGCAGGGTATGATGAGAATGCAGAGGAGCACAGCTGGGGGGAATCTGTGATACCAATAGCACTGCTGAGGCAATGGAGGAACGAAAGAGGAAACAGCAGGGACACAGCTGATTTACTCTTCCCACCCTCACAGCGATAGCTGAGTAACACAGGTTACTACCTACTCTTTCTTTTCAGTGTAATAATGATCTGAAGGTCTCTGCTCACAGTTTCAAACACAGTACAGAACACCTTTCAAACACCTTTACAGAAGACTAACTACCCTTCCATTAGGATTACAGAGTTACCATGTAATAAAAAATACTGAAATACAGCATCTTTGGACTTCTGCTGATGGGCAAGAGTGACAGAAATGTCCACAAAAGGTCCTTGATACACGCAAAAAAAGACAAAGGAATTCATTTAGCCTACCCTAGGGCTGGCTGTTAGTGGCAAAGTGTAGATGGTGAAGAGGACCCTGCCTACAGGTTCAGTAATGAAGTCCCTGCTGTCAGATGAAGCGAATTCAAGCCACTTTGTTTCTTGAGGGGCTTCTTTCCTACCCAAAGACAAGAAAGGAATCCTGTCTGAACATGGAAACTCCACTTCAGTGTTCGACACCAGCACACAGGACTGAGCTGGGGGAGAAAGCGATTTCTTTGAACTTCAACTAACTTTGCATGTGGTGAGACTGTACTTTGTACTCTCTTTGTGCTCTGTATTTCATCTGAGGCTTCCCAAAGCTTTTGTCAGTGCTTGGCTGTATTCTAGCAGATGGATCAGCGGGAGCAGTGGAGGATGTTCTCTAGCTTTGCACTCGCAGGGTTGCCAGACCCTGGGCAGTCCAGGCTGCCTTTAAAGTCCACTGAAGTTGACGGGCTGAAGTTGGTCAGACTGTACCTCCAACAGAAATTCAAGTTTCAGGTTAGACCAGTGATTCAGCTCAGTTGTGATCCCTGTCTATGACTCATCCACAAACATATGCCAAAGGATTTTATTTATTTATTTGTTTTTAATAGAAAACCTAAATTTCCTTAGCACTGCTTCAGCAATAGAGCTAACTTTAAACTGTGGTGTACCCACTGCCAGTGGATACTGTAGGACAATATCTCGCAGCTACAGCCACAGTTAGGCAACAGCAAATGTAAAAATATTGCTTGATTGGTCCAAACCCTGTGAAGAAAATGGAAAAGAAACCTTGTTAACATACAGCTTAAAGGTAAAATCACTTAAGGGATCTTAAACTACAAACCATTTTGTTCATATTAACCCTTTTAATAACATACAGTGCTGAACTACAGCTTGAGAACATTAGGCAAATTCAGAAACAAGGGATATTATTTATGGAGTTTCCAGAGCAGCTATTTCTGCTCTGCTATTTTTTTTCACCCCCCTTTTCTCATTTGCCAGTCTGCAGTTAATCTGTAGAGCACTGCTGTATATAATCATTTCCTCCATTTTAAGCCATAGATACAATCAATTTTTTTTAGGTTCTGCTCACACTGCCAGGGGAAAGAAATTTGATACTTTATCCCTCTGAGTATCGCAAATAAATAGCATCAGATAGTGAAAGAGAGAACACCAATACTCTCAGGCAGAGAAAAGAATTGAGAAAGCACACAGCGTTGCTTGCAATTTTACTGCATTTCCCCAGTCTTTCATTTTAACCTGATTATCCAGGGATTGCTGTGGGAAGTTAGGTGTCTGACTAGGTTTGGTTCTCACTGAGAGTCTCTCTGAAAGCCTGCAAACAATAACAGCGCTCTGAAGCACTGCTGTGAGTCTTGAAATAGGAATTTCTCTTTCAATCTTCATATCTATTCCAAAGGATTGTGCAGGGTCCCTTCATGAACTGTTTTAAGAGAGATTTGCAAAGTTCTTTGTCTCAGCTTTCCAGAACAGCCCAAGATATCCAGTGGGAGAATGCTCCCGAGCATTGACAGTGTAATATTTTACATTCACATACATAGAATCATAGAATCAATAAGGTTGGAAGATATCTCAAAGATCATCAAGTCCAACCTGTCACCCAACACCTCATGACTACTAAACCATGGCACCAAGTGCCATGTCCAATCCCCTCTTGAACACCTCCAGGGACGGTGCAACCCCCCTGCCCCCTTTTTTTTTGAACACCTTCAGGGATGGTGACTCCACCACCTCCCTGGGCAGCACATTCCAATGGCTAACAGCTCTCTCTGGGAAGAACTTTCTCCTCACCTCAAGCCTAAACTTCCCCTGGTGCAGCTTGAGACTGTGTCCTCTTGTTCTGGTGCTGCTTGCCTGGGAGAAGAGCAAGACCAATCCCCTCCTGACTACAACTGCCCTTCAGGTAGTTGTAAACAGCAATAAGGTCTCCTCTGAGCCTCCTCTTCTCCAGGCTAAGCAACCCCAGCTCCCTCAGCCTCTCCTCGTAGGGCTTGTGCTTGAGGCCTCTCACCAGCCTCGTTGCCCTTCTCATATCCATTGCACCTTGCATTACCACTGTGCATCTCCAATGAAAACTTCAAAGCATCTTCTCTGTATCCCCTGATCAGGTAATCACAAAATCCTTCCTTCTGAACTTCTTGAAGGAAAGCATTCATGAAAATTGCCAATAATAATGATAATGATGATGATAATAAATGCACTGCTCATTTCTGAGCAATTTTTAAATGAACTGATCATTCCTAAAAGCACCACTGTGGAGGCAAAAATGCATAGGCTGCATAAGTTCCAATTCCTTCCCAAATTCATCAATGATTTCTTTACTCTCTGCTGTTTGGGGGAGGGAGGGGAAGATGTAAGCAATGTGCTAGAATTCCTAAAACTTTAGAAAATCTAAATTAATTAGATGATTTATTTCCAGGAAATAATTCAGCCACTTTGACTTATAATTGAGCTTGAAGCAGGAGCAGTATCTTCCTAACAACAGAATCAGGCAGATTGGTTCCTAATTACAATGTTATATGTTCCAGAGCCACGTAGTCTTTTGGGTTTTGTCTGCATTTTGCTCTGGGAAGAGACATCCATATAAAGCAGCTGCAGCTCCAAAAGCACTTTCAGTGGGAAATTGATTTGATTGATTCAAATTTGATTACATACTAGAAACACATTTAGTTCAAGTTAAGCACATTAGCACACATCAGCCAGAATAAAATTCCAATTGCTTCTTTGTTATTCATTAATGGAACTTAATGACTCCAACAAAACCTTAATGAAGGGGAAAAAAAATATTGGCTTGCATAATTCATTTGGAAAAATTAATTAATTGTTGTATTAAGGGCAGCCTACTCTATATAATAATTACTGAATCTGTGGTGGGGGATTGCTTCATGATATTTGTTTTGCAAGATGCTGTTTACTCCTTTCATTGCACGTTGATTTTGCTGTGCAGATAGTACACTTCTCTTGTGGAATGGAATGGAATGGAATGGAATGGAATGGAATGGAATGGAATGGAATGGAATGGAATAGAATAGAATAGAATAGAATAGAATAGAATAGAATAGAATAGAATAGAATAGAATAGAATAGAATAGAATACGCCAGGTTGGAATAGACCATCGAGATCAATGCGTCCAACCCATCATCCAACACCACCTAATCAACTAAACCATGCAACCAAGCACCCTATCAAGTCTCCTCCTAAACACCTCCAGTGATGGTGACTCCACCACCTCCCCAGGCAGCCCATTCCAACGGGCAATCACTCCCTCTGTGTAGAATTTCTTCCTAACATCCAACCTAAACCTCCCCTGGCACAGCTTGAGACTGTGTCCTCTTGTTCTGGTGCTGGTTGCCTGGAAGAAGAGACCAACTCCCACCTGTCTACAACCTCCCTTCAGGTAGTTGTAAAGAGCAAGAAGGTCTCCCCTGAGTCTCCTCTTCTCCAGGCTAAGCAACCCCAGCTCCCTCAGCCTCTCCTCATAGGACTGTGTTCCAAACCCCTCACCAACTTTGTTGCCCTTCTCTGGACTTGTTCCAGCAAGTCAACATCCTTCCTAAACTGAGGGGCCCAAAACTGGACACAGCACTCAAGGTGTGGCCTCATCAGTGCAGAGTACAGGGGCAAAATGACTTCCCTGCTCCTGCTGGCCACACTGTTCCTGATACAGGCCAGGATGCCATTGGCCCTCTTGGCCACCTGGGCACACTGCAGGCTCGTATTCATCTAAATGAAACACACTTTGAAATGATGGCTGCAACTAAGTATTTGCAACTGGTAGGGTGACTCCATTTTTACACTCAGGCTGTTGACATGATGTTTATCACATTCAGCACCTCTGGGAAAGATGAGAAAGTATGTCAGGACATAACATAGCAAGTCAGAAAAGACCTTTCCAACAGCTTATTTACCAGTTCCAGTGGACAACAGAAACAGTCATTACAGCTCAGCTGTACCACCTTCTTGCTGTGTTTCATTGAGATATGTGAACACTTCCCACAAGATCTTGCTAGTAAGACAACAAAGGCATCTTCTAGAAATACTTCATTAGCTTTTCTTCACATTTTTCTTCACAGCTGCCAACAGATATGTCAATGGACGTAAAATTTTAGATAGAGCTAGACCTAAGTTAAGACAAAAGTCCCTACAAGAGTCAGATAGTGAGTGCTGCCATCCAACCCCCTTTCCCTCACACATCTTAATCCTATGGTTTTATGGGATCTGAAGGAAGACCAAATCCAGCGTATCATTTACAGATGAGGCACTGCAGTGCTTGGGTTTTTGGCTCTTAGCATCTAGAACTAAGGATTAGTCAAGGTCTATGTTTGCTGCTTTACCCACATCAAGGTTTGATCAAAGTATTCTTCAGTTCTCACATGTGCTGTGGGTCAAAGTTTACTTACAGTATCACAGTATAACCAAGATTGGAAAGGACCTCAAGGATCATCGAGTCCAACCTATCAACACAGACCCCATGACTAGACCATGGCACCAAGTGCCACGTCCAATCTCCTCTTGAACACCTCCAGGGACAATGACTCAACCACCTCCCTGGGCAACCCGTTCCAATGACGAATGACTCGCTCGGTGAAGAACTTCCTCCTCACCTTGAGTCTAAACCTCCCCTGGCACAGCTTGAGACTCTGTCCCCTTGTTCTGGTGCTGGTTGCCTGGGAGAAGAGACCAACCCCTTCCTAGCTACAACCACCTTTCAGGTAGTTGTAGAGGGCAATGAGGTCTCCCCTGAGCCTCCTCTTCTCCAGGCTAAACAATCCCAGCTCCCTCAGCCTCAATGGAAACCAGATCCTCATGGAAAGTAAGGGAAGGAAAAGAGGGGACAGACATGTCCAAGAGGGAGTGGGGTTTGCCCTAAACTCCAGAAAAGAGAAGTGTTGTGAGGTTCCTATACCCATCAACCCATGGGTGCTTCCAACCTCTATCTCAGCCATTGTGGTATGTGAACAAACCAGCCCATAAGAGGGTCCAAAAATTCAAGCCAAAGAAAAAAATTACCACTCAGCTCAATAGCAATTAGCTTCTGCCTGTGCTTCTGTGGGCCTCCTGCACTCCACAGCTGCAGCAGCCAAACCTTGTTCCCCAGGAAAAAAAAATTATCCAATTATCTCTGGGAATTTATTTCCCAGCAAGAATATTCACATCTCACTTCTCTCCAGTACTTCATCACCAAGATGCACAGCTGTTGAAGGGCTATCCAGATCTCAGTCCAATCTGCTGTCAGGTTCAATAGCTCATCGCTGCAAGAGTTTCAGAAATGCATGTTTTCCAGATACATCTTCAGTCTGTGTTTCCCCTGGTAATCCTTGCTTGGAATCACAAATTAAGAAATATAGATGCCACACAGGCATTTTTTTCCTTTTCTCTTTGTTCTAGGTTCACAGTTAGGCATGCAGCTCCTTTCACTGTGTGTTCATGGCAGACCAGCTTCTGTGGAAGGAATGCATGAGCCAAGAAACCATTCAGCAAGCACTTGTCAGTAGGAGATGGGAACTGAACCAGTGAGGGCATTCCTATTCCCAGCTGAGCTTTCTGTGCTATTTCTTCATTCAGCAACTAGGTTTTTGGAGAAGGTAGATGCTTGGGTAGGAAGAATGTCAGGATGCTGAACCTATTCTGTAAACAAGGCAAAGAGAGACTCAGTGTGTAACTTCTGTGTTTAAAAGAGTCTTCATTTTAATGGAGCTAAGCCTTAGCTAATAAGATTAATTAATTCAGTGAAAATGATTTTAGGTTAAAAAGCAGCTGGTATCATTCAGCAGTCTTGGTGACAGCAAAAGCAAAGTTTTCCTGGAGGGATGCAGTTGACTGGAGCCAAACATCACTTGCTTAATAAAGGACAGCCAAAAAGAGGAGAAAAAGAAAACCTTAAGCAAATCAACACAACACTTCCTTTAAGTGTTTCCCAAGGGCAGTGGTATTTTGGGCTTGTTTTGACTTGAGTTTTTGTGGGTTTGGGGTATTTTTTTATTGCCTGGAAAAGAAATGTTCCATTATCAGTGTTAGGTGAAAGGGAAATCTGTGAGTGGAAACATTACAGACTCCAAGCAGGCTCCCTGAAGAGCCAACTCACTGAGCACTTGGAAGACTCTGCAGGCTCTAAGATCTAAAGTGGAACCTTATATGTCATCATATTGATAAACTGTACAAAATAAATCTGAGGTTTGTTCTGTAGCAGGCGGCGTGGGGATTGCTGCTTGAGAAGGGGAGGATGAATGGGCAGTGCTTGGCCATTTAATTCTTGCTTTCATAGAAACCCCAAAGCTGCTTCTATGGCTTGGCATTTTGGTCACAGCCCACATAGCATGTCTAGTTTGACCTTTTGGGGAGTTTGTGGGGTTTGTTCTGTTGGTTTTGGGTTTGTTGGGTTTGGTTTTTTTTGTGGTGGTTTGAGGTATTTTTAGGTGGACTTGGTTTAGGTTTTTGGTTTGGTTTGTTGGTGGGGTTTGGTTTGTTGGTGGGGTTGAGTTTGTTGGTGGGTTGGGTTTGTTGGTGAGGTTGGGTTTGTTGGTAGGGTTTGGTTTGTTGATGAAGTTGGGTTTGTTGATGAGGTTGGGTTTGTTGGTGGGTTGGGTTTGTTGGTAGGGTTTGGTTTGTTGGCAGGATTGTGTTTGTTGGTGGGGTTGGTTTGTTGGTGAGGTTGGGTTTGTTGGGGGGGTTTGGTTTGTTGGTGAGGTTGGGTTTGTTGGGGGGGTTTGGTTTGTTGGTGAGGTTGGGTTTGTTGGTGGCGTTGGGTTTGTTGGGGGTGTTGGGTTTGTTGGGGGTGTTGGGTTTGTTGGGGGGTTGGGTTTGTTGGCAGGGTTGGTTTGTTGGTGGGGTTGGGTTTGTTGGTGGGGTTGGTTTGTTGGTGGGGTTGGGTTTGTTGGTGGGGTTGGTTTGTTGGCGGGATTGTGTTTGTTGGTGGGGTTGGTTTGTTGGTGAGGTTGGGTTTCTTGGGGGGTTTGGTTTGTTGGTGAGGTTGGGTTTGTTGGTAGGGTTGGGTTTGTTGGTGAGGTTGGGTTTGTTGGTGAGGTTGTGTTTGTTGGTAGGGTTGGGTTTGTTGGTGAGGTTGGGTTTGTTGGCGGGGTTGGTTTGTTGGTGGGGTTGGTTTGTTGGTGGGGTTGGGTTTGTTGGCAGGGTTGGTTTGTTGGTGGGGTTGGGTTTGTTGGCAGGGTTGGTTTGTTGGTGGGGTTGGGTTTGTTGGCGGGGTTGGTTTGTTGGCAGGATTGTGTTTGTTGGTGGGGTTGGTTTGTTGGTGAGGTTGGGTTTGTTGAGGGGGTTGGGTTTGTTGGTGAGGTTGGGTTTGTTGGTGGGGTTTGGTTTGTTGGCAGGATTGTGTTTGTTGGTGGGGTTGGTTTGTTGGTGAGGTTGGGTTTGTTGGGGGGTTGGGTTTGTTGGTGAGGTTGGGTTTGTTGGTGGGTTGTGTTTGTTGATGAGATTGGGTTTGTTGGTGGGGTTGGTTTGTTGGTGGGGTTGGTATGTTGGGAGGGTTGGGTTTGTTGGTGGGGTTGGGTTTGTTGGTGGAGTTTGGTTTGTTGGGGGTTTGGTTTGTGATTTTGTTTTGGGGGGAGTGGTTGGTTGTTTTTCTTTCTTCTTTGTTTTGGGTATATTTTTATTCTGAAGAAATTAATTTCAGCAACTCTTGTTGTCTAACCAGCAAAGAAACTGCCTGGCCACCGAGAGCAAGATTCAAAGCTTGCTGTAATTTATGTCATCTTCTCACTGCATTTAGTAGGATTTACATTCAATTTTGTACTTAGCAATATGCACAGAACATTGTGGGATAGAAAATAGGCACTGGAGATGCATTAGTTTAGCTGGTCACACTTGGAAGGAATTGCTAAAATCCTCTAGAGAGGGTCTTTTTAGGTGGCTATTTTTCTACAAATAAGAAGCCCTCACAGTTTCCTACTGAGACAGGAGACAAAACACTCTGTGCAGGCAACTCTCTTTTGTGGTTTGAGTAGGCCAGGAGAGGACTTTTCCAGTTTGTCTAATGACAACAGTGAAAAGGTGTCTACATTTAGACCCTATCTGTGGCTCAATTTTAGCTATCACCCAACCATCCCTCCCTAGCAGAGAAGGGGAACTGAGGAAAGGAGACCCACAGGTCAAAATGAAAATGGATTTAATGAACTAGCCAAGCTGGGACCAGTGTTAGCATAGAGAATATAAAGTGACACTATATAGAGAATAGTGACAGCCCAGCAAAGGTGCAGCAGCCACACTGAACAGCAAGACAGAAGGAAGAATGTCAGGGTCAGACCAGGCAGGAGGCCTTAGCACAAGAATTCCCTCTCCTCAGCAACCTTCCCAGTTCATACTGTGTGTGATACTGATGTTCTGGGACACATACAGCTCTCTGCTGTCCTGGCTGACTCAGAGCTACTGATGACCCATGGCTGGTCTGTCCCAGCAAGCCCAGGACAAAGGAAATATTGTTTAAGTAAACTGAAGTAGGAAGTGAAACAATTAAAGACAGAAGTTTTCTTTATCACAGGTGATGGCTTAAACTTTCTCTTCATTAGCTTCTGGTCACCAGTATGTAAGACTTCCTAGGGAAGCTGAGAACAGCCCATGATAGCAAAGGCTCAGCAGCTTCTGGGACTTCTACCCATGATCAAGTGCTGTCCTGAATGCCAGGGTGGATTTCCTGCTGCTTTTGCAAGCAAAGACCAAAACCAGGAAAGAATCTGAAGAAACTTCAAGGCAGAATATTTCTCTTCTGACGGACAGTGCCGGGCCAGCAGCAAATGAAAGGAGAGGAAAGAAATGGAGAGGGTTTATTTATTTATTTGTGTGATTTTCGGTGACTAAAGAGTAAGATGCCACACGATGGCAGCACAGGCTACAACGTGCGCAGGAGTTGCTGTGCGCAGCGACCTGGGACAGACAGAGTCACCGAGTCACAGAATGGTAGGGGTCGGAAGTGAGCTCTGGAGACCATCTACTCCAACCCCCTGCTAAAGCAGGTACACCTAGGTCAGGTTGCACAGGGACGTGTCCGATGCTGAATATCCTGTCTTGTAAATGTTTCTAAAGCACAACCAGCTGCCAAGTACAAACCTGAGCTTTCCCTGTACGTGACTCCTGTCTATGGAGGGCACTTTTCCAGTAAAGATCCTCTTCTGGAGCTCATATAGGTATTTCTGCTCAGAATTAGCAGCTAACATCTCCAGCGACCTTCTTTTACTTTCCCACTGCCCCAGATTTTCTGTGCTGCTTTTAAACAGTCCTTCAGCTCAAGATGCACTTTCTGCACTCTGGGACCTGCTCCACCTGCACAAGCTTAAGGTTAGGGCTCAGCAGGACAGGACATGCCTGAAGGCAGAGAGCGGTTCTGGCAGGAATCTTTCCCTTCCATGTGCAGCTGTCTCTGGCACTACTTCAAAAATTTCAGGTTTCAAAAGGAAAAGCAGAATGAAGCAGAGGAAGGAAAATAGGCAGTGATTTTGGTACCTGATTGAAGGCAGGCTTGGGAGCTCTGATGAAGTGGTTGGAAAGCTGAACAAGGCATCCTTCTCTACTGGCTTTTTAACCTCCCTTTTGAGGTTTTGTTTGTTTGTTTGTTTCCTTCCTGTCCAAACTTATACCTTGGCCATCTGACTTTGTGCTCCTGTTAACCTGGCAGCAATTAGGAAGTACATAGCAGACAAACATGCAATAAATGAAAACATGAAGCCCATAACGCTTACAGACTGAAAAAGAAGCCTAGGAGTGAAAATGGATCAATGACTTTATCTGGGTATGGGATAGCAGTGCCTATTCAATCCTGAAATGGTGTGTGGAAGATTTCTGCAGCTGAAGAGTTACTGCAGGGTTTAGTCTGCATTTTGCTTGTTTGCAGTAGCCCAGGATGCAGGTTTGGGTTGGAGCATTTAAATCCTGGCTGTACTCCCATCACTTGCTGCCATCCTGAGGCCAGTTCCTGCAAGCACACATTAAACGCTGGCGAACTGGTGCCTGCATAAACACTGTGCTTCACTGCTGGGTGAAACACAGCTCCAGATCACCACTGGAATCTGCTTAAATTAGAGGACACAGTCTCAAACTGTGCCAGTGGAAGTTTAGGTTGGAGGTGAGGAGAAAGTTCTTCACTGAGAGAGTTGTTACCCATTGAAATGGGCTGCTCAGGGAGGTGGTGGAGTCACCATCCCTGGAGGTGTTCAAGAGGGGATTGGACGTGGCACTTGGTGCCATGGTTTAGTCATGAGGTCTGTGGTGACAGGTTGGACTTGATGATCTTTGAGGTCTCTTCCAACTTTAGTGATTCTGTGATTCTGTGAAATTTATTGTAGTCATATCATTGGTTGCAATCAAATCATTGGTTTGTTTGATTGTTTTTTTGTTGCTGGGCTTTTGGTTTGGATTTATCCCATGTAAATCTTCCACTTTTAATAAGCACACACATTTCTATTGTACTTTTGGTTTGAAACCATGCTGACAGTGTTTTTACAAATAAGCCTAATTTGATATAGTTCTTCATTAGATGTGAATAATTCTGCCTGGTACAATTATTCTTTGCCTTTTCTAATTTTATATGTCTATATATTACTTATTATTATATATGTTGGTAAGTGCTCTATAACCTATAACCTCTTATCTCTGAGTCTTAAATAATCTCCTAGAATTCAAGAGGTGAGTGTGTTATCCTCATAGCTGCACATTATTTCTAAGAACCAGAAAACTGTTTTGGTTGGAAAGGACCTCTAAGATTAAATCCAACCACTGACCTAATGCCACCATGCCTACAAACCATGTCCCAAAGTGCCACACATTTTTTTAATACCTCCAGGGACAGTAACTCCACCACCTCCCTGGGCAGCACATTCCAATGGCTAACAACTCTCTCTGGGAAGAACTTTCTCCTCACCTCAAGCCTAAACCTCCCTTGGTGCAGCTTGAGACTGTGTCCTCTTGTTCTGGTGATGGTTGCCTGGGAGAAGAGACCAACCCCCTCCTGGCTACAACCTCCCTTCAGGTAGTTGTAGAGAGCAATAAGGTCTCCCCTGAGCCTCCTCTTCTCCAGGCTAAACAACCCCAGCTCCCTCAGCCTCTCCTCATAGGGCTTGTGCTCAAGGCCTCTCCCCACCCTTGTTACCCCTCTCTGGACATGTTCAAGGGTCTCAATGTCCTTCTTAAATTGAGGGGCCCAGAACTGGACACAGTAGAGTGTTGCAAAGAGCAAGAAGATCTCAGCCTCCTACTCTTCTCCAGCCCACACAACCCCAGTTCCCTCAGCTATTCCTTACAAGACCTGTTCTCCAGAGCCTTCTCCAGACCCTTCACCAGCTTTGTTGTCCTCCTCTGAATATGCTTCAGCAATTCATTGTTCTTCCTGTACTGAGGAGCTTTTTGTAGTCTCTGTAAAAAGGTGCCTGGTTGCTGTAAAACTCCACCTGCCATCAAACCATCAAACCCATGAAGCAGGTGACATTCTAGCAATTTTCCAGGCAAATCAGCTTGTGGTGTTGTGTTCCTGTAAAAGGATCTTCATAGAATCATAGAATCAATGAGGTTGGAAGAGTCCTCAAAGATTATCAAGTCCAACCTGTCACCCAAGACCTCGTGACTACTAAACCATGGCACCAAAGCCAAGAGCAAAACTGATTCCTGCCTGGTCTGTGGCAGAGTACATACCCTGCATCCAGTGAAGCAGCTCCTGGTGCTTTACCCTCCCTGTTCTTCCTGATGTAGATTCATTGGGAATCAGCTCAAGAAATGAATGCTGCAAGTCCTAAAGGACACAAAATTTCAAGAGGTACTGCCACCTTGCTCCTTGCATGTGATATTAGACAGCAGTAAAGTCTCTGCGCTCCATCCTAGTTCACCTTTCCTGTGAACCTCAAGTGTTTCTACTTACCCTCAAGAGGCATCATTGCCACTGTTTCTTTTGCATCTAATCTGCATTTCCTCTGACAGCTGCTGTCCCACAGCATCACTGGTTTATGTATGTACGTCACAAAACATTTGGGAATGTCCTTGATAGGAACAGCAGTGGAAAAAAGTGATACAGCAGCTCCATCTACATCCCACAGTGCAGGCAAATAGGAACAGATCTGTAAAGCAAGCCAGCTGATGCCAAGCAGCAGTGGCCACACTGTGTGTATTTGGGGGAATTTATACTCAACTGTGGCCATTCTGATCCCATGGACTGTGTGTTTCTGTACGTTTCACTCTTCAAGGTGAGAGCCAAACCCAGGACAAGGAAACAGAAGATGCAATGGAAGAACAAAGAACTTTCACAATCAAGAGACAGAGATTAATAGGTGACATGTACCTAAGCAAGCTACAATAAAGATCCACCCCCTAGCTTCTCAACTCCTGGTTCCAGGTGTTCACTGATCACATTTGTAGCTCACTCTTCAGTAACTCTGAAGAGTTTAATAAAGGTTGGAAAGTTTAAACGAGGTTGGAAAATACCACAAAGATCATCAATTCCAACCTGTCACTACAGACCTCATGACTACTAAACCATGGCACCAAGTGCCACGTCCAGTCCCCACTTGAGCACCTCCAGGGATGGTGACTCCACCACCTCCCTGGGCAGCACATTCCAATGGCTAACAACTCTCTCTGGGAAGAACTTTCTCCTCACCTCCAGCCTAAACTTCCCCTGGTGCAGCTTGTGACTGTGTCCTCTTGTTCTGGTGCTGCTTGCCTGGGAGAAGAGACCAACTCCCACTTGGCTACAACCTCCCTGCAGGTAGTCATAGACAGCAATAAGGTCTTCCCTGAGCCTCCTCTTCTCCAGGCTAAACAACCAGGGCTGTGCTCCAAACCCCTCCCCAGCTTTGTTGCCCTTCTCTGGACATGTTCAAGAGTCTCAATGTCCTTCTTAAACTGAGGGATCCAGAACTGGACACAGGACTCATGGTGTGGCCTAACCAGTGCTGAGTACAGGAAAAATTAACTCCCTGCACCTGCTGGCCACACTATTCTTGATGCAGGCCAGGATGCCATTTGCCTTCTTGGCCTCCTTGGCACACTGCTGGCTCATGTTCAGCTGGCTGTCAATCAGCACCCCCCAGGTCCCTTTCTGTTTGGCAGCTCCCCAGCCACTCCAACCCCAGCCTGTAGCTCTGCATGGAGTTGTTGTTGCCAAAGTGCAGCACCTGGCACTTGGATTTGTTGAATGCCATCATGTTGGACTCTGCCCATCTGTCCAGCCTGTCAGGGTCCCTCTGCAGAGCCTTTCCACCCTCTGACTGATCAACACCTGCTCCCAACTTGGTGTCATCCACAAATTTGCTGATGACTGACTCAATCCCCTGATTCAGATCATTGATGAAGATATTGAGCAGGATGGGGCCCAGCACTGATCCCTGGGGCACACCACTGGTGACTGGCCGCCAGCTGGATGTGGCACCATTCACCACCACTCTCTGGGCTCGGCCCTCCAGCCAGTTCCTGACCCAACACAGAGTGCTGCTGTCCAAGCCATGGGCTGACAACTTCCTTATAGTTTTGTCTTCTCAAATATGATTTTCTGATGATTGTGTTGGGCCAGATGCCTCACAGGGCCTTGTAATTTAATGCTCCTTTCCAGGAGAGTAAACTAAAGACTCTGATGTCTTTTGGTAAAATTAACTTTTACCACCTCATGTGGCAGGACTCAGCTTCAGTTGCTCAACATCTCTCTTCTTCTACTGCGTTTATGTTTGATCTTGTCCACGACTGAGTCACTGTTGTGGGGAATTTTGCAATCACTGTTCTTTGAGAATTTTTATTATCATAGTAATTGTGCTGAGAGCCAATTAAATCATGTTGGTAGGGCATGTTTGGACAGCAAGAGGAGACTACCTTGGAGCATCAGAACAATACTCAGTCACAGTGTCAAATCACATCAAGCAGTAAACCTCATGACCAGAGATATGAATTCCAGATCGGGTTTTTGTATGTTGCATGACTAAAACAGAGACTAAGAAGCAAGTCAGTGTCAATTGGGTATTTGTATATCTGCTGATGGTTGCAGAGGTTGAAGTAATAGTTTTAAGGATCCCTCTCTCCTTTCTCTCCTCTCTCTTCTCTCTCCTCTCTCTCCTCTCTCCTCTCCCCTCTTCCCTCTCTCCTCTCTCCTCTCTCTCCTCTCTCCTCTCCCCTCTCTCCTCTCTCCTCTCTCCTCTCCCCTCTCCCCTCTCTCCTCTCTCCTGTCTCCTCTCTCCTCTCCCCTCTCTCCTCTCTCCTCTCTCCTCTCTTCTCTCTCTTCTCTCTCCTCTCCCCTCTCTCCTCTCTCCTCTCTTCTCTCTCTTCTCTCTCCTCTCTCCTCTCCTCTCTCTCCTCTCTCCTCTCTCCTCTCTCTCCTCTCTCCTCTCCCCTCTCTCCTCTCTCCTCTCTCCTCTCTCCTCTCCCCTCTCTCCTCTCTCTTCTCTCTCTCCTCTCTCCTCACCCCTCTCTCCTCTCCCCTCTCTCCTCTCTCCTCTCTTCTCTCTCCTCTCTCTCCTCTCTCCTCTCCCCTCTCTCCTCTCTCCTCTCTTCCCTCTCCTCTCTCTCCTCTCTCCTCTCCCCTCTCTCCTCTCCCCTCTCTCCTCTCTCCTCTCCCCACTCTCCTCTCCCCTCTCTCCTCTCTCCTCTCCCCTCTCTCCTCTCCCCTCTCTCCTCTCTCCTCTCCCCACTCTCCTCTCCCCTCTCTCCTCTCTCCTCTCCCCTCTCTCCTCTCCCCTCTCCCCTCTCTCCTCTCTCTTCTCTCTCTCCTCTCTCCTCACCCCTCTCTCCTCTCTCCTCTCCCCTCTCTCCTCTCTCCTCTCTTCCCTCTCCTCTCTCTCCTCTCTCCTCTCTCCTCTCTCCTCTCTCCTCTCTCCTCTCTCTTCTCTCTCTCCTCTCTCCTCTCCCCTCTCTCCTCTTCCCTCTCTCCTCTCTCCTCACCCCTCTCTCCTCCCTCTCCTCTCTCCTCTCCCCTCTCTCCTCTCCCCTCTCTCCTCTCCCCTCTCTCCTCTCTCCTCTCTCTTCTCTCTCTCCTCTCTCCTCTCTCTTCTCTCTCTCCTCTCTCCTCTCTCCTCTCTCCTCTCTCCTCTCCTCTCTCCTCTCTCCTCTCTCCTCTCTCCTCTCTCCTCTCTCCTCTCTCCTCTCTCCTCTCTCCTCTCTCCTTGTTTTATTCATAGGATTTTTAACCTTTTGAAGGAGCTGCCGCACTAAATGTTGTATTTGATGCAAATCTCAAAGACAAACAAATCAGAAATGCCATTTTATGAAGTGGAGAAGGCTCACTTCAGAACACCAGGAGATGAAGATGGTGTTCCTTCTGCAAATATGAAGCATTACTTCCTTGGTGTGTTAAAACTGTAATGATTTTATATATAAGCTCAAAGATGGAGCTGGTGCAATACTCAAGCTTTTATTCTTTCTTTTGAAACTTGGCTTGCAAATTGTTTTGAACAGCTCACATTCACACAGCCATTATCTCCATTTAACTGGGTTTGAAAGGTGTCTTCTGCCTTGATCTTAACTACTTTTAATATTCTCCTCATTCTTGGTATGATGCTATCAGTTGTCCCAGATTCTGCACCTACTGTGTCATCAAATGGTTTCTGTGCTTCACTAGCAAGATGTGCAGCAGCTCCTGCACAGCTGTAGACTTACTAAGTCATCCAGACAAAGAAATCCTGTTTTCCTTGTGCATTTAAGTTTGACAGCCTGGGGTGCATATGACCTTGACTCAAAATGAGAACAAATTTGTCACTTGATGTTTTTATAATATTAAACCTGACTCCTTTCTGCTTTTATTGCAATGAACCTGTCTTTCCATGTGGAGTGCCACTCATAAACATAGCAGCTGTTGCTAAAGGTAACTGGAAGGATATTGTAACTCCATGAATTTCTTAATCTAGTGAAAATTGGTTACAAGATCATGAAGAAGCACAATGAAATATTCCTGCATGAGGCAAAAGTGCCCCAGTCATCAGGGCAGTATCTACACTGACATTTTGCTCTAGAGCATTCCCAAGCACAGTCATCCCCACTTACTGCATGTCAGTGCAGTTCTTGGACCAGTTTTGGTACCAGCAAACTGAATAGCTTAGGAAGAAACTCAATCAAAAGCTCCACTCTGTGTGTTCATCAAACCCACTCATCACCCCTAGCAAAGATGCAAAGATTCAGCCAGTGAATAGCCCTTTGAATAGTCTCTAATCACAGGAAGAGGATGTTCAAGTCAGGGAACCTAATCTTGCCTGAGGTCACCTGAAATCACCCTAAGCATCTTTGGGTTATGAGCAGAGGCCTTGGCACCAACTGCTTTAAGCTGGTGTTGGTGTGCCAGATTGCTTGGTAATGTAAAAATACCCCCAGACTCCTCCAGCCCCAGATGGATTAGACTTTGGGCCCGTGGTCCAGTGAGCAAGGAGACTGTGAACCCCCCTCCTTGTGTTAGCAGCTTCCAGCACTGTCTGGCAATGGCCCAGCTGCTCGATTTTAAACAGTATTTGCAAAGGGAGTGTGGGGTGGATTTAGGTTGTGCCTCTAAAATTTAGTTACAGATTTTGAGCAGAAAAGTTGAAAAAATAGAAATAAATCACTATTGGGTGTAAAAAGCAAAACAAAAGATTATTCTAAACAAATTCATTGGATTAATGTCTAGAATAAGATGAGTTGCACCAAAACAATTCTTTCTCCTCTCTCCTGATCTCTGCTGCTTTGCTTTGCTCGGGAGAGATCAACCTGCTTGTCAGCTGGCTTTGGCTGAGCTGTTTAGTTAAGTCTAACCCATTCCTTTCTCTATGAGAAAGCCCTATAAGAGAGCCCTGTGAGGAGAGGCTGAGGGAGCTGGAGTTGCTTAGCCTGGAGAAGAGGAGGCTCAGGAGAGACCTTATTGCTCTCTACAACTCCCTCAAGGGAGGTTGCAGCCAGGTGGGGGTTGGTCTCTTCTCCCAGGCAACCAGCACCAGAACAAGAGGACACAGCCTCAATCTGTGCCAGGGGAGGTTTAGGCTGGAGGTGAGGAAGAAGTTCTTCACAGAAAGAGTTATTCTGTCAGGTCTGTCAGTCTCTGCATGCACAGGTTTTTGTGTACATAACTGTGTGTGAAGCTGAGAGTCACTGTCTGACACCACGCTGCCAAAAATCTAACCGCTGCTTGCAGGACCAGCTGATTACAGAGGCTATCTCCTCCTTGAATCAAACCCTGCTTTTCAGCTACAATAACAACTCATCAAACTGCAGTTTGTGTTATTACACCACTTACTCTGCTCTGGCCGATGAAACCACCCCATCATTCAAGCAGAGGTTTAGCTGTCCCACAGCTGGCGATGCTGTGGGACATCCCTGTTAAAATCACATCGAATGCATTCTTCCCCCCATCCACATATTTTCCTCTTCCTTTACATATATCACAGACTCACAGAATGGTAGAGGTTGGAAGACACCTCTGAAGATCATCCAGTATTTTTAACAGCCAGCAAGCATTTGCACAGCACAATCTTTACAGTAGTTATTTCTTTCACCATTTTCAGGTGTAAAGGATGATGTTGTGTAAATGCATGCTGGCTGTTCAAAGCACTGTGACTCTGAGTTCTAGCTATCATAAGCTGCAAGGAGACAACTCAGACTTTACTTTCATAACCTATACAGCCATTGACCATCAGTGATGGCTCCTTTTCTTGGTATTACTGCAGAATTCATCAGAAGCATGAGAAATTCCTGTATCCTTTGTTTATTATCTAACGGTCTCCTGAATTACATTGAGTAGAGTAGAGTAGAGTAGAGTAGGGTAGGGTAGGGTAGGGTAGGGTAGGATAGAGTAGAATAGAATAGAATAGAATAGAATAGAATAGAATAGAATAGAATAGAATAGAATAGAATAGAATAGAATAGAATAGAATAGAACAAACCAGGTTGGAAGAGACCTTCAAGATCATCGAGTCCAACCCATCATCCAACACCATCTAATCAACTAAGCCATGGCACCAAGCACCCCATCAAGTCTCCTCCTAAACACCTCCAGTGATGGTGACTCCACCACCTCCCTGGGCAGCACATTCCAATGGGCAATCACTCTCTCTATGAAGAATTTCTTCCTAACATCTAATCTAAACCTCCCCTGGTGCAGCTTGAGACTGTGTCCTCTTGTTCTGGTGCCAGTTGGTGTTGGTGTTTAACTTCTTCCCTTCACTTCTGTTACTGATGCAGTGAGTGCTTGAGCTGTGTACACAACAAAACCCAAGTTATAAGGTGATCTTAAGATCATCTGTAAGGGTGACAAGGAGGTGCCAACTTCTTTTGTGTTCTAGAGCACAGGTGGGGCCTCATCACATACTCTTTGATCTGGTCAAATTATAGCCTCCTTACAGTGGGAGGGAAGAGATGGGTCTTTATGAGCCTATTTGATCTGTTTGAACATTCATGTGATAAGTTGTAGTGGTTTGATTGTAGTTATGGGATGGCTTAATTATAGGCTGATCCAGCAAAGCTACCTATATTTAAAGAGTTGCACAATGCTTCCTTGTTTGCCAAAGACTAATTTCAGTCACTCACCAACAGGTGAAGGTCTTTTGCATTGAAAATCTAAGTTGTTTGGGATCAGACTGGATGTTAGGAAGAAGTTCTCCATCATGAGGGTGGTGAGACACTGGAAGAGGTTGCCCAGGGAGGTGGTAGAAGTCTCATCCCTGGAGGTTTTGAAGGCCAAGCTGGATGTGGCTCTGAGCAACATGATCTAGTGGGAGGTGTCCCTACCCATGGCAGGGAGGGTTGGAACTGGATGATCCTTGAGTTCCCTTTCAACCTGTGGCATGCAGACAGCCCACTTAGAGATGGGAGCTGATTGGAAGAAGAAAGGGTAAATAGCAACAAATATCTTTGAGATATGGGGGGGGGGGAGGGGCAAACAATTAGACCTAAGAGACAATCCCAAGATTTGCTCAGACATAACCTGAAGCCAAGGCAAAGAACACAGAAAGTGAAGGGGATGAGGAAACTAAGGTCAGGGAGGGATCTGGGAGGTAGAGCCAAAAAGGACAAGGTCTAAATTAGGAGAAAGGTGGGCTCACAGAACAATACAATTTGTCTTGGGAGTTGTTTGTTGGTTCTCCAAACCATATGAAGCTAGTACTTCAAGTCTGCAGATTTCTTCAAGGTACTTGCTGGTGAAAAGCATTGCAGAGAGTTGTCGTTGTGCTCCAACCAAAACCAAGACTCTAGATACCTGAAAACTGTGGGGAAACCACAGACTGTCCTCTAAGAAAAATAAATCTACTGATCTTGCCAAGCCAAAGGAATAATCATGCCAAACAATGGCAGCTTTCATGGTAGACTATTTTCAGTATAGCTCTGTTAGACATATTGGTGCCCTTATCATCTCAGGTATGTTTCAGTTCTAACAACACAGTCTTTTTAAACTAAAAACTTGCTTTAGATGCATGCAGAAGGCTTTGAGGAGATCAAAAGAGCAAGAACAGCACCTTATTATCCTGCTTTCAGATGGGACAGAGTTAATTTTATTCCTAGCAGCTGGTGCACTGCTGTGTTTTAGATTTAGTATGAGAACAATGTTGTTAACACACCAATGGTTTTAGTTGTTGCTAAGTAGTGCTTATACTCAGTCAAGGACTTTTCAGGTTCTCATGTCTTGCCAGGAAGAAGTCTGGAAGGGTACAAGAAGCTGGGACAGCTGACCCAACTGGCCAAAGGAATATTCTATACCACATGACAACACTCCCAGTACTGGGGTGGAATGCTGGGGCACTGCTCAGGAACTGACTGGCATCAGCAAATAGTGAGCAACTGCACTGGGCATCACTTGGTTTGTATATTCCAGTTCTTTTCATTATTTGTATTACTATCATCATCATCATTATTTCATTATTGTTGTTTTCTCCCTTTTCTGCCCTATTAAGCTGTCTTTACCTCAGCCTATGAGTTTTACTTTTGCTTTCAAGTCTTTTCCCCATCCCACTGGGTGAGGGCAGTGAGTGAGCAGCTGTGTGGGGCTTAGCTGCCAGCTGGGGTCAAACCAAAACACTCAAGTGGTTGCTTTCTGATAAAAGAATGTTTTGCCCCCTTGGGAAATCACTTACAACCAGGAAAAAAACCAAGATCAATAGGGGACTTTGAATCCTGTTTTCATCATGGTGCTTATATATAGCAAATAGCATAAGCATCTGAAAATGTAGACAACTATGAACCTCAGCTTGAGGTTGACTGAGGTTGAGGTGACTCAGTGCAGTTTCAGGCCTTGTTTAATCCCTCCTTCCACCAGTTTCTTCCCAGCTCAGTTGTCCCAGCACTCAACATCCTCCTCCACTTCATGGTTTGGCCAGCACACAGATGCTGAGCTCAGCCTTCTGATACCTTATGAGCTCCAGGGCAAAAAGGACCCCCTCCATGCTGCCTGGATGCCCACAGTCCTTCTCCTCCAGGTCCCACAGCACCAGGTAGCACAGTGCTGGAAGGAGTGCCACCCTTTTTTTAGGAGCTAAAACACATCAACTGCCTGAAGAGTGGCAGCAGGTGAACACTGAGGCAGGTTCACCGCCCTCAAAGCTGAGGAGGAACCAGGTGTTCTGCCAAGAGAAGCATCAGAGCTGAGTGACCTTGAGCCATGCAGAAACACCAGGAAGCAGCAGAGTGACAGCAGAGGTGACTCCCTGCTGCCAGTCATGGACACACCCAGCTGCCAACCCAACCTGTTCACAGGAGTTTGCTGCTTGCCAACTGAGAAAGTAAGGATTAAAGAGCAGACCACCCCCAGAGTGACAAGTGCTGAGTGTCTGCTATTGGCCTCCTGATCAAGAAGAACAAATGGGTGAGGCCTTCTATGGACAAGCAGAAACAGCCTCCCATTTATGGGCTCCCATCCTCATACGGCACTTTAACCACCCTGGTATCTGCTGGAGGGGCAACAGAGAAGGGCATACACGAGATGAGAGCTTCCTGGAAAGCACTGATGGTAGCTTTCTGATGCATGACAGAGGAGCGAGGTGGTGCTCTGCTGGGCTTCATACTCGCCAACAAGGAAGAGCTAATCAGGCATGTGAAGGTCAAAGCCTTGACTGCAGTGACCATACAAGGGTGGAGCTCAGGATATTAAGTACACAAAGCAGGGAAAAAGCAAGATCACAATGCTGGAGAGGAGACTGTGGCTGCAAATACCTGCTTGGTGGAGTGCCAAGGGATAAGATTTGGAAGGGAAAGGTTCCCAGGAAGTTTGATACTATTCAAAGATTCCCTTCTACAAGATCAAGAGAGTACCATTTGGTCCTGGAAAACCAGATATGGTCCTGGAAACCCAGATATGGTCCTGAAAAACCAGATATGGTCCTGACTGAGGGAGGAGGTTGAACTGGATGTCCTCCAGAGGTCACCTCCAAGCTCTGCCATTCTGTAAATTTATCACTTCCCTTGAAGCAAGATAACCAAAGCTGATACTCCACTGGACCCTTCATCATGGTGTCAGAGGTATCATACAATCTCTACAATACCAATGTCCTGTAGCTTTGTGACTGCCAGACATGAAATTGGGTTAGCTCCTGGCACTGGCTTTCCTTGAGAGGTTCTGAAAATAGGTACAGTGTACTTCTGGCAATTCCTCAGTGAGATGAGAGGAACAACTTGTACTTTTAAGATCCTGAATTCTTCAGGTGTTGTGTGATCATTTTAGAAAGGCACTAAGGAAGCCCCACACGAGTGGCCAGCTTGTGCTGTAGGAACTCACCCCTGCTTGTGCTGCAAGGACAAGTACTGGGGTTATAGCAGCGTAACATTGCAAACCCCCTTCAATTCACATTTAATGGTGGAGTCACCATCCCTGGAGGTGTTCAAAAAGGGACTGGACATGGCACTTGAAGCCATGGTTTAGTAGTCATGAGGTGTTGGGTGATAGATTGGACTTGATGATCTCTGAGGTCTTTTCCAACCTTATTGATTCTATGATTTTAAAATAACAGAATCATTGTGGTCAGAACAGACCTTAAAGATCATTGAGTCCAACCATTCTCTGTCAAGTCTGTTGCTAAACCATGTCCCTGAGTACCACATCTTTGCCTCTTTTAAACACCTCCAGGGATGGGCATGAGGTATAGGCTGGATGTTAGGAAGAAGTTCTTCATAGAAAGAGTGATTGGCCATTGGAATGGGCTGCCCAGGGAGGTGGTGGAGTCACCATCACTGGAGGTGTTTAGCAAGAGACTGGATGGGGTGCTTGGTGCCATGGTTTAGTTGATTAGATGGTGTTGGGTGATAGGTTGGACTCGATCTCAAAGGTCTCTATCAACCTGGTCTATTCCATTCCATTCCATTCCATTCTATTCTATTCTATTCTATTCTATTCTATTCTATTCTATTCTATTCTATTCTATTCTATTCTATTCTATTCTATTCTATTCTATTCTATTCTATTCTATTCTATTCCGTTCCATTCCATTCCATTCTATTCTATTCCGTTCTGTTCCGTTCCATTCCATTCCAATCCATTCCACCATTCCATTCCATTCCATTCCATTCCATTCCATTCCATTCCATTCCATTCCAATCCATTCCATTCCAATCCAATCCATTCCAATCCTTTTCTATTCTGTCACCTCCCTGGGGAGCCCATCCCAATGTTTGGTAACTCCACTCCCCAGCAGGGATGGCTAGAGCTTCAAGAAATGTACAAGAAATCAGCAGGTTTTGTGGAAGTTCCTTTTATTTTGCAAAAGATTTATTACTCACTGTTGTACAAAATACACCTAAACCAGGATGTTAAGATAATGGTAACACAACCAGATACTTAGCAGATTACCTAGCTGAAGAGAACAAATCTTCACCATTTCTGAGGTGATTCCAGGCAGTAACAACAAGTGAATGACACAATTTGAAACAGTCCATTTGTAAGCTTTACACCAATGTTGTTTGGTACTTGGTATCTGTAAACCTTAATGCTTTATACAGTTTTCATTCCCATGATTAGAAGACACAAGGAGAATAATGTTTTTACCACTTCATTTCTACTCCTTTCATTTTTAAAACAGACACAGAAGTAGTTCCAAATTTGTTGTTTAGAAGAGGGGGGGAAAAAATATGGATGTAATCAATTACCTGGGGTAGCTGAAATATAAAACAAAACAAAAAATAAAATGAAAACATTAGGGTAAATTAGAGTAGAAAGCATTACTTTGGTTTCACTAAGTGATTATTTTTAACTCCAGAGGGGAAAGTTGGCAACTAGCCACTGAAAATAGCCAATGCTAATTCAATTAGAGCTCAGCCAAATTTGGGCTCTTCTTTTAGAAGAGGACTACTATTATATTTCATGAGGAAAGAAACCTTATTTCCAGAGGTTTCTTCTCTACATCACCCCCCAAAGTAATTCTTGAAAGAGTGCATTCAGTTATTTATCCTAGGTCCTTCTGAACTCTAGGATTTTTATGTCATTAAAAAAAGCTAAACATCAAACCCCTCCCAAACATTAAAAGGGGAGGGAGACATTAACATTACCTTAAACAGTGTAGAGCAAATGACTAAAGATAGAGACCCAAGACACACAGAAGCAAAGAAACCACCAGGGGACAGATCTTCACCTGGCACAGTCAGCACAGCTCCACTGGCAGCAGCAGAGCTACCCTGTCTTACAGCAGCCACTGATTTGCCTATCCCTGTACAGCAAAACACATTTCTGTGAGTGATAATGAAGAGTCCTGTTCAGAAGAGCTGTCTTAGCATGCATTTTTTAAACCAAGTCCATAGCACCTCGGTTCTCACCTAGTATTTTGCTGCTGGTGACTGCTGCTCCTACCACTGGCAGTGTATCAAGTTCAGGATGCATTCATCACTACTTCCAAATGACAGAATAAAATATAGTTAACTTTGGTCTATGAAGTTATTAACCACAGCTGGTTCTTACCAGAAACACTCTGAAGTCCATTTACAGTGTGAAACAGAAAGTATTAAAGGCACTGCTTTATAACTTGGGGAGATTCATATACTGTTAGGGGTTTTCACTGACCTTAATTTGTGTGGAACGAGCTGCAAGCACTGGAAGTCAGCAGCAGCTGTGCACTGAGGGCAGTGTGACCCTTTGCTGTTATTAATAATCCCTTTTACAGATCATTAGCTATAGTAACTTTAAAAAAAATATCTTCCTAAGGCATATGTATACAGAGCAAATCCTAAAAGCAGAATTACAGCAGCAGAATTAAGGCATTGCACAAGTTTCTCACAGGCAGGAAGTTCTTTTAAGGCACAAGAGAATTCCCAGAGTGTAGAGGACAGATTACTTAACCAGGAGTGCAGATATGTAAAACCTGGGAAGCAGAGGCTGAATTCCAGAAGTACCTTATGGCAGCATTCAGGTCTCACTGCTGTCCTCTGCCAAAGGTACTTCAGGCTTTTGTATATATATATATATATAGTGTATATGTATGCTTAATCTAGTAAAATAAGAAATGGGATTCATGATTTCTGCCAGAGATCTGGGTAAGCGCTCGCCTCTACAACCACCACGTAATACACTCAAAACAGAGAGTTTATCCCAGTGTAAAGCACCTTTAAAGCACCTTATGCTCAGTCCATTTGAGCTGTGTCTTCTGTCAAGTCCTACTTACAGAAAGAAACACTTTGCTGAAGTCCAGAAGAAGTCAAGTGAGCAAGGCAGTGCTAGCCGCACCAGACAAACCTCTGGGCAACGGTCAAGATTTCTGCAATGATCCTATGGTAAAACTCACCAGCAACTGAGGTACAAACTTAAGTAAACATGAGATCTGTCTTGCATTCTTTTGAAGCATGATAGGTACTCCTCTTTCCTGATTCTTTAAACAAGCAAACCAAACCTGGTTTTATTTCTTTAAAAGAAAAATATATACCTGCATACAATGCTGATAGCCTATGTGGTGATGCCATAAATCCCTCAGGATAGCAAGTCTGATGGGTAGGAACCCATTAGGAGAAAAAAAAATATATATCTTTTTGAATAGTATTTTACATATATACAAGATAGATATATATATATTTAATTTTCAATCAGAACAGAAAGGTTTCTAATGTGTTCATCAGTATTTTGAATGTGAGGAAAAAAAAAACGCACTGAAGAAGTGTTTTGTATCTCAGTTGGTTTAAGTTATAAATTAACAAGGCATGTGATAGCCACCAGGACTGGGGTTTGCTTTTGGTTGTTGTTTTATTTCTACAGAATTAGAAGAGAACAAAGAAACAGCCACTTAAGAAGTCTTCCTTCTCCAAAACCAAATACAGTAAAACTTCGAAGCTGAGTAACGAAAAGGACACCACCAAGTTCTTGCATTGGAAGTAAACCACAAAGAGGAGGAAATGTAATCAAAGTAGAGACTAGCATCACTGTATCAACATAGCCTAAAGACAAAATAAACCCATTTTGAATCCCTCATTCTTGATGGAAAGTGTCTAGCAGAAATAGAGAACCTGTTGTAAAGTAAGAGTGAGTGACACTCTCACCGGTGTACATCAATGTCGATAAACCTCTCCCCTCCTCAATTCCATAATACCTAACACCACAAAGGCCACTTATGTACAGTTTCCCTCAGCACAGTGAAAGGCACATTTATCTTTTTATGCATGTTTCTGCTAGTGTCCTAAACTTGGGTTCCAGCTGATCTAAGAAGTCAAGTGCCTCTTCTTCATGCTGATCACTGCAGCAGCCTACAGAGCCAGCCAAGGATCCTTTTCCTTCATAGTTATATGAAAGGAGATAATCTTCAGAGTGCTTCTGTTCTTCATCCTGTCTGCATAGATGCACCTTCTGCATGGGAAGAGAACACACCTTGTTATTCTCTTCAATTGTTTATCCTAAGCATATTGCATAAAAGTAATTTCTTTTGATTTACCTTTCATTGATTAATTTTTAATCAGAGTGTGTCCTCTAACGGATTCCTACATACAAAAAATGCACATGATTGGTCTAGATCATTAAGACTCCAAAATATAAGTAATTAATAAAGAAATCATTTCTACTACTCATCTTTGTAACAACTAAAAAGAGGAAGAACCTGTTTGAATAACCTGTCAGGCAACCAAAACTCCACTGAAGTTAAAAGACTGATTTACACACAGCTAGTCAGGCAAGTGGTGAGAGTTTTTGATCTCCAAGCATGGGGTAACTGCATTTCTAATGCTGCACCATTGCTAAGTACCAGGTTTAAATTAGAACACAGCAAGCAGTTAGAAGGGAAGAAGACAGACATTCTCAGAAAACCCCACAAAAGCTTGAGTGATTGTTCTAAATGAGTAAACATTTTAAGTATCTACCTGTAGTTTCAACCAAGAAAAGAAAGTCAGTTCCACTTCTGTCTAAAAGTACATAAATGGTGACTTTCTGACAAGGCAAAAGGGATGAAGGGGAGCACAGGACAAAACAGACATCAACCCCAGAAAGCCACCTTTCTAGCACAAACATGTATCTTCCTTGAAAAGAGACTGTGCATATCAACATTAACCTACAATCAAACCAGCCCAGTTTCAGAATACTTACTTCACCTAAACGAGGGTGTGTGAAATTGTGCCATTCTGAGTAGGAGTATCTGCAGGTTTCCATCATGGGCTGCCCTCCTCCTTCTTTAACTGATCCCAGAGTCTGATGTCCACCTCCCTTGACCGATTCCAAGGTGTGCCCTCTTCCTTTTGCCATTTCAAACGTTTGCTGATCTCCTGTTTTCACTCCATATCCTCCTTGATCACATGTGTTTTGTAGAGGAATTATATTGTGATCCTGCAAACAGATGTGGTCATGGGGGGAACTTTACTCTTTGTCCTTTTGTGGTTGTTGATTCTTCTATTCAAAGATGAATCATCCATCAAGAAGTGGCTATGCTGAAAAGTGGAAACTATCCAGCTTTGCACTGTGCTATTTTGCTATACAGATCAAGAAGGGCTCTTTAGAAAGAATACTATGGTGGTGGTGGTGGTGGGGAAATCTGTATTTGAATAGATTAAATCCAAAACCTGATTCTTTATCATGAGAGTAATGGAACACTGGAACAATTTGCCTAGGGAGGTAGTTGAGAACCCATCCCTGGTGGTGTTCAAGGTGAGGCTCAGGAAGACTGGGCCACTTGTTCTAGTTGAGGATGTCCCTGCTTACTGCAGATGGGATTGGACTAGATGACCTCTGGAGGTCTCTTCCAACCCAAACCATTCTGTGATTCCATGATCCCAATGAAAGCTGTACTACAAGCCAAGTGCTAATTTCATTAAATTAGCATGTAAAACCAATGTTTGGTTTTCAAAGTCTACAACCTGTAACCCATTAAGACTGGGCCACTTGTTCTAGTTGAGGATGTCCCTGCTTAATGCAGATGGGATGTAGATGATCTCTGGAGGACCTCTGGAGGTCCCTTCCAACCCAAACCATTCTGTGATTCCATGATCCCAATGAAAGCTGTACTACAATCCAAGTGCTAATTTCATTAAATTAGCATGTAAAACCAATGTTTGGTTTTCAAAGTCTACAACCTGTAAGCCATTAAGTGAGATGTACAGTCAAATGCTTAAATTGCATTCTGTTTCTTCACACATTAAGTCTCTGTACTGAGTAAAATACAGAAAGCTACTATGGGAACACAGAACCTGCATGATCAGCTGCTAAAGACTTTACATTATGCTTCATTGGCAGAGGAAATTTGACACTGGTCACCATTAGGATTTCTTGGTTTTCAAGCCAAATAAACCCCATGTTTTTTAAACTAATCACCTTTTGCTAGGGAGAGAAAAGTTGGGGGGGGGGGGCTGGATAGAGAAAAGGGGAAAGAACCTGAAGAGCTAAGCCCTTCTATATGAACACAGTCCTGGGCTGGACTATGTTCATGGTGAACTGCATCTTAAGAAAGCTTAGATGCCAAAAGCAAGAACTTACTTCATAAACATGGACTGTCCAATGAAAATTTTCCCACTGGCTCAAAAACTCAATGGTATTTGGGACCATTTTTCAAGGAATGGGCAGAAACTGCACCTCTAATTTACAATGACTATCTGCTGAATTTACTCTTTCTCCACATAAAAGCAGTAATATTTTGTCATAAGCAGCCATTCAACACAAGCAAAACAGCAAATTTCCATCTAATCTTGCTGTTGAAAATTACTAAAGTGATTAAAATGTTCACCTGAATATTCCAACCAAAAAGCTGAATTCTGGAAGAATTCCTAGCAGCCTGAACATGAGCCAGCAGTATGCCAAGAGAGGGCCAAGAAGGCCAAGGGCATCCTGGCCTGTTTCAGGAACAGTGTGGCCAGCAGGAGCAGGGAGGTCATTCTGTCCCTGTACTCAGCACTGGTTAGGCCACACCTTGAGTCCTGTGTCCAGTTCTGGGCCCCTCAGTTTAGGAAAGATGTTGAGTTGCTGGAATGTGTCCAGAGAAGGGCAACAAAGCTGGGGAGGGGTTTGGAGCACAGCCTTGTGAGGAAAGGTTGAGGGAGCTGGGGAAGAGGAGGCTCAGGGGAGACCTTCTTGCTCTCTCCAACTCCCTGAAGGGAGGTTGTAGCCAAGTGGGGGTTGGTCTCTTCTCCCTGGCAACCAGCACCAGAACGAGAGGACACAATCTTAAACTGTGCCAGGGGAGGTTTAGGCTGGAGGTGAGGAGAAAGTTCTTCACAGAGAGAGTTGTTGGCCATTGGAATGTGCTGCCCAGGGAGGTGGTGGAGTCCCCATCCCTGGAGGTGTTCAAGAGGGGACTGGATGTGGCACTTGAAGCCATGGTTTAGTAGTCATGAGGTGTTGGGTGACAGGTTGGACTTGATGATCTTTGAGGTCTTTTCCAACCTTGTTGATTCTATGATTGATTCTAAGATAGTTTTCAAGATAAATGGTTGTACCAACTCTGCCTAAAGTAAGGATTTTCAAATCCTTGTTAAACAGCAGAGTACATTTAATAAATCCTGCACTGACAGCTTCTTTCCTTTACTAAATCACTCACTTGCAGGTGCTCCTTTTCTCAAACTGAAATGCTATGGATGTCTTAATTAGCTGTTTCTAGATTGAAGTAAAGTAGACAACTTACCATCACTTCTTCTCCTGGAGCTTCTGTATTTGAAATGATTAAATTGTGATTGGCACAATCATCAGTCACATGCCTCTGCATTGCCCCAGCACCACAGCAGCCACAAATGGTGATCAGGATTACTATGGAAAAGAAGAAAGAGAGGAAGATATTATGAGTTTTACCTCATAATGGTATCTATTTCTGTTTGATAATGACTTTTGTTGCATTAGCTTTTTTTTACTGCTTAAACATCAACTATGACTTGAAAAAAATACACTTCTTTTCAAAAATGCTCATACTCAACACTGCACACAAAACATTTTGTTCAGAGTGTAAAAAGTTTTCATTGCACTGTTGAACTATTTCCTTCTTCTGAAATGCATCTTGGTTTCCCTGAGAGCATCCTGTATGAAGGAGGTTAAGGCTGGAGGTTAGGAAGAAGTTCTTCATAGAAAGAGTGATTGGCCATTGGAATGGGCTGCCCAGGGATGTGGTGGAGTCACCATCACTGGAGGTGTTTAGCAAGAGACTGGATGGGGTGCTTGGTGCCATGGTTTAGTTGATTAGATGGTGTTGGGTGATAGGTTGGACTCGATGATCTCAAAGGTCTTTTCCAACCTGGTTAATTCTATTCTATTCTATTCTATTCTATTCTATTCTATTCTATTCTATTCTATTCTATTCTATTCTATTCTATTCCATTCCATTCCATTCCATTCCATTCCATTCCATTCCATTCCACTCCATTCCGCTCTACTCTATTCTATTCCATTCCATTCCATCCCATCCCATCCCATCCCATTCCGTTCCTCATCACCCTCACCGTAGGTTCTCTCAGCTGATTTTATAATTGTTCTGCACTTTGTGTTAAGAAAACTAAGTGTACTTACAGAGTAGTAACAGTGATCCTAAGATCATAGCCAGGATGGCCCATATGCCAAGAGTGACATTTCCACCGGAGAGGTACCGGGTTGTGCCGCTGCAATCGGATGGAGCCGTGCAATCACAGAAGTTCACTCTGACTTGGCTCTCTCCTACCTTCCCCCCGTTATCAGTCACACTTATAGGAATATCATACACTCCATATGGAACATCATCCCTTGGTGCAAGATACACAGAATTATCTGTGAGAAAAAAAAAAACAAAGACCAAATTAGGCCTAGAACCAAACCTCTGTTATCACAAATTCCATCCTGTTTGCGCTCTTCCCTTCTGTTCTAGCTGTACTGATACCAGAGCCCCATTAGCCAGTTTAAAGCGAGCTTAAATGTGTTGACACAAAACTACATCTTGAAAGGATTCATACTTTCACCACTTTTTTTAGATATTAGAATTAAAAAAGCAAACCTTATAGAGCCTTCTGAAAACACATGAACTGAAACTTTCAAGTTGATGTCAAGCTTTAGGTGCTCACGAAACACGTGGCACTTCGGGACAGGGTTTCATGGCCATGGATGTGATGCCAACAGTGCCACTTCCTTAACCTCTGCAAACTCTTTCAAACCCAGGAGCGTTAAGAAATTGCCTGTCTGTGGTGGGCTGAAGCTTCCCATCAGCATTAACTTAGCATGACTAACTTAGCTGGAAGCAAATAAAAGCTGTATTTACAAGCAAAAACTACACTCTACAATGGAATGCAATATACAGGAGTTACAATATTATACAGATATTTACAATTAGCACATAACACAGAAACCCTCCTGGCCTCCCTCTGGTTGCCCCAGAGACCAGGGAAGCTGCTCCACTGCCACCCCCAAACCTCAGTCCCCAGCACTGGGGGTGTTTAGGAAGAGACTGGATGGGGTGCTTGGTGCCATGGTTTAGTTGGCTAGATGGTGTTGGGTGATAAGTTGGACTCGATGATCTCAAAGGCCTCTTCCAACCTGGTTAATTCTATTCTAACTTGCTTCTGCTTGACCTTGGCTGAATTGTTTTGGTACTAACATTCCTCTGCTCTTTTCTCCCTTCTTTTCTACAGGGGGGTAAGGGACTAAGAGAGGGAGAGGCTAGTAGCTTCCCTGGGTTCTTGTGCTGTTTATTAGTTGTAAATATCTGTAAATATTGTCAATACTGTATATTTTGTACATATTCACAGATTGCATTGGGTTGGAAGGGACCTTCAAAGGTCATGTTGTCCAATGCCCCTGCTGTCAGCAGGGACACCACCAACTAAATCAGGCTGCCCAGGGTCACTTTGAGTCTGTTCATTGCATTCCCTTGCAGATTGTAGTTTTGCCTGTAAATACAGCTTTCATTTGCTTCCACCTGAGCTGGTCTGGCAAAGGTAATGTTGGGGTGGGGGGAAATTTCAACCCACCACAACAGCAAACAAAACTGAGGAACTGCTGGAGATCATCAGGGCTACCTTGTTAGTCCTACTGACCACACCAATTCCAAACATACATTCACCCAATTCACCAGCTGTTTAGCTGTTTGGGTAGGTTGGATTGGTTGATGGGTTGGACACGATGATCTTGAAGGTCTCTTCCAACCTGGTTTGGTTTGTTTGTTTGTTTATTCTTGCAGTCAACCCAAGGGTGGCAAAGCCTCCTGTGGCAACATGCAGCTGTATGAGGAGAAGACATGCCTTAACATACCGTTGTGTCGAGTTATCTTCCACATGGAGGCCATGTTGCGGTCGGTGATGCGATAGACGAAGGGAGTGCTGTAAGGAGACTCGTCGCCATCCTGGGCAGTAAGGCAGATGGGTTTCCTGTCTCTGCACATTGTAAAGTCAGTTTCAACGATTCGTGGGTAATTCTTGTTCCCAGGATGGATGTAAACCTGAATTGTTCCAGTTCCTGTCTTGCCATCTGTGAGACAAAAATAGCTACTGTTAGCACTGGCTTCTAACATTCAGGCTTTCCCAGTGAAATACCATCAGCGGTTAACATCCAAGTTTAAAATTGAAGTGGAAAGCAGGTGCTGATGTAGCCAAAAAGGAAGGCAGACTTCTCACAGCTCTCCCTTAGTTGTTTCTCTTTGCTTGGCTGGTGGTAGACTGGATCAACACCTCCAAAGCCCCATATTCGGCACGTACAGAAAATGTCTTTTGAATGTGTCTCTCTGTGCCAGGACAGATACAGAGGAGAAAGAGCTGATAGGGGTAAAGGATGCTAAACCAAACTGAGAGTCAAAAGCAGAAAGTGAAGCTCTCCATCTTTTTTATTTCTGGAAGGAGAAAACCTCTCAAGGCATTTGTTTGTTTATTCTGTTGGTTTTATAGAGCACAAAGCAAAACTGAATCCCAGGCTATCTGTAGTGGCCACGGCCCAAGCCTCAGCTCTATGTGAGAGAGAGGAACCAGACTAGTCCTTTGCAATGTTTTCTTCATGCTAGAAGTATTTGTGATCTGTGATACAACTGGGTAGGTTTAGACTGGACATTAGGAAACATTTTTGCCCAGCAAGAGTGGTCAGGGGTTGCAATGTGCTGCCCAGGGAGGTGGTTGAGTCCCCAGGCCTGGATGTGTTTAAAGGTGGTTTGGATGTGGTGCTTGGGGAGATGGTTTAGGGGTGAACCTTGTAGAGTAGGGTTCTGGGTTGGACTTGGTGATCCTGAGGGTCTTTTCCAACCTGAATGTTTCTGTGATTCTGTGATTCTACACTTTCCCCTCCCTCACTTGCCCTGGGAACATGAACATCCTGGGAAAGAGTGTACTTTCTTCTGTCCTCCTCCCTCTGAGTCACCATGTGGCAGCAGGACTCAGCAGTGACACACATTAGGTCACCAAAGTCTACATGCAAGAAGTGAATGAATAAGTTCTCCTTCCTCATTACATTCTTTCCAACACAGGAATGGCCAATGCTTGCATATGCATTCCAGTGAAATCCAGTCTACTTTGAAAACTTTCTCTAGGCTGCAGATGCATATTTAGATGTCACAGAAGTTCTAAACAATTTAAATTCATACAATTTCCATTTAATGTTAGTATGTGTGCTTTGGACAGAGTTAGAATTATTAGCTGTAAAGCAGCTTTCTAAGGTCTGCTCTTTGCTCCCACATAAGGGCTCAAACTAAATCCTGCTACTGAATAGCAATTTCAGCAACTGTTTTTCAGTAAGCTCTCTCTCTGCTTCCTCTGATAACCTCGTGGCTGCCAGGTGCTATCACTTAAAAAAAATATAGTCACAAAATAAAAGGAATACAAGCCACAGGAAAACCTCTCAATGTATACTTAAGAAAGGCTTTTTTAAATGGGAGTAGGTAACTGCAGAAAACATTGAGAATTTGTCTGCATTTCTGAAATGCCTTCCCTACTGTGTAACATTCCCTAAGACAGAGCTCTCCCAAAGGCAAGCCAATGAACTAGATGGGCCTCTGGCCTGAACCAGTATAGCTGTCCCCACATTAAATTTACACATCAACATCTGTAATAGACCACAAAGAAGACTGACAACACTGAGTACTCACTTCTGTCTACTGCAAGGACTGTGATATTGCATTGACCTCGTCTCATTTCACCTACATCTCGGTCCAAGACTTTAATGGTTCTGACTTCACCTGATCTTTCATCGATGCTGATCCAATTACACTGCCCAGGTGGTATCCGGTAGCTGTCAAGAATCATTTGTTTAGTGAAAGATCTCAGACTTCACACAGCTATATGTACATACAAACACAGAGACACACAGATACATGGACTCAACATACACGTATGTTGAGATAGTAGTGAGGTGGGGGTTGGTCTCTTCTCCCTAGTATTAGGTGCAAGGATGAGAGGAAATGGCCTGAAATTGTGCCAGGGGAGGTTTAGGTTGGATATTAGGAAACACTTCTTTCCTGCAAGAGTGGTCAAGGATTGGAACAGGCTACCCAGCAAAGTGATGGAGTCACCATCCCTGGAAGTGCTCAAGAAACATGTGGACATGGCACTTTGGGACATGGTTTAGTGGCCATGGTGGTGTTAGGTTGATGGTTGGACTCGACGATCTTAGAGGTCTTTTGCCATCAAAACAATTCCATGATTCTATACAGCATCCACAAACATTCTCCCCTTCCTGTGTCCCACCCATGCTCTACTGCAAATAAACTATGTAAGACTGCTCCATACCTTATGCCTTCACTATTTCCAGTTTCTGGATCTTCTGCTACGTATCTCCCAATGCTGGTCCCAATATCCTCGCACTCTTTAACGTCTATGCGAAGCAAACAGGGCTTGAACACTGGGCCCTCATCCACGTCCATGACATGCACTGTGACAGTGCTGGTGCTCTGGGACACTTGTTGGGAATGGGGTGCCAGAGCATAGGGTGCTTCATTGTTAACTGCAATCACCAGGACCCTTTGCTTGGCACTTTCATAATCCAGTCCCTGTAATAAAGAGAAGAGTGTTGTTTTTTTTCCCTGCAAATCAACACAAAACTTCATATTGTTTTCACTGACCAATTATTAAATAGATAAAAGTGCACCACATTTATTTAGAAAAGAAGTCAGACATCCTTCTGGAGCATCCAGTCGGAGATACAACAAAAGAACATGACTTAAAAACCAAATAAATATTGAGTTCTAAGTTAGTCAAAGAAATGAGCATGAGGCCTCACCCCTAATGAGGTTAAGCAGCACCACTGTAAAACTTCAGATGAAAAGTCTGATAGTCAATTACTGACAGAATTGAGAATTAAGAAATAAATGCAGTGGGGGACATTCTCCTCCCATATCTAGCTGGCCATTATTTTAGGCTACACACATTTCCTTTCCAGCACAAGTCAATCACACTTCTTGCTAGCACCTACATTTATTTCCCAGTAAGACTTCACCTGTTACAGATAGTCTAAGCTTGTGGAGTTGATCAGTATCTACCACTTATTCTTCAGACAACTTCTCCAAGGTCATTATATGTCTTTAACAAAGCCAAGTGTCTCCTAAAGTCATAATACACATTAAATGTAACAAATTTCCACTGGGTTCACATGCCAGAGACACAGTTTCATGCTTTAAAAAGAGTTCTAATGATTAGCAGGGACAAAAAGCCTAATAAATAAACCCCTCAAATTTCACCAATATCTCTACCCTTACAATCTACATCTTCACCTTTTAATATTAATATTCTCTGCTCCTTAGAACTTACCTCTTAGCAGTTTAGCTAAGAGGCATGAAGAGGCAAAGGAACAGCTGGAGTACAGGTAGAGTGGTCTTTTTACCTCACGTATGTGAAGTATTTGGTACATCAGGTAACTAACACACTTGTGTGTATGTCAACTCCCTCACACCCTAGAAAAGCAAATCTCAAGTCCCTACCCTGCAAAATAAAACCTTCAGAGTTTTATGCTGAATTAGCAAATTTAATCAACAAGACTGAAGGAGGTGCTCATCCCTCCCCTACTTTGCCACAATCCCATTTCTGTTAAAAGCCCAGCCATGCCTCAAGCTACATCCTGGAGTCTAAACAACTCCACCTGTGGAATCAGGCAAAAGCAGCAAGCTCTTCTGGAATGACAAACCAAAGGGAATTCCTTGAATTCTGCACACACAAAACTGAGCAGTCTGGAAGATGACTTTGTGTAAGTTATGTACCACACATGAGCCTTGTTTGCAGTGCATTATGCAATCTGCTTTAGAAGAGAGTTCAGATCAGAGAGAAAGCATGATTTGCCTCACAGTTACAGATGTGCCTTGAATAAAAATGAGTTCTAGATTGCTAGTTTTAAAAGTAACACCTGAAGACACAAATATTCCTCCAGCAGTTCCATTTTGACTTACCTTCACAACACACAGTATTCCTTCATTTGTGTTCCTGTCTGTTGTAATTTCAAAGGACTGATCATCATTTCCTCTTATAATTTCATACACTGCTCCTGAGCCAGGTGAACCAGGTTCATCAAGATCAACAACAGAGACTCTCAGCACTTCTACGTTCACTCTGTTCTCCTCCACTCGGGTTTCATACTTCGAGTATCAAGAAAAAAATAATCATAAAAATCAATTTAAATCACTGTTCCACACAGCAGGTCTGAAGAACACTGCATTTAAACAGAATCAGAGAATGCTTTGGCTTGGAAGGGACTTGAAAGATCATCCAGTTCTAAATCCCCTGCCATGGGCAGAAATTCCTCATACCAGACCAGGTTGCTTAAGGCTCCATCCAAACTGGCTCTTAACACTTCCAGACTTGGAGCCTCCCAGACTTCTCTGGGCATCCAGTGCCTCATCACCCCCATGGGGAAGAATGTGCTCCTAATGTCTAATCTAAATCCAGTTTCTTCCAGTTTGAAGCCATTACCCCTCCTCCTGTCCCCACATGCCCTTATAAAAAGTACCTCTCCATCTCTCCTGTAGGCAATAAGAACACTTAAACCCAAGGGGTCAATTTACCAAGCTGCTGCAATGATTCACTTTGTTTTCATGCATTACCATATTTCTCCCACTCCTCCCTTTATACCCCAAGTGAAACAGTAAACCTTCCCTGCCAGCACAGTTGAAATATCAGCTCCTTCATACACTCCAACTATCACTGGCAATTTAATTAAGGCTGGAATTCTCCTTCCAGGAGAGGTAAATTAGCAGTTGCCCTCAGTTACACTAGCTAGAGCTGCTGGCTTGCATAAAACAGGATCAAGCTGCACATTAGAAAAGGCACTGGGGTAAATGAAAAATAAAATAATCTATCTATCTATCTATAAACAAACCACAAGAACTTGAAGCCAAGCCAAGAAGGGTGAAATACTTCTGTTCTTGAATGGCAAAGGAGGAAAAGACTCTTAATTTTTAAGGAACTTTTTCTACAAGCTGTGCTACTCTGTACAATCAGAGAATAGCAGGTTGGGAGGGACCTCCAGCATCATCTGGTCCAACCTTTGATGGCAAAAGCACCATCTAGGCAAGATGGCCCAGCACCCTAAACAACTGAATCTTAAAAGGATCCAGTTCTGGGGACTCCACCACTTCCCTGGGCAGATTATTCCAATGGCTCACTGTGAAAAATTTTCCTCATGTCTAATCAGAATCATCCCAGGATTAACCTGTACCCATTGCCCCTGTCTTTTCCACATGACTCCTTTTAAAAAGGATTCTTCCTTGTAAGCCCCCTTTAAATACTGGATCATGGTGACAAGGTCTCACTTAAGCCGTCTTCTCTCAAGGCTAAACAAACTAAATTCTCTCATGCGGCAGCTTCCAAATTCTCTGATCCCCTTTGTGGCCCTTCTCTAGACCTTCTCCTCAAGAAGCACAGGTAAGAGTGATCCTGAATTACTGTAGAATAAATGCAGTCCTCGTGGGGAATGAATCAATTTTCATAAATTTCATACTACAAAATCTCCTGCCCTGTGGTAGCTGAGCTGTATACATGGTTATTGAGACATACTCTCTGTCCTGAATATTACTGAAGGCTGCATCACTGCAAAGGCTTAGGGCTGAGCTACAGCTGGTGGTGAAAAAGAAGTGGTTTAAACAGTATCTCTGTAGAAGGACAAAGAAGTTGGAAAAGCAAAGAACATGTCAGTGAAGATCCTTCCATCAGCCTCGCTGACATTAAGGTTTTCGTTTGCAACAATAAAGTAGCCAAAAGCTGTTAGAATGGTAACAAGGTCATGACAATGCTTACAAATGTATCTGCTTCCTCCCTGAAAATGGTTAAATTATGGCATTTCTAAGACTATGCATGGCAGAAGAAATGAATGAATGAATGAATGAGTAAAGCCAGCTTCTCCCCAGTGGACACTAGTGGACTCAAAACAACTAACGTACCAATAGGTCTAATTACCAAACAGCACAACAGCCAACAGACCATTCTCAAATGTCTGTATCAGCATTAACTGCCTCTGGACATTAGGCTTCTTATTTGAGGGACTGCCCATGAGGAAAGCATGAAGGGGATTAAAAGTCTCTCTCTCTTTTAAGCTTTTTACAGACATTTCACATAAGAAGACTTACCTGTAACTGTCTAAAGGATGGTGCATTGTCATTTGTATCCTCGATTCTAATGACAGCTGTTCCTGTAGTGCACAAACCAAAAGGCTGGCCTGCCATATCTCTCACTTCAACTAACAGAGTGTAACTGGGTACCAGCTGAAAAGATGAGTAGAAGCATACAGAAGTTGGACATACACATTTTTTTTAAATCACATAGTTACACACAAAAGCAGACCTACATATTTCACTCCCAACTCTGCTGTAAATTCAGTGCTCCCCTACAAAATGAGGCAATTAGCTTTGGGGCTTTTATCCAGGTGAACTATTTTTCAGTGGCTCAGCACCACTGAGCTCATCTTTTAGCACTGTGTAGGCTGTATCTTGTATCAAATAAAGCTTCTCACAGTGTCAGCATTACTTTCCTGAAGCTTTGGAAGGTAAAAATGATGCACTTTCATCTCTCTATGACTCCCCTTTGGAGCAGCAGAGTATTCCCTTAGGCTTCTAGCTGGTAAAACATTACAGTGCATGTCCCTTATTTCAGAGAGGATGATCAGAAATGGTGCTGCACTTAGTCTGAGTTATACATGACAAGGCAGTGCCTGCCATTTGGCATCACCTGGCACATGAGTCAGTGCCCTTGTCAGTTCCAAGAGGATCACTGATAACCAGCCTGCTTCAAACCCTGATTTGAGTCACAGCAGCAGAAAGCTTTGTTCAGCCTTATTAATACCTAAATGGGCAAAAGGGACTGGGGGGGACTGGGCACAAGAGAGTTTGTAAATCAAGACAGTAACTCCAGTTCCCAATGCCTGGAAGTAGCATCAGGTTCCTCAGGTTGCACTTCATAAGCTCATCATTACAAGACAGGCAGTGTACTCATTTTTCAACCTTTTCTTCCCTCAGCAGTCACTCTGATCATTTCCTTAGTAGTCATGGAAATGCTCACAATCACTGCATTTTTCTCTTGCCAAAACAATTTAGCAGTGTACCTGCAAGGGGACAAGTTTGCAACACACTGCTAATGTGGACTTACAGTGATGTCAAGTTTGCCAGAAAATGACTTTTTGTATCCTTAAAATAGATGTGCCTGTAGCAGTGGCTTTTGTTGACTGTCTGATGCTAGAAATATTATGCTGAATTACACATGCCTGTTTCTCTAGAGGAAACAAGCTCTCACATGGCATCTTATCCATTAAAAAATAACCCAAATAACATTGAATAAATAAATTGAATTAAATTAACCCCTCCTATATCGAGTTTGCTTGAAAGCCAGCTGAAAAGGAGTTTGCATTTTCATTTGAGGAAATGCTACATTACTGTTTAAGTTTCCTATACTGGAAACATTTCTGTTAAGTTTAGGGTGACTGTTTCCAGAGAAGTTAGCTCACCTTCTCTGTAAAGAAGCAAGAAGCACCTCAAAAAGGAGCTTACTTAGGAGGAAATGGTGGCTCATGGGATTCATGAACAGAGAAGGAATAACAATCCATAGTATTTACAATCCAGAGGTCTAATAGGAGAGAAGCAGGAGGTCCCCTGCCAAGAGTAGAATAGCATAGAATAGCATAGCATAGCATAGCATAGCATAGCATAGCATAGCATAGAATAGAATAGAATAGAATAGAATTAGAATTAGAATTAGAATTAGAATAGAATTAACCAGGCTGGAAGAGACCTTCAAGATAATTGAATTCAACCTATCATCCAACACTATCTAATCAACTAAGCCATGGCACCAAGCACCCCATCCAGGCTCTTCCTAAACACCTCCAGTGATGGTGGCTTCACCACCTCCCTGGGCAGCACATTCCAATGGCCAATCACTCTTTCTATGAAGAACTTCTTCCTAACATCCAGCCTAAACCTCCCCTGGCACAGCTTGAGACTGTGTCCTCTTGTTCTGGTGCTGACTGCCTGGGAGAAGAGACCAACCCCCACCTGGCTACAATCTCCCTTCAGGTAGATGTAGACAGCAATAAGGTCTCCCCTGAACCTCCTCTTCTCCAGGCTAAGCAACCCCAGCTCCCTCAGCCTTTCCTCACAGGGCTTGGCTCCAAACCCCTCCCCAGCTTCGTTGCCCTTCTCTAGACACAGACATATTCAATAGGATAGGATAGGATAGGATAGGATAGGATAGGATAGGATAGGATAGGATAGGATAGGATAGGATAGGATAGGATAGGATAGGATAGGATAGGATAGGATAGGATAAACCATGTTGGAAAAGACCTTTGAGATCATCGAGTCCAACCTATCACCCAACACCATCTAATCAACTAAACCATGGCACCAAGCACCCCATCCAGTCTCTAGTAGCTAGGACATGATAGATCTGTGGAGAAACTGGGCCAATTAAAGATGTCTGGAAAGCTTTATAAGGTCCTTAGAGAGGGAAACAAAAAAGAGGTAACAGAAATAATTTATCTGCCGATTCCCATGCCAGCAATTCAGAGTTAAACAGCTATCTATGTGCACTAGATGACAGCTAAAGATGCTTGAAGGAAGATCACCTCTCTGTCCAGCTGTGGTAATAACACAGCAATGACCCCAGTGTCCCCATGTAAAGAAAAGGCTGGGGTTACTGGCGGGGTTTGCGAGACAATGCGGTACTTCAGCGTGGTGTGCAGAGTGTAAGGCTCATCCCTGTCCTCTGCAGTCACTCTGCCAACGACTACACCTGTGAACACAACACAGGGATTTTTAGTTCAAGAAAAAAGAACAAAAGTCAATTACCAAAACCCAGGTATCTCTATTTTAGATGCAGGAAAAATAGCTGTTTGATCATTTAGCTCTACATTAAAATATCCAAAACACAGGCAATAGTAGTAAAAACACAGTAACAGGGTAAAAGTGTCTATTTTAATCTTCTGGCATTATTTCTGCCCTTCTGAGGCAAAGCTGTAATTATTGCAGCTGTCAGAAAGAACAATCAAAAGGAAATATTAACAGTTTAGCTTTCAAGTAGTGTTTGTGACAGTGACTTCTAACAGAGCTGAAGAGGAGCTGCTGGGAGGGTGAAGGCTCTGTGCTTTCTGGTTCACACTGCAGGATTGCCTTGCAGGGAGAACTGCTGTACTTCACTTTAAACCAGTAACTCACCCAGTAAGTAGAGCAGCTTAGAGAGTGGAATACCACTGGTATTTTGGAGTAAAGCAGTAGACTTTGCTCTATTTTTTGTGAGGCAAATTAGACTTTCCTCACTCTGTATCCCTAGTCAGGAGATGAATGAGGAATGGCAAACCACAGCTTTTGCATTCCTTATTGTCTGGGCTCCATCCTCCTCCCTGCTTTTGTCCTCTGTTACACAGAGAGGTGAAGTCAGTAACTGGTAAATATTTGCCTTGTACAAGCATGGGAAGAAGGCAAGACTTTCTTCCCTGCCCTCTCCCAGGAAAAGGTCATGAGCTCAAACACTGTAAGCTTAAATCAAAGGCACTTTACACCTTAGAACAGCACAGATTTACTTGTTTAGGAAACTAGTCTGTCAAAAGCTGCTGGTTTGTTAATGCATTTTATGGAATCAGGTGCTTTTGGATCAAAATAAAGTGTAATACTCTGAAGTTCTCACAAGTTTTAACAACACTGAATCATCTCAGTATTTTAAACTTTCTTTTTAAGGAGGAAGCTCTTTACAATGAGAGTGGTGAAATACTGGAACAGGCTGCCCAGGGATGTGGGTGAGGCCCCATCCCTGGAGACATTCAAGATCTAACTTGATGTGGCCCTGGACAGCCTGATCTAGTTGGAGATGTCCCTGCTCACTACAGGGGGTTTGGACAAGAGGACCTCTAAGGGCCCCTTCCAACCTGAAGCAATCTGTGACTCTTCGAAGCTGTAAACAATACTTTTTGCTATGACTGAGATGGCATTTAGGAATTTCTAATGCTTAAGAAACCTTGAACTGCTCTTTGCAGGTTCAGCCTTTGCCTTGAAGAATTAGTACTTACAAAATCCCACCCAAACTGCTTAAAGACAGGATTAGACCCAGTCATACTTGTATGTAACTGAGCTGAGCAGTAGTAACTGTGTTCACTGATTGAAAACACTTCTTACCAGGCTTGGAATTTTCAGGGACAGAAAACTGGAAAACATCCTGTGTGAAATACGGAGCATTATCGTTATCATCCTCTATCCTGATCGTATGCACCAGTGGTACCTCTGGTGAATAACCATCGGGGGTGGTTGCAAAGCAAATGATCTGCAAGACATAAATTCAGTAATTTACTTCATGCTTAAGCAACCTGAAGTGTTATTGCACTTCCAGCTCAATGGAAGAGTCAGTAAAATGAAATACAGTGTGCCAAGCACACTCATCTCAAGACCAGCATCTTCAGACACGTCGAAGGGGAAGTGTCTGGTATCGTACAATGACAGCAACACAAAACCATTTAATACTTCCAAGCTTTTCCCTTTCCACTCCTTACACTACAAGTATTTGAGTCACTTTTATACCTCCCACCCCAACTCTATCAAATGCTTTTTCCAAGTCTCTTGGACATGATTTTTTTCCAGGTGTCTATGAGGCAATCTCAGCCTTACCAAAAATTTAGATGTAAATAGTGCTATTTACAACAGAATCAAGACCAACAGCAAAACTGTTTCCCCATTCCAACATAATCAAATAAAATGCAGTAACAGCTATTGCAAATTAGCTGTTCAGAAGTTGTTTTTACTAGCTGCCTTCTTACACTTCTCAGCCAGCAGAGAGAGCAGTGCACCTTCTTAACAAAATACTGAAGCTGAACAGCTTGGGAAAGGGAGGATCAAAAATCCACAGCCATCTAGAGTTTCTCGTGATTGTTTCTACAAAGACTACTTCAGATTTCCCTGGAAAACTCTGGGATAAGCTCAAATTCTTCCCAAAAGTGATGAAAATCCAATAGCTAACTACATTTATGCTGTAATTAAAGTCTAAGCAGTGAAAATCAAAGCTACTCTCAAGATCTAGATGAGTAGCTATCTATTTGTCACTGATTTTGTCTCTGTAACATCAGAGATATTACTCAGAACAGATAGTTGACTCCAGATCTTGTCTGTTCCCAGTTTCCCCTGTATCCCAGCTTTCAAATATACACATGACAGAAAAAATACAGGAAAATAAAGGTTGAATTGCCTGAACACCACTTAGGACTGTACCTGAAAGCTGGGGTATTGTTCACGGTCGACAGCACGGGTAGCAAAGATATTTCCAGTTTCTCTTTCTATGTAAAACAAACCCTTTGGATCCTGATCAATTCCTGGTCCACTTGCAGAGTAATAAATGGTGTAGTTCTGAGCTGTGTCTGACTGGACCTATAAAGAACACATTTTTAAGCCCAAGGGAAAACAGCAGTGCAATTGTGATACATTTTCTTCCCTTTCTCACAATGGTATTTAGCACAAGCAGGAATTCTTAAGAAAAACAACCCCAAGATTGTGTTTGCTTCTACTTTTTCAGCAGCTTAAGCTTCACAGGAGAACAATTTGCCACATAACTGCTTTCCTTGGTAATGTGTGTACAGGAGAGAGGCAGTTAGTTCAAACTCAGAAATGTTAAAGGCTACCAAACAGTAATGACAACGGGCATAAAAATCAGCATTTTAAATCTAATCTCTCTAGAGTACTGCACATACAAGGCACAGTCAGATACAGGTGGCTTACTCTTTCTGCCCCTGATCAAGAGATTGGGGGTTTAATGCATTCATTAAGAAAGTGGGTTGCAACTAGAGAAGTCAAAATGATGAGAGAGGAAGAGAGAAAGAAGACCACCTAAAGTACAGCCCAGAGAGATGCCAATCCAGAGAGCCTCTCTGCATCTCATTACAAGCACCAAGAAGGTAACATCAAGCAGATGTCTATTTATAAACACTCTTCCCTACGCACTTTCCTCCCCTACTGAAGGCCAGAAGTTAGGAAGGTAAGATTAGTAGAAGAATGATTGCTTTGCACAGACTCTGTTATTACACTTGTCTCTACACATTTGCTACCAGCTACTCTGTAATCTAGAGCAGGCTAGATGGATCTATGATAACTTCAGTTCGGGCATTTCTCTTTCACGCCTACTTGTTTTCTTACAGTAAGTACTTTTCCTAATAATATAGGCCACACTCAGTCTTCAGTGCTCCAAGTATACACATCCAGCTCCACAAAGAATGTAGACATGCAGGTAAGGTCCCTCACTGTGTCTACAAAAACTTCTTCTAGGCAACAGTTTGTGGGGGTTGCTTTGTTGGTGCTTTTTTCATTCTTAATTACGCTTCACTGATTTCCAGGCCAAAGAGCTCTCTTCTGATAGTGTATCTCTCTCATTTTGACAGCCTTTTTCACATTTCCAGTTCATCCCAACAACTATGAGCCCAAGTTATTTCAGATCTAAGATCAGGAGATACACAAGGAACAGGACGGAGCAAGACAGGAATAGTCACAAGAATGCCATTAGTGGGGAATACACGAACGCTCACTTTCACTCTTCTTTTGTAATAAAGTCACATATAAAACCAGCTTGTGTCATAAAATTATGACTCATGTAAAAAATACCTGCTGAATTTGCAGTGGAAAAGGTCCCAGTGAGTTCTCTATCATAACAGATGGAATAGGGCCCCACCTTCTTTTGGTTCGCTTGAGAACTGTATCTCTAGCATGTCTGGTCTTCTGGGGCTGGGGCTAGAGGACGGAAAGGCAGGTAAGAATACATCCATGTACTCTTAACTGTGGATATGTTTGCTTAACTACTGTCCTGTTCGCTCAGCTACTGTCCTGCACTGCCATCTTTTTGCTTTTCATTCCAGTTTTCCCACTGACCACTCGTTTTTCCAAAGCCTTCATGCCTGGTTACCCCTGTGATGATCCAAGTGTGGTGTTTTTTTTCCATTCATTGTCTTGTTTTGCACAAATAACATCTGATTTGATTCCTTCCTAATTTAATTAAAACATAGCTTTCAAGATTCTTGATGATCTTGATTATCCCTGTTAGCATCTCCCATTTCAGGAAGGGAGACTACTGACCTAAGCGATCAGCTGCTAAATAAAATACACTCCACACCTGAGTGATTTGCCTGCTTCAATTCCAAAATTCAACTAGTGACCCAGCATGAAGCTGCACTCTGTGAAACAGTGCTTCAAATGAGTAAGATACCTTGAAATTAGAAGCTCACCTTTTTTTCTTCTTCCACCAAGCTAACATGTATTTTCTTCTGTACTTGACTATCTTTAAGGAGTATGGTAAAAGTCTTTTCCTCAGCAGACAAGGAAACAGCAGTAGTTGTGTAGACAGACCCATCCTCTAGAACTTTGAAGTTCCCATCACTGGAACTGATAAATTCTGCAGACTGAAGGCATTCTTTCAAATCAACTGTAAGAAAAAATTGTTTAGACAAGAACTCAAAGCAGGGAAAAAATAACATCCCACACCAAACATTTCCTAAGTAAAAATTGTATTTCCTGGCAGAGAGCCTGCAAAAATCTTTGTCATTCAGTTTTTAAGCATCACAAGATATAAATTCTAGAACCCATCACTCAGACCTGAGCAAGTTTACATCCATTTCCACTGTTTTGCTCCCAAGTGTTTCCTGGGGGACATGGGTGCTTCATGGATCTATTTCAACAAGATACTGACAAAACTACTGAAGCATCAGAGACGAGCCAAGACATTTAGATGCAAAACGACATGGTAGACATGCTCATTATTGGATCAGTAGCTTTTACATTTGCCTTGTGCTCCATGCCCCACAACATCAACAAAGATGATTAATTGATGCAAATGCCCCGTGGAGATGTTACATCTTGGAAGTTTTGCCCTCAGGAGGAAAGCATTGACTGGTACTATGTGATTTAATAGTCTTGGGAGGACAAAGGCCTTTAAATTATGAGGCAGACAGATGGGAGAGATAAAGACTAACTCTCAAACAAACAATTGGCAGATTTTTAGTATGTACATGACAGAATCCCAGGCAGTTTATGAGAAGCACCAGGTAAGTTCAGCACACTTCCTGCGTATTTTTTACTACATTTGCTATCCCTTGTGGCCAAAATAAACTCAATGAATTCAATAAACTGGGTTCATCAGCAAATAATTCAGCAATACAGCTGAGAAAAGGCAAACCCAGGATAACTATTACGAACTGCAGCAGGACCACGGCATTAAGCAAAAACAATCTGACACCCTGAAAAAGATGAAGACAGAGACCTAAACACATGACCCTAAAGAAATGGCCCTTGCACAGTGCAAGGGGTGCCACTGTCATGTTCTCCAAACTTATCAATACCCTTTCAAAGATACCACAGTGGATGTGACCTTGCTCTAGGAAAGCTGACTGCAGAATTCCCTGAGCACAGCAGATTCAGGATTTCACCCCACATAAGTAGATTATATTGCAATAAACTAAATTTCATTTCTCTGTTCAGTTATTCAATAAGAGAAAGGAAGCATGATTTTGAATATGACATGATTCTTCCTTCTTCTTCTTCTGTTTTTCTTTTAGCTGCTCAATTAACCATTTGCTAGGAATGGGATGGGATGGGATGGGATGGGATGGGATGGGATGGGATGGGATGGGATAGAATAGAATAGAATAGAATAGAATAGAATAGAATAGAATAGAATAGAATAGAATAGAATAGAATAGAATAGAATAGAATAGAATAGAATAGAATAGAATAGAATAGAATAGAATAGAATGAATAGACCAGGTTGGAAGAGACCTTCAAGATCATTGTGTCCAACATAGAATAGAATAGAATAGAATAGAATAGAATAGAATAGAATAGAATAGAATAGAATAGAATAGAATAGAATAGAATAGAATAGAATAGAATAGAATAGACCAGACCAGGTTGGAAGAGACCTTCAAGATCATTGTGTCCAACATAGAATAGAATAGAATAGAATAGAATAGAATAGAATAGAATAGACCAGACCAGACCAGACCAGACCAGACCAGACCAGACCAGACTAGACCAGGTTGGAAGAGACCTTCAAGATCATTGTGTCCAACAAGGATAGGATAGGATAGGATAGGATAGGATAGGATAGGATAGGATAGGATAGAATAGAATAGAATAGAATAGAATAGAATAGAATAGAATAGAATAGAATAGAATAGAATAGAATAGAATAGAATAGAATAGAATAGAATAGAATGGAATAGGAATTAAGCAGGTTGGATATATAGTACTGCAGCAGTGACTCCTGTCCCTTGTCACTCTGTACAAGGACAATTTAGCACTGAAGAGAGTATCACTGCCTCACTTAGAGGTGTTTCGTATTGCTATGCATTACAGCACTGCAGCTCCAAAAATACCAGACTGGAGATTTTGTTTCTGGTGGTTATATGAGTCAACACCATGCTCAGTTAGCCATAGCTTTGTGGGATCTTCTTTTTCTCTTTACAGTCTCTTGTGTACATTGCATAAGTCAGAACTACCAAAAACCTTACAACAACCAGAAAAATCCTGACTCATTTGATTGCCAGGGTATGGCCCTTGCATCAACATAAAACACATTACTCTTTCTCAATAAATGCTGAAGTAATGCCATTCAAACTATGAAGGTTTTGTTAAATGTTTTTTTGGGGTGGGAAAAAAGCTTCAGTTCAAAGTCATGGAGTTTCTCTCACAGCACTGTAATAACATGAAGCTTTGTTTTTATACAAAGCGAGTTTATTTACACAGAGAAATACTAAAGTCTCTGGAAATGTGCTAAACACTTGAACAGCTCTAGCAACCTTTCCTCTTAAAATTTAACACTAAGGATAATGAACTTTCATTTTTAAAGCTAGGTTTTCTGAGCAGATGTATTCTGATGAACTGCTAATCCACTTTATTTGTTTGTTCTGGAGGAATGTAGATATTCCCCTGTTGTCACAGGACTCACACAGCCAGCTCTGAATCCTCAAATTCAGTCTCAGCCAGCAACAATACCCTGCAGCAGCTCCTCTGCCACACCTTTAAAAGCTGCCTTTCAAAGACTGGCCTGAACAAAAGGAGTGGGCTGTTTTCTGGTCTCCCCTATTCCTCTCAGTCACCCGCACACTGCCCTAACTCAAGACAGGCCATCCAGTCAGGCAGGAGCTCGCTCTCAAGCCAATCTGCATGCATGACACATTTGCAACGTGTCCCCTTGCATGCCCTGAATGCCCCAGCACTGCTGAGCAGTCACATCCATGTTTCACAGAGCAGCAGCTTCTGGAGGCCTGTTTCTGTGTATTTTGTCTTCTTTTATTTCTTCTCCATTATCCAAATGACCTACTGCCTTCGTATATCGCTGTGGCCTATGGGTGCACTTTGGAATATCAAGCCGCTTAGTTCAAGACTAAGCCCTAGACTCCAAATTTTGAAAACATCAAGCTCTGCCATACTCATTTTACAAGCAAATACTGGAGCCTGACAGTAGCTGTTTACACCAAAGTCAAATGGATTCACGGAGCCAGTGTTCCAATCCGTAACACAAACACAGGGCGTATCCTCCACAAAAAGGCTGATCCAGCTGTTTAGCTGGCTGTCCAGTCATCCATTCATTCCATTAAAAAAACAAAAGGTCTCCTCCACTGTTAACAGCACCTCCAGCAAAGGTACAAGGTCGTACTGATGAGACAGGCATCTCGCAGTTTCTCACCTCTGCCAACTAAGGTTTCGGCCTCTAGTTGAGAAGGAACATGAAAAATGACTTTCTTGCAAGCTTCACAGCACAGACTCAGCACCTAAAAAACAAATTAAGAAATCAGGGGTAAAAAAAAAAACAAACACTAATAATTGCATGGTATTTTGAATAGTAACTAGACACTGAAGCTGCCTTTGGTTTGTCTGGGTTTTAGGACAAGGCACAGAGAAAACACTTCAGCTAAAAATTCAGGTACCGTGCAGCACCCGCACGTAAAGTTTCAAACTGGAAACAAGCTCTGACAACTGCTCCTGGGTCTGTCCCAAGGTTTGTGGGCTTTTCCCTAAAATCATGGCAGTGCTGACACTAAAAGCAGGAGTAGCCTTTGACTAGAAGATTTCACCTACACTGTTACTTTAGCAGTGGGAAGAGAAGACAAGAGTCTCTCCGTGCACTCCCTCCAGTAGCACTCTTGACCAGTTTAGATCCAAGGTCTCCAAGAAGGTTCAATCCACCACCACTCAGCTTGGTAGGACTGTGGTGATGCTTAACATTAAAGGGACAAGTTGTCTCATTAAAACCTCATGATGACACTTGTGCTTACGTATCACTTTGCATCTTCAAAGTGCCTTCTCAACAAACTAATTAAATCGAGCTGCAGCAATTAGATATGACATAAATAAAACTTTGTGTATCCCAGCAGTCCACTCCCATATAACCACTTACAAAATGGGGTCCTCCTCAAAATTCAAATGCCTGGTAGATAACCAGGCCTTTCATAAAGCGAATCACACAGAGCTACAAAGATTTTCCTCAGCGCTGAGCAATTTAGCCCTTGCCTAGTTTCTCTCCTTGCCCAGCTTCTGTCCAGATCTTTAAAACTATAATCCAAAAATCACACACAGCAAATTAAGCACAGAAATGGAGACGTGCAAATAAATATATTCAGCCTTTTAAGTGCATTCATTCATTCAGGATGAAAGTCTAGCAAAAGAGAAACTCATCTTTATTTTGCACGTCCCTCTGTAGGATTAAAGGTGTAAAGAAGTAAATAGCTAATGGAAAGTCTGAACATCACTTGGGATTCTTATTAAGAAAATAATTAAATAAAACGCTTCCAAATCTTTAAGGAGACTTTAGAAACACTGTGATCAGCTAAAAAAATAAATGAAGCTGAAACTTGGAACTTTCTCTCAGGCATTAAAGCAATTTAAATGCTGTGTCTGCATCACAAAAGCTCTCCCTGTCCTTCCTTATAGCCACATGGATACGAAAATATGTGTATATAAACCAATTTAAACATCCCTGCTCAAGTATTAGTAGGCACTTTCCTTATTAACAGAAACTTAATAAAACACTCTCTCCTGGGTGGTGTTAACTTTAAAACTATTAAAATCAAACCATCTTATCACATTGTTCTAAGGCATTTGGAGAATCAATGACATCTCATTTTGAAATAGCTAAAGCCAAGCTAGCCTGATGTCAGCAGAAAGAACTACTGAGGAGTAAACCAAACATAAAGGGGAGTAATTCGTAGATATCAAGATATAAGGAAACCCCAGGTGAAAATAAGCTGCAATGTCCCTTCGCTTTACAAAGAAGACACTTCAGCAGATCTTTGGGGTTGAGTGTCGCAATTTTTCTACTTGGCAGGAGGATTTCTTTTATTTCTTTTAATTGTTTTGTTTTTTTTAATTAGGTGTATGAGTAAACTCGCTTGGGTTTCTTTGGGTTTTATTAATATCCTAGCAGAGGCACGTCTGTATAGTGTCTGGAAGAGTAACACTTTCATTAAAATGTACATCTGTAATTAGTATAAAAACAATAAACTGAGTGCTTCAGCATTACCAAGTACTTTCCTTTCAGGCTCAAACCATTACCCGCCTTCTTTTTTTTTTTGTGAACACAATGATCACAGGGGGAAAAAAAATAATGGGTTAAAGAAACAAAAGACAAATCGACAAATCACTTTCACTCAGCCACTAAAAAAAATAAGAAAGAAAAAAAAAATAAGAAGGAGAACTGCCCTGCAAGAGCCCTTCTGTAACTGGTTAATTCCGTACAAACATCGTAAACTGAAGCTAAAGGAATGGCTGGAATTCTTCAATGAACTGCTAACTCTTCCAGAGCAGCTGAACACGCTCCGCACCGCACGGACAAACCCTTCCCAGGGAAAAGAGACAACCGGGGGCCTGGAAGGTGGGGGGCAGACAGAGGAATTCCAAGTAAAATGAACCGCACCTCAAATTTTCCGCTGGATAACCAAACGCAGTAATACCGACCGCAGTCCGTGTCCAGCGCGGAACGTCACCCGCACGCACATTCCGAAAAGCCACCCGGCCACCAAGTCCGAAAGTCAAAAGTCAACCCAACGAACGACCAAGTTCTCTCCCTTCGCCCAGTCGCGCCCCGCCGCCAGCATACGGCGCTCCGAGATCCGCTCCGCGGCCGCGCAGCCATCGCGGTCCCCTGCGCGGGGTGAGGGCTGCGGCCGCTCCTGTGCCCGCAACAATCCCTCTCAAACGCGTTTTGCGAATAAAAAGCCGGAGATCGATCCCTCTGCGCTGCGCGGCTGCGGCAGTGCCGCGGAGGAGAAGCGCCGGGTGCATGATAGGGCTGCGCGGCCGCGCACCGCCACCGGACCGCTCCGTTCTCCCCTCGGCCACCCACTCACTCACTCACTCACTCACTCACCCAGCCACTCACCAGAAGACCGAGGACGAGGCGAGGGGCTGCGGGAGCCATGGTGCGCGGGGGCGAAGGGGACGAAAGGGGGGAGCCACCGACCGCTGCCGGTGCTGCTGCCGCGGCCGGAGAGCGAGTGCGCGGTGGCGGCGCAGGTGGCGTGTCTCCGCGGAAGGCCGTCTCCCGCTGTCCCCTCCCGTCTGCCAGAGGAGCCGGCCGGTGGGGAGGGAGGGACCGGGCGGCAGCGGTGACTTTAATTACTTTTCTTTTTTTTCTTTAACCCCCCCTCCTTTTAGGTAATGCCCGTCCCGGGCACGGCGCTGGGACACCCCGCCCGCCTGCCCTGCCCTGCCCTGCCTTGCCCTGCCCGCCCACCTTGGCGGTGAGGCGCTGCCCGTCCCCTCCCCTCGCTGCCTCGCCCGCGCTGCCGAGGCGCCGGCTCTGCGCAGGGGTGCGCCCGCCGAGGCTCAACCCTCCGCCCCGCCATCTGTCCCGGGGAGCAGCTCCCCCGGCCGTAGCCCCCCCGTCCTGGCCCGCTGCGGCCGGCTGTCGCTCCGCGGGGATCGTGCAGACGGGCCCGTGTCGGTCCCGACGGGGCCGTGCCAGCCCCGCGGCCGCCATGGCACTCGCCAGGCATGGGCGGGGAGGGGAGGGCGGGTGGTTACCGCCAGCGAAACCTTCGGGTTTTCGGCCAGGTTTCGTTTTGGGGAGGGTTGTGCTGTTCTGTTGCATGTGCTCACCTGTGCCGCCTCGGGTTCAGAGTGGCTTCAGATGAATAAAAGAATAGATGCTCATAATTGTTAACCCAGAAGTGTGGTTGCACACGCAGGAGACTGGCCTGGGGGTGAAGCACCCCGCAGCTGATGACCCTTCAGCCAGAGTGGGGAATGGGTTTTCTGTCACATGCTAGTAGATACAGAGATTTTTATTTCACACTTTACTTCAGAAGCAATTGTTACTGATTTGTGACTTACTTTATTTGCCTGTCATAAAGCATGCCAAAAAGGAGATTGAGCTAATTGATAGGTACATTTCAATAGCTGGAACCCTGTAATGTGAAATCAAAGGAGCAAAAGTTGTACAAAACCCTTCCTCTCTATTTCAAGGATCAATGATCTCACAGAGTCATAGAATTGGTTTGAACCATCAAGTCCAACCATCAATCCAACACTACCATGCCCATTAAACCACGTCCCAAAGTTCTATGTCTACATGTATTTTGAATACTTCCAGGGACGGTGACTCCACCACCTCTCTGGGCAGCCTGTTCCACTTCCTGACCACTCTTTCAGTGAAGAAGTTTTTCCTAATATCCAACCTAAACCTCTCTTGGTGCAGATTGAGGCCATTTCCTCTTGTCCTGTTGCTTGTAGCTTGGGAGAAGAGCTCAACACCCACCTCACTACAGCCTTCTTTCAGGGGGCTGTAGGGAGCAATGAGCCTCCTCTTTTCCAGATCAAACAGCTGCAGTTCCATCATCTCTTCCTTATAATAGCTCTGTTCTCCAGACCCTTCACCAGATCTGTCACCTTCCTCTGGACCTGCTCCAGGAACTCAATTTCATAGCTGTTACTTTAAAACATGCAAATAAGAAGCAAAAATTCTTTAAAACAAACCAAAACATCCAGTTTCTCAGTTTCAAGGATCCATGAGTGTGTTGCATCTGAAAGCATAAGACATTCATTTGTTGATGTCACTGGTATTGTAGGTGGCAAGAAGATAGGGAAAGGTGTAACCATCAGGCAATCACAGTGGGATGCTTACACATTTGTGTGGGTATAGGAAGTGCTGCTATGGTTGAAACCACAGCCATGGCCCCCTCTAGTCCTGTGGGCAATCCATAGAGGTGTGTGACCAATGTACTGGTTACAACCAAGTGCTTCTGGGGCTGGTGAGGTGGGAAAGCAAGAGGTGGATTGAAAGAGTTCCTTGGCCATAGGACACTGTGATAACCTGTTGTGACCTGTGATAACCTATGGTCACATTCCCAGCTGCGTGCTGGGATGTTGGTGTTACAGGCTGCCTCTGCTGATGGATGCACACTAACCCTACAACATTGCACCAAACTCCATAGTACAGACCCAATGTGAGCAGAGGAAAATAGGCTGCAATGTTTTATTTTTTTGTGTGACCTGGTAAAGCCTGATTTGTCTTCAGAAGCAACCTCTTATCCCCAGCCTTCAGCCAGCTTCTCCCACCTCAGATGTTCATGTAAGCACACAGCAAGAGCCACAGCCCCCTGCAGTCCCCTGCAGCTGTGGATTGCCATAGTGGATTTCACAGCTAGCTGGGAAATATTCTAAAATATAAATATTTTAATTCATTGTGTTCCATTCAACTACCTGTGGTCACAGAAAGGCAATGAATTTGTCTGAACCTGCAATAATTTCCAAACATAATGACCCAGAATACTTACTTTGTGGTCAAAACTTTATTTTTTTGGGGCTTTTTCAATATTTTTTTTGTTAAATGTCAGTGTGGGAGAAACCCACATCTGTCAGAAAAAGTGCCTTGAGTCTGTTGACCCAGACTGTCATTCCAAAGCCCTAATTAACAACTTTAAACTCTGGCCTGGCTTCGTACCACTCATGTTTTCCTCCTACACACACCGTTCAGTACTTGCAGTAACACACTGGACCTCTACGCTGAATGTGAAGCTCCTGAGGTAGCAGGAAGACTGCAGAAGTTCAAAGGGACACTGAGCAAATATTGGCAGGAGAGACATAGGAAGGAATAGCAACAGGATGGGGTCATGGTACCCTCAGCACAGAGCTGTTGGAAATGTCAAAGCTGGCAGCCTTGTTCTTGCTTTTCCTGAGTGTATGCTTGTGTGCAGAGCTGGAGAAAGCACACTGGGCAGGATGGGCTCTTGGGCCTGACAGAACTTGGTTGGTCACTCCTATGCTGCTGTCATGACCTTCTCCCAGAGAATCTGATGCCTTCGTTGGTGTCAGTATCATCAAAGTTGCTCTGCTGTTCAAAACTCCAGTTGGAGATTCCACCTGAGTGAGTAAATGCCCTTTTGTCACAGCACTTTTTGGAGTTATTCATGCCTTCATCACCAGGAAGCATTTGTGCAGCAGAGAGGTATTTGAAAATGGGCTGGCCTGCCCATCCAAAGAGTTGTGTTGTGTAACTGCAGTAAATCCCTGCCCTGTTTGCTGGGGATCTGTGACCTTATGGACAGATTTCAAGGCTTTTGTTTGAACATGAGGAGAAGATGTGGGGAAAAGCAATCCTTTCTTTTACACTACTTTGGGTGCAGGGGGGCCCTACCAACATCCATAACCCAGTCACATTATTGCATAGTGAATCTTCCAACAGTGTTCAGTCAAACTTTGATAATGTTATGTGTGAAAGGCTTGAAAAAGTAAAACAAAATTAAAGATAAAAATACTTTTGATGCAGAGCCCACTTTCTATACAGGATTGTTAAAGTGTAGGCTCAGTGAGCATGTGAATATATATTAAATATTTGAGGATAATAAGTGTGACCTTTGTAGAGGGAAGACGTATCTCACAAATCAACTGCAGTGTAATCGTGGACTTACTTATGTGTATTACTAATTTTCACCTGATCAGTGCAGGAGAGTTCAAAAAGTTTGGTAAAGCCCATCATCAAAACAGTCCTAGTGAAAATTGCAGTAGGAAGAGTGACCATAAGTGGTTTAAAATAGGGGAAAGAAGAATTGAGGGTGTTGACACCTGGAACCTGTCCATATATTCATAAAAGATATGGGAAAGGAGATCAATAGTAGCACAGTGTAGAATTAGTCATATTCATGACAGCCAAAGCTAAAGCTGACTACCCAGAGTTACACAAGAGTATTACCATATTGAGTGAACAGATGATAAATTGATAACTGAAACTCACAATTAATAGAATCATGGAAAGATTAACTAAAGAACAGAATGACAGGCTCCAGCCTTGATGGTACTTTTTGAAGACAGACTTGGGATGATTCTCTGGGAATTTCATGAGCTCAGTGATCAATGTCAATCAAAGGAGAATTAAACAGGAGTAATCATTTGGAAAGAAACAACTCTTCATGTTTCGTTAGATATATTTTCTCTAACCACAGGTGCATTCATATATTACACCCAGCTTGCAATTCTGATAAGCCATTTCATAAAAAGAGTAGTAGAAGTAAAATTGGCACAAAAAAAGGAGCAATAAAATATCATGGTTAGGAAGTCTAAGGTGGAATAAGATTCTTGATCTAGAAAAAAGGTGATACAGTAGAGGTCAACACAACTGGTAATGATACAGAGAAGATAAGTTGGGAAGGACTATTTTTCATAATCCAAGTGCCAGATAATTAGACCACTAATATTAACAGCAGTGCCACTTTTGTTTCAGAAAGCTGTAAAATGCTTCTTGTTGGAAGCTGGCAGGGTGTATGACAGAAAGAAATCTCCAATATTTTCTGATTTCTACTCTTTTTCTCTGAGAATCAGCCACTTCCTACTGCTGAGGGCAGGAGGCTGTTGAGCTAGAAGAGCAAACCAGTTCTTACAGCTTCCTTAGGTAGTTCAGTACTTTCCTGGCTGGCTGTTCTCAGCTCCCACAGATTCACAGATGGCATTGGGTTGGAAATGACCCTCAAAGGACATCTTGTCCAACCCCCCTGCAATCAGCAGGGACATCTCCAACTACCTCAGGCTGCCTGAGGCCACATCGAGTCTGGTCCTGAATGTCTCCAGGGACAGGGTCTCAACCACATCCCTGGGCAGCCTGTTCCACTCTCACTATGAAGAGCTTCCTCCTTATGTCCAACCTAAATCTACCCCACTCCAGTTTCAAACTATTGCCCCATTGTCCTATCTCTGCAAGCCCTTCTCCAGCCTTTCTGTAGCCCCCTTCAGATATTGACATGTAGCTGTAAGGTCTCCCCAGAGCCTTCTCTTTTCCAGGCTGAACAGGCCCAATTCTTTCAGCCTAGCTTCACAGGTGGGATATGCCAGCCCTCTGATCATCTTGGTGACCCCTTTCTTGAGGGAACAATATAACACCAACAAAGGATGGGGAAAACAGAGGCCATTTTTCCCTGTGAACTGGGATGGTGCAACTCTTGCTAGTCAAGTAAAGAACTTGCAGCCAGATGTTCATGTTGGAAGTATCCCTGGATGTGAAATTTACTTCCTTTGGTAGGCTACCTCAGAAGAGGGAGGCCCAGAACATATTATGGTCAGGGGTTTCTGTAACTGTGCATTGTTAATAAAATGTGCTAAATGTTCTTAATTTAGGTCAGGCATTATAATTACCTTAAGGGTGCCTGAACAATAAACAACAATGTCCCTAACTGAGAAACTAATTAGCTTTAAAAGTTTGGCTTTCATAATCATCAAAGAAGATGGGCTGAAGCTCATCTTTAATTTAGAGAATAGTTATTATCAGTGGTCTGAAGCTTTGCACATTACTCATCGCCACATGAGGGTTGGATTAAATAAGACTTTGGAGCCTTTGGCCTTGTGCTTTTGCACTTCTCTCTTTCTGATAATAAAATGCAAGCATGAAGCTGAAATATCCAGCTTGGAAAATGCTTTCATCTGAATATTTGTCTGAATTTTAACTTATATCAGAGTTACATCACAGAATAACAAAATGCACCTTCTGTACTTAAGACAGAGTTACACTTAGTAATTCTCATTATTCCTATATGAAAACCACTATTTGTCTGTGCAAAATATGCACTTTTTGTGATCTGAGTGGCTCTGCCATCAGAGCAGTTCTTGATTTTCAGGTGCTTTATGGGAGCTGCCAAATAATTAGACATTTCATTGGGCTGTTTCAAACAAATGCTAGATAATTTCTTTCTTTGTTATTTAAATGTATCTGTATCTCCAGATCTTTATATAAGAATACATTTAAAGACATTATTAAGTAGGTTTTGTTTTAATAAAACCATTAGGAGCACAGATAATGAATGTTTAAATTAAACTGAAGTGTGTTTAAATTAAACTGAAGTGTGTTTAAATGAAGTTGAATTTAATATTGCAGGGGCATAGTTAACACTTGAATTTAAAAAACAATGTCTCTTCAGGTGAAATGCCAGGAAGACTGGTTAGGCCACACCTGGAGCACTGTGTCCAGTTCTGGGCCCCTCAGTTTAAGAAGGACATTGAGACACTTGAACATGTCCAGAGAAGGGCAACGAGGCTGGGGAGAGGCTTCGAGCACAAGCTCTACAAGGTGAAGCTGAGGGAGCTGGAGTTGTTTAGCCTGCAGAAGAGGAGGCTCAGGGGAGACCTTATTGCTGCCTACAACTACCTGAAGGGAGGTTGTAGCCAGGTGGGGGTTGGTCTCTTCTCCCAGGCAACCACCACCAGAAGAAGAGGACATAGTCTCAAGCTGTGCCAGGGGAAGTTTAGGCTGGAGGTGAGGAGAAAGTTCTTCACAGAGTCGTTCACCCTCTGTGCTGCCCACAGAGGTGGTGGAGTCACCATTCCTGGAGGTGTTCAAGAGGGGATTGGATATGACACTTGGTGCCATGGTTTAGTCAGGAGGTCTGTAGTGACAGGTTGGACTTGGTGATCTTTGAGGTCTCTTCCAGACTTGGTGATTCTGTGGTTCTGTGAAGATATTCGCTGCCAAGGCAGTTTATTTGGAAGTGAGGAATCAGAATACTCCATCTCTAAGTGACAGTACAGGGAATAGTAAAGTTTTTTTCTTGCCATGCTCAGGCAAAAGCCAAGAACAAAGACAAGCAAAGAACTCACATTCAAAGTAATGTCTGGAAAATTAGACCAAAAACTCACTCCAAACCTAAATAATTTAAAGAGAGGTGGTTGGTGACAAAGTGTCCCAAGTCAATGCAGGAAATTCAGCAGGAGGCAAGATATATCTTGTAAAGAAGAAAATTAATGCAGCTTTCCCCCACCCCTGTGTTTAATAAGCACTTCTAAAAGCTGCCTCTTCCTCTTTCCTTTCATTGAGAAGTACCAGAGAAAGATCTGCTGTAGGTGATACTAAACACAGTCAAATGGTAGCTCTGGTAAGAACTAATGATACTTACAACCCACCAATCTTCACTATTACCAAAGTATAAGTATTTGTTTTCTGAAAGTATGCACACATGAATTAGAGGAAAAACTATAAACAGCTCTGAGTAGCAATTGCAGATGTTCCTCAGAAAGCCTTAAGTCATTACTCAGGGCCATTTAAAAAGCAAGTGGACTCCTAACAACTATTAGGAAAGGAAGTGAGGGTGTGAGATAGAAAACACAGTCCTACCACCATGTAAATCCATGGATTTATAGTTGGAATACTGCACGCTGGTCCAGTCATCTCAGAAAGCAACTGTAGGAGGCAGAGAAACTATCAAGAATGGACATAAAAATCAGTAGGTTTCATATAATGAAACTAAAAGTATCAGCAATGGAAAGCAGGGGATGGACATTTAGATGTGTGAGGAAAAGGACTATGGCAGTGATCTGCAGTGCAACAAGTGACATATAGAGAAATACAAGGAATGTTTAGTCAGTTTCTTGCAAGCTGAGAATTTAGAAGCTATCCCAGGCAAAGGCCAGGCAATAGAGATAAAATAAATAAAAGCAGACACTTGCATTTGTACAGTAAATAGTCAAATGATGCCACTCAGTGCTCTCATTCTAGCAGAGGACAAATGCACAAATACGTCAGAAAAAGAATAAGAAAAAACCACAAACCCCACAGTGTGCTCGTTGGTGGTTGCTGGAGACAGAGATACGAACATCTTACTTGGGATGACCCTAAATAGTGATCAAGAGAATCGGAGAGTACCCAGAGAACGCACCATGCCACACATGCTTTGCTTCTTGTACATCCCCCCCCTAACTTAAGTCACAATCTGCTGTGAAGACAGGGTGAATTTAAGGGACCTTCAAACAGATGTAGCAAAACAGCTTAATCTTCCTTCAAAAGAGATCTGTCTGTGGAATTTTCCTAGAGATCTAGCAGAGATGAGGGTGGCAAGTGATAGGAGACAAATAGGATTTCTTGCTTTTTTGAAAAGCTCACAGAGCACATTTGAGGGCTGGGTTTAGTTCTGTATCATGCTTTTTTCTCTGTTTTCCTTGTCTTATATTAAGAAAGTCATTTGAGAAAGTAGTATGCCTTAATTGGAAGGAAAAAAACCAATAGAATGAAATAGTATGTTGAATATTTTTCAACAGGAAGCATTTGCTCTGCACAGCTGTATTGTGTCCTGCATCAAAGCTGCATAATAAAATTGCATAGGAGGGGCTGATCTGGGAGTTGCTTGAGTATTATTCATCAAACATTTTTTTTTCATGTGCTATCTTTGCTAATCCTATGACTCCTTTATACTCACGTAGGTATCAAAACTGAAACTCTGCATCCTCACTCCTTGCATTGAAGAAAACATTTAAGTTGAAATGTTAATGGTGATTAAGAAGAGGAGGTTCTTTTTGAAGGAACATTTTCCTTTTTATGATCTGCCAAACAAAATTGGATATGGATGTGGATTAGAAAACTACCAAGTGGCCATTCTGCCATACAGCAGGATCTTGACAGGTTGGAGAAATGGGCTGATAAGAACCTCATGAAGTTCAGCAAGGCAAATGCTTGGTCCTGAACCTAGGGAAGAGCAACCCTGTGCACCAATATATTCTAGAGGTACCTCAGTTGGAAAGCAACTTGGCAGAAAAAGACCTGGAGGTCCTAGTGGACCAGCAGGTGGAGGGAGAGAATTCTTTCCCTCTGCTCAGCTCTCCTGTGGCCACACCTGCAACACTTTTTCCAGTTCTGAGCTTCCTCAGTACAAGACACAGAGGGAGTCCAGTGAAGGGTGTCTAAGATGATAAAGGGACTAGAGCATCTCTCCAGTGAAGAGAAGCTGATAAAATTGGGACTGCTTAGCTTGTAGAAGCTCATGGGGGGAGCTCATTGATGTATAGAGACACCTAAAGGGAAGGTGCAAAGAGGATGATGCAAAGAGGATGGAGCCAGGCCCTTTTCAGCGGCACACAGTGGCACAAGTTGAAGGGGTGGCTCCTCAAGCTCTCTGCTTTTAGAAGACTGTCTGTGCAGGTCTTAATGGTTAGGACTCTGCATAGCTTCAGGTATGAAAACCTCTCCCTGTTGATGTCATTGGCAAAAATCCCAGGATTTCACTCCCAGATTTTAACTGTAGCCTTCATTTGATAAAACAGTGATATGATGGAGCAGCTCTGAGGCTCCCAAAGCTTCAGAAAGTCAATCTAACAGGACAGGTTTAGAAGACAATTGGAACAGGGCACCAGAACAGTGTGAATGTAATTCTGCTGCTGTGATCAAGTATTGCTGTTCTGTTCTGTGCTCTTCTGTTAAATGATACTGCTGATTGTCTTAACAAATCCTTTATACTAAGTTTTACTCCTGCCATCTGTTCTTTCTTTCTTTCCTTCTGACTCCCTCCCCTTCCCTTTGGCCTTCATATTCTTGCTGATTTGCTGATGGTACCACATCAGACAGTAGGTCCTCTCAGCTCACTAGTAAGCTGTGATTGGTGATGTCTCTTGCATTCATGACGCTATAAGTATTCTAAACTTTGCTTAAAACGTCATTAAATCCCCATAAAACATAAGGACTGTATCCTTCTGTCATTTAGCCTGTTGAAATTTCCTAAACCTTCATTTTTACACTGGTGAAAAGTCAGGATGTTAAAGACACTCTGATGTAAGCTTTGTTAAGTAACTCCACTGTAAAAAGAAGGTTGAGAATGCTTTTTAGGAGTTAATCTGTATGCACCACCTGCATATCAACATTAAAATTTTCCTTTAAGCTCAGTGAATGCTGAGCAAATCATGGAATTGTTTCAATTGGAAAAGACCTTCAAGATCATTGAGTCCAATCACCAACCTAAGACCACCATGGCCATTAAACCATGCCCTGAAGTGTCATGCTTAGACATAGAATCTGCAATTAATAGTCTGTTATTAAGTGTGCTTTCAGCATGTGGATTGCCATAGAACAATTTTCAGTTGAAGCATAACAGTAAATATTAGGGCACTTTGATTTTACTCCATGTAGCAATGTAGTAACTGACACAGTAGCAATAAAAGGGAGGTAATAGAATAGCAATATTGTGATATGGACAGGGTAGAACAAAGAGTAAGAGGATATAATATTGAGAGTCTAAATCTAAACATCTATTTTAATGATACAAATTTCTGACCAGAATATGTGAGACAACTATGATAAAAGTCATGAAGGAACCTTGCTGGAACACAAAAGACAAAAGTGGCAGTCTGGCATTGAAAGCCTGCCAGAACAAACATTGTTTCACTCCAATTAATGAATCAAACCCAATTTGTCCAGGCAAATGAGGGACTCCAATTCAATGTCACATGTTATTGCTTTTCTGGTACAAGATTTGGCTAAGTTCCTAATGCATTAGTCTGTAATTCAGATTGGTTTCTGTTGAAGACAGCTCTGTAATCTATGTGCATATCATTAACTGCAGACACATTCCCCTGTTCTCTTTCCTACAGCATCAGATGAAAACTTTTTCTGGAAGATTAACCTCCCTGGAAAGGGAACTCTCTAAGAGAAATTTCAGTGGTTAAAAACTCAGCAACTGCCTATGAGAAGAAAAGCCAGAAATCAGTCACAGCCATCTGGGACTCTGTGCAAACACAGAATTGCCCAAGAATGTTTTTCTTTCCTTTCCTTTTCTCTGTTAGTTTAACAAAGGGAAGTGTGAATACAACAAATGCAAGTATGTCATCAGCCTTCATTTTCTTATGATCAAGAAGAAGAACTATTTAATACTGTAGAGAAAATAGTTGCTTGGTGGCATTTATGTACTGTGGCATGTCAGAAAAAAATGTATTACAGACAGAAGGAAGAAAGCAAAAGAAGAACAGGGGAAGGAGAAGGAGAAAGAGAAGGAGAAGGAGGAGAAGAAGAAGAAGGAGAAGGAGAAGGAGAAGGAGAAGGAGAAGGAGAAGGAGAAGGAGAAGGAGAAGGAGAAGGAGAAGGAGAAGGAGAAGGAGAAGGAGAAGGAGAAGGAGAAGGAGAAAGAAGGGGAAGGAGAAGGAGAAGGAGAAGGAGAAGGAGAAGGAGAAGGAGAAGGAGAAGGAGAAGGAGAAGGAGAAGGAGAAGGAGAAGGAGAAGGAGAAGGAGAAGGAGAAGGAGAAGGAGAAGGAGAAGGAGAAGGAGAAGGAGAAGGAGAAGGAGGAGAAGGGAATCTCTAAGCAGGTTTTGAAAGCATTACTACATCTGCTACTGGTTTTGTAGCTATATTGTTTTGGAATTCCAGTGCTACAAAACCAGTAGCTTGTACTACAGCGTTTGCCTCTGCTACATCTGGTACTGCTACAGCTAGTCTGTTGCCTTGCTCTGCTGGTTACGAATATCCTAGGGAAAGACATCCATAGGTGTGTTAGAGTGCATGTAAATAGTATAAAGAAAATGAGGAATGTGTTACAGAAGTGGAGTGTTTCAGCTGATGAATAGCATGCATTAAATTAGCCTTGAGAATCTAAAAATAGTCATTTGTGTTGGCAACCATAAAAGCCATTTCCTTTGGCAGCCATGCATAGACATTTCTATTCTATTTTCATTTGATTTCCATTTGATTTCCTTCTTTGTAAAGTCTTGCTTTCTCATCTCGGGGTGAAGGTAGCAAAGGAGACGTTGGCAGTCAATTGTTTCACAGCATTTCATGCTTTGTTGGAAGAAAAGAAGCAAGTTCCAACAGGATCTGGTTGGGGATGTCCCTGTTTACTGCAGGGGGGTTGGGCTAAATGACTTTTCAAGGTCCCTTCCAAGCCAATGCATTCTATGATTCTGTGATTCTTTAGTTGGCTTCAGCACTACAAAGGGCTGCCAGGGCTACCCAGGGAGGTGGTGGAGTCACCATCCCTGGAGGTGTTCAAGAGGAGATTGGACGTGGCACTTGGTGCCATGGTTTAGTAGTCATGAGGTGTTGGGTGACAGGTTGAACTTGATGATCTTTGAGGTCTCTTCCAACCTTATTGATTCCATGATTCTGTGATTCTATGAAAGTAGGGATACTAGTCATAGCCAGAATTTTAAATCCAGCCAGCTGGTTAAATGAGGGCTTTTTCAAGAACAAATGTGGGAATAGAAAAAGAAGTTTCTGGACCTCTCTGACACTTTCCACAGCCTCCTGAAACCTTCATATTCTGTCCAGGCCTCTCACCAGCTTCATAGACTGGAAAGTCACCTTGCTAATTTCACAGCAAACAACATCCACTGTTTTATTTTTCCTTTCCCAGCAAGCTACTCACTTAATCAGGTTGGTCAGACAGGATGTATCTCATAAATCCATGCAGACTACTCCCAGTCACCTTCTTATCCCTAATATGTTTGGAAATGGCTTCCAGGATTACACGGTTAATCAACTTCCCTGGAACTGAGGTGAGTCTGACCAGCCTGTAGTTCCTTGCATCCTCTTTCTTGGCCTTCATGAAGAGAAGAGTGACAGGGTGCTTAAGCACAATCAAGCACAAATCACTGGGCCTACTGGGTTGACCTACAATATAACAAATGGTCAAAAGATCAGACACTGTACCAGTCCTTTCTGCTTAAGTTCTGAGCATATTGAACAGAGATTATAGCTTTCTGTATTCCATGTGGCACAAAAGAAACCAACCCAAACTGAAACTCTTAATGGCAATTGAAGAAAGAAAAACATTTTTATGTTTGGCATCACTTTGCTAATATATAAAAGCACATTCTCTGTGTGGCTGAATAAAATTCCTCATGCAATTCTGCAGGCATCTGTAACACTTAATGGCTTTATTTAACTAGTGAGCTGGGGTGTCCACAGTGCTTCTTGGGGCCTTGGCTCTGTTTGCTTAAACAGAGAAAGAAGTAGCAGCAGGTTGGCATCCAGAGAGCATGTCCACATGCACAAGTTCCTATTGAATGGAAATCAGGACACAGAGGAGAAGAGGTGCTGGGGAGGTAGGAAGATTTCCATCAGGATGTCTTTGGGATTCTCTGCTTGATGTTGGAGCAGTCCCAAGTCTCACTCTCTGTACTGGAATATGCATAGAACTGTTAGAATCATAGAATCATTTCAGTTGGAAAAGACCTTTAATATCATCAAGTCCAACTGTCAACCCAGCACCACCACAGCCACTAAATCATATCCCCAAGTGCCATGTCTGCACATTTTTTGAACACCTTCAGGGATGGGAGCTCCACCATGTCCCTGTGCAGCCTCTTCCAATGCTTGACCACTCTCAGTGAAGAAATTTTTCATAATATTCAATCTAAACCTTTCCTGGTGCAATTTGAGGCCATTTTCTCTTCTCTCACCCCTTGTAACTAGGGAGAAGAGGTCAACATCCATCACACTACAGCCTCCTTTCATGGAGTTGTAGAGAGTGAGAAGGTCTCCCCTCAGCTTCCTCTTCTCCAGACTAAACAATCCAGGTTCCCTCAGTTGATCCTCACCAGCCCTATTCTCCAGACCGTTCCCCAGCTTTGTTGACCTTTTCTGGACCAACCGAAGCACCTCAACATCTCTCTGGTAGTGAGGGCTCCAAAACGGTACCCAGTACTCAAGGTGTGGCCTCCCCATTGCTGAGTACAAGGGCAGAGTGTCGAGTGCAAGGGCAGAGTGTCAAGTACAAGGGCAGAGTTTCGAGTACAAGGGCAAAGCTGTTCTCAAATTACAAACTAAGTATTTACTTATTGGTAGAGAGCAGAGCAATCTTTTAAATAATCTCACTTTGCATATTTCTTCCAGATTACTTACATTTGGTCTTTTTTTCCATTTACTATATGATGCTCAATTCAAATCTGCAAATATGTGCCTAGCTTAGGAAAAAATAACGTAGAAATTGCATGCCATTCTGAGGGTAAAATGTTGAATTTGGAATTAGATGTCTCAGCACCACGCTGATGTTTTTGCACTGACTCTTCCTTCTGAGATCAGTTTCAAGTCCCATAGAATTTTGTTATGATGCTCTGGTTTGGTGGCTACAGAAACCACAGACAATTTCCAGGAGGTGTGGAGTACCTTTTAGAGAGATTAGAGATTATAGTCCCAGGTGTATTCATTTGGAATATCTTCATCCTTCCTGCAGCCGTCATTAACATCTTGACATTTTAACAGTTCAAATGCCACAAGGATTTTTCCTGTAAAGGCTCAGCATTATGGCTGACATTCCCAAGAAGTGTTAAAACTCTGACAATAACAGAGCAATTAACAGATGAAACGCTTGTTTAATTACTGCGTCGATCAGATCTTAGTCCATCACGGGAAGAGGAAGCTGACCAGGTCCACCTCATCCACCCTGCCTTACTGATACATCCATTTAATATCACCACCTTAAGTAGCTTATACACACACACATGCAATTTTCTTCCACTCACTCATGCTCTTTCATGTTATTCAGTTTTACATGCTTTACAAGGATAGGTGTGGTTGGTTCTTTCTTTTTCTAATTCCCTTGCCATGTTCTGTTTAGATTATTCCATTTGTAAGCACGGGCAAGCTGATACACGTACCTCAGTTTCGGCACACGTTTAACATTTATTAGTTTAGATGGTTTTTTGGAGATTATAAAGGAAGATGGCTGCAAACTCAACATGCTTTCCAGTCTAATTAATTTATACCCTTTCTTGTAATCAGTTTGGTTTATGTAGCTTTTCTTTTGTCTGATATTTAAAAGAATGAACTTCTTACTTAAGAAATAAAATTAACCTGCTGTAATTTCCTTCCTTGTGTTGCTATGAGCAAACAACACAGAGAAACTTTTATCTTTGGTGCATCATTGCATTGTTGACTACTACAGAACAGAGCTTTAGCTAATTAGGTGAAGATTAAGCAGGCCTGAGTTCACATTATATCAGAATATCATATACTATCTATAACATTACCAGCATCTGTATCTCTCATTGACATCAGCAAATCCAGTAGACAAGGACCTATGCTATGTGGGTTCACAAGTGTGTAAACAGCAGGAGCTGTCCTTCAGAGGAGAAACCTTCTCGGGTTTTTTTCCACATTGAAACTTGTTCTCATGTGGAGAATCAAACTGTATGTTAGAACAAAGAGTTGGTCCTTCAGGTTTCAAGCTACATCATAAACCATCATTTTTTGGTGCAGCTCAGAACCAGAAATACAGCCACCACTGCCATGCTTATGGGCCTGACTCTGCTTCTTGGAGCTTTTTCTAGAAACTTAAATCCTTGCAAAGTAAATGCAAATTGGGCTGTGATCTAATTTTATGGCTTTGTGCTCAATTTTTAGAAGACCAGATAAAAACACAAAGATGAAGACAGCTGCAGAAGAGTCCAATCCTGTCAGACATGTTTTTTTCTCAGGATAAAGTGAGAAAGCATCTTACAGGGAGACACTTTTTTCATAACTTTCCATTACAGGGTGCTGCTATGAATATATCAGGATGCATGGCGGAAGAAAGGAAAGAAAATATGGCTGAATAATCAGTAATATCCAGTTGGATTTGTTAAACCACCCAAAGAACTGGCATTAGAAGAGATAAAAAGAAAGACAAATGTCAAATACAGAAGTCAGACATTATTGGCACAGATAGTGGTGTTCGAAGATACAAGTAGAGATCTCTGAAGTGGCTTAATCACAGAATCATGAGATGTTAGGGGTTGGAAGGGACCTCTGGATATCATCAAGTCCAACCTCCCTGCCAAGACAGATTCACCTAAAGAACATCACACAGTTACACGTCCAGGCAGGTTTTGAATGCTTTCAGAGATGGAGACTCCACCACCTCTTTGGGCAGCCTGCTTCAGTGCTGTTACCCTTAAACTAAACAAGTTCCTCCTCATGTTTCAGTGGAACTTCTTATGTTCAGATTTGTGCCCATTACAGCATTGCATGGGAATTTCATACAGTCTACAGAGAATAATTTTCATCACTTATCCACATGTGAAAACTCATCCTGTATCTGCAGTAAATAAGTTTAAGACATTTAAGACTGAAAAAGTCCTTTTTCTGGTTAACCTTACATGAACAGTGTTTCTAAGATACGTGTTTTAATTGGCTATTGATTATTGATTTGGGTATTCTGTATGAAGACAGTTTCAATAGAATCTGCTGAGGCACCTGCAATGGCACTGAAAATGAAATCTCATTGGCAGTACCTCTAAAAAAGAGTAAGCATTCTTACTAACCTCTCAGTCAATTCATGAATCATTCAAATTGTCACTAAATACTCTGAAACTGGCATTCATTATGGAATTCATAGCATTGGACTTATTCAGTGACCAAACAGTAGACTCTACCAGCCTCACCAGCTGATGGTCAGTGGATGCCAAAACATTTATAATGTCAACTTATTCAATTGTTGATATTCACGGTGCTTGGATTCCTCACCTCTATCTATCATCATCTTTGCTCTCCAGCCCTCCAGTCTTTCCACATCCTTCGTGCTCCACCCAATGGCTTTGGGGAAGTCCTCTTTCATGTTTTCATTCTTCAGGGAACCACCATCCCTCCGAGGCTCTCATTATCCAAGGAAAGGAGGTTGCTGCTCAGTATGGCGTAGAGTGAGTCAGTCAAAATGTGTTTACGGACTTTGCAAAGATAGCATTTTTTTTCTTGTAGGACAACAACGTGTTCAAGTCAGCCTCCTTCCTCATTTTCTCTCCTCCCAGTCCTCTCCCTTCCCATCCCCAGGGCTGGAAAGGCTGAGGAAGCCATACAGCACACTGCCTGAAAATTCTGATAAAAATAACGATGGTGAAATTAGAGGAGGGCTAACAAGGGTCAAAGAGGACTGGGAGGGGAGAACCCAATGGGCAGATGGGAAAGAAATTCAGAAGGGAGTGAAAAGAAATCTGTGAGTAGAAGAAATTAGGCAATGAGATTGGGCAAGAAGTAAAAGAAAGTAGTGAAATAAAAAGCAATTAAAAAAAATAATGGAAATGTGCACATAATTAGGAAGCAGGAAGAATGAACTAAAGAAAAATAAATCTGCACTGAAAAGCTTTAAAACAATAAAAATCTCTTCAGTGCTGGAGATGAAATCATTTCTGCTTTGAGAATTGTCACAGCATAATCGAGGGGCATGACTCACAAAACCAGAGATAAAACAAACAAGGAGGAAAGGTGCCAAAGATTACCCTCCCAAAATAATGTAAGGGGGGAAAAAAAAAGGTAAAATGGAAGCTAGAGGAGTAGCTTAGGTCTTTCAAATGATTGTTCTTGCCTCCTCTCCTTACTAATGAGCTGTCCCTCCCTGAGCAGGGAGTGTTTGGCTGATGGAGTCTCAGCCCCAGGGCAGACAGGAGTGCCTCACCTCACCCAGTAGCAAGCACCTCTCCCCATTTCAGCAGTGGTTTTTCACAGGATGGAAAGAGGCTCCAGGAGAAACTGTGCATGCCCAGCAAGGAGAAGTGGAGGACTACTCCATACTAAAACTCATGTCCCTTTCCTCCTCCGAACAAGGGACAAAAAAGGTGGATTACTGTTGGTGGTACAGCTCAAAAAGCTCTCAGCACTTCTCTCCTGTCTGTGTTTAATAAAGGCTCCAGGAACTCTGTTATAACTGGGATGGGGAGGCCCAGGTTTCTCCTTCACCTCTGCTGTTCTCAGCTGATATAAAACTCCTGGCCCCATGGCAGCAATTGCCATTTTTCATCATGGGAAGTGAGGAGTGAATGGGAATCCTCTGTTGGCTAACGGGGCACCACGGAATTAGGCCAGCACAATGGTTGTGCATTATTCAACAGCCTGATTTAGCTTTAAGTAGTTTCCAGTCTGTAAGCAGGTAAGTAAACCCTGAGGAAAACAAACTTCAGGTTAGACTTGTTGGCTTGTCTGCAGAAAGCAAATTCAAGGGTCTGGGCCCTGATCTGGTATGTAAAACTCTTCTTGTGAATTTGTCTAGGTGGAAAACAAAAAACCAACAACAACAACAAACACATCCAAAAAATCCCCAACTCAACACTCCAGAGACATGATACTAGATGGGTTTTCTCATGTGTGTTGCTTGATCTTCATGTGAACATGTTTCAGCACCAAGTTCTCCACATACCTCAGGCGTATGGATGCAAGTGAAGCTCATCTCACACAAGAACTGGGGAGCTGCAGTTCATATATATATATATATATATATATGGAGCTCCCATAAGGTTACCTCCTTTCTGAATATGATATACCCCACATGAATATTTCACTCTTTGACAGCAGAACACCTTGAGGAGATGATTTTTAATTTTTTTAAGTGTTCAGCATCATTTATTCAGACGAATTCTCAGATCTATAACTTTCAAACCCCAGAATCTGTTGTGCACAAATGCGTTTGCCTGGCAAAGAGACGTTCTGAACCAATCCGAGAAAGTTGCAGCAAGTGATATCGTTTCTGATGAGTTCAGCAAGGCAAGCTCAGTCATGCCAGTTTGGTAAGAAAGCTGAACCTCACCCAGCTGTGAGATTTTGCAGTGGAACCTCAAAGCATCATGAGCAATTATGCTTGAATGTGGGCAATGGTTACAGCTAAAACAGCAGAACACTTGGTAGGGCTGAAAATCTACTTAAAGTTAGCTCAAGTGTTGTGGTGGAGGGTGTTTTAATATTTTTTTTATAGTTTTTTTTTATAGTTTTTTTTCCCCCTGAGCAAATAATTTCTGTGTATGTAAAACACATCCAGTCTTTGCATGGGTGCATGAGAGGGGCTGGGAGGTGTTCTCTCACTTCAGAGCCACCCTGGCTGGTCCTGCCTGGGGAGGCAGTGGAGGGCCAGCACAGCTTGAGGTGATGGAGACAAACATGAACTGTGGTGCAAGAACAGCACCAGCTGCTTTCAAGAGATCCTGCTTGCATGTAAACACACTCTGCACCACTAACAGTCTGGAGAGCTAGCAGTAAGAAAGCAGAGCTGCCAAGTTTCCCTGTTTTCAAAGCTGACTCTGATGTGGTCTGGCAGTAGAGCAGTCCTCCAGAAAAGAAGATGCAGCTTCCAAGGCTGGTGTAACATCATTTAGAAGTAACATGTAGAGAGGACTTCCTGCAAATGCAGAATAATGTGACAAAAGCAGTTCTTTGAGGGCTGCCACAGTTCCAGTAATTAATGATTTCAACTGAGTGATTACCTACCATGACCCGTTAAGTCCTTCCTTCAAGCTGCAGCCAGAATATTTGTGGCAAGTTTAATACACTTGGCTCTTTCCCAGGGCAGTCATGTAGGTGCCTAAGAAAAATGTCTACTGGGCAGCATCAACAAAGTAATCAGGTAAAGGTAATAAGAAAAACGAGAGCAAATTAGTTAAGATTTTGACATCTGTAGTCACGAAGAGTGGAGAGAATAAACAAACCTGGCTCAGTGCACACTTCATTTGCAGTCTTCTAACTTTCACTTCCATAGGTCATCTTTCTCCAACACCAATCATTCTGTGACTCTGTGATCTTCTACATCTTTGGGTCACCATCTGGTTATCTGCATCCAAAACCAATATTTAGATATAGCTTTTTAAAAAATAGACTCCTTGTAGTTGTAATAACAAATTAATAAGACTTAAAGTAGTTTAAATCCCTGTGAAATGTGGAACTGCTCGCTGTAGGCTCATTTTAATGCCTTACTAGCATGAGCACCTGTCATAATACCATCAGCCAAAAAAAAATAGTTAAGATCACAACTGGTAGGCTCCAGTTATACATAAAAATCTCAAGTGCCACCTAAAACTAATAGGCTGTTTCCATGGGTTTAGCTGAAGGAAGAAGGTGAAAGCAAATAGTTAAGGATCAGAATTATAGTGGCTTCCAAAAGGAGCTTTTGCTAATTTTTAATGTCATTATTCATTTCTTTTTTAAACACCAGTGTTCTAATGTTAAAGTGCTGCTGTTTTGTAGTATTGCTTGGCAGTGATGTGCCTCAGGGGAAAAGCTATGCTTTCCAGTGCAGATTTTTGGATGAAGTCTTCAGTGTTTGGTGGATATATATGTATCTATATCATCTATATCTATATCTGTGTTTGTGTCTATATCTATATGTGTATATGTTCTGTTAGGTATCAGTGTAGTGTTTGCACATCTTTTGACACTCTGGCTTGATTATGGAAAGCTTCTTATTGCATTAAATTACCACAGAACCATTCAATTGTTTCAGTTAGGAGAAATTTTTAAGATTATCAAGTCCAACCTTCAACCTAACATCATTATGGACATTGAACCACATCCTAAAGTGCCATGCCCACATATTTCTTGAACACTTCCAGGGATGGTGACTCCACCACCTCCCTGGGCAGCCTGTTCCAATGCCTGACCACTCTGGCAGGGAAAAAAAAATGTCTTAATCTCCAACCTAAACCTCCCCTGGCACAATTTCAGGACAATTCCTCTCATTCTCCCAGGCAACCAGCACCAGGACAAGAGGACTCAATCTCAAGCAACACCAGGGGAGATTAAGGCTGGATGTTAGGAAGAAATTCTTCCCAGAAAGAGTGATTGGCCATTGGAATGTGCTGCCCAGGGAGGTGGTGGAGTCACCATCATTGGAGGTGTTTAGGAAGAGACTGGATGGGGTGCTTGGTGCCATGGTTTAGTTGATTAGATGGTGTTGGATGATATGTTGGACTTGATGATCTCAAAGGTCTTTTCCAACCTGGTTAATTCTATTCTATTCTATTCTATTCTATTCTATTCTATTCTATTCTATTCTATTCTATTCTATTCTATTCTATCCTATCCTATCCTATCTTATCCTATCCTATCCTATTTTATGACCTGATATTAGGGAGAAGAAAGCAACCTCACCTCACTTCAACCTCCTTTTAGATAGTTGTAGAGAGCAATGAGGTCTCCCCTCAGCCTCTTCTTCTCCATATTTGGCTTACATAATAGGTATATTATACCTATATAGATCTGTAGTTATCTGTACCTTTATATACATATATAGATATACATATGTAGATATACATATGTAGATATAGATACAGATATACATATGTAGATATAAATGCAGATATAGAGATAGATACTGATATAGATCTATAGATATCTATAATCACAGTATCACAGTATAACTAAGGTTGGAAGTGACCTTGAGGATCATCGAGTCCAACCTATCAACACAGACCCCATGACTAGACACAGACCCCATGACTAGATATATTATATTTAAGCCAAAGTGTCAAAAGATGCAATGAAAGGAAAAATCCCATCTCCATATTAGCATAGGTATGTAAAGGGAGTAGTTAAAATCTGACATTGAGTAGAAACTACACTAATTACATATTCACATCAGATATAGCACAACCACTTGCCTTTCAACCACTATCTCTTTGTCAGCCTCCTTCCTGTCAGCTCTTCATCACTGAGCAGCTTTCCATTGGCACAACAGCTTCAAATGAATTTCTCCCCAGTGACAAAATATATAAACTTTACTTTTGCAAAGAAAAAAGAAAAAGCCCAGATCACTCTGCACAAGCAGAACTATTTGCATATATTCATATGTTCAATATTCATATGTTCAATGTTCAAACAGGATATTTATGCTGTCAGTAGAATAATAAAGCGCTTGTGCCCCTGTAGTCTGCACTGGTTAGGCCACACCTTGAGTACTGTGTCCAGTTCTGGGCCCCTCAGTTTAAGGAGGACATTGAGAGACTTGAATGTGTCCAGAGAAGGGCAATGAGGCTGGGGAGAAACCTCGAGCACAAGCCCTAGAAGGAGAGGCTAAGGGTGCTGGGATTGTTCAGCCTGGAGAAGAGGAGGCTCAAGGGAGACCTTATTGCTGTCTACAACTACCTGAAGGGAGGTTGTAGCCAGGAGGGGGTTGGTCTCTTCTCCCAAGCAACCAGTACCAGAACAAGAGGACACAGTCTCAAGCTGCACCAGGGGAAGTTTAGGCTGGAGGTGAGGAGAACTTCCCAGAGAGAGTTGTTAGCCATTGGAATGTGCTGCCCAGGGAGGTGATGGAGTCATCATCCCTGGAGGTGTTCAAGAGGGGATTGGACGTGGCATTGGTGCCATGGTTTAGTCAGGAGGTCTGCGGTGACAGGTTGGACTTGAGGGTCTTTGAGGTCCCTTCCAACCTTGGTGATTCTGTGATTCTGTTTTAAGCACAGGTGGAAAATCTTTCCCCAAAAAGGAAAAGTCAATGTTATTATTTTTTTTTTCTGCTATCTGTTATGTCATCTACATAACTTTGAAATTGTTTATGTTGTAATTATGGTGTTGAGGACTATGCCTGCACAAAAATCTGTGCAATATTTCATGATTAAGGGGGTAATGATAAAAAGAACATGAGGTACACTGTAATCCTTCAGCACATGATGCAAACTTCTAATTTACTTTTTATATCTTTAATAGATAATTCAGTATCAACTTTCTCCAGATACCTTTTGTTGATATCTGTAAATGACTTGCCTTTAATATTCTGAAAATATTAGTGTCTTGAGATTAATTCCTGTGAGTGCTAAGTTATTACTTTTGCAAAGTCTGAGGTGAACCTTCTCTTTATATAAAGTAATAATAATAATAATAATAAAATAACCCAGCACTGTTTCTAACACTCAGTGTTTTCTGAAAACAAAATAAGGAGAAGCTGAGGGACCTGGGGCTTTTTAGTCTGGAAAAGAGAATACTTAGAGGGGATTTAATAGATGTTTATAAATATCTGAGGGCTGAGTGTCAGGAGGGAGGGGACAGGCTCTGCTCACTTGCTCCCTGTGATAGGACAAGGGACAATGGATGTAAGCTGCAGCACAGGAGGTTCCACCTCAACACAAGAGGAACTTCTTTACTGTAAGGGTCACAGAGCACTGGAACGGGCTGCCCAGAGAGGTTGTGGAGTCTCCTTCTCTGGCGACTTTCAAGGCCCATCTGGATGCATTCCTCTGTGACCTGAGCTAGATTGTATGGTCCTGCTCTAGCAGGGTGGTTGGACTTGATGATCTCTTTGGGTCCCTTCCAACCCCTGACATCCTGTGATCCTGTGATGAATTATTGTTATTGAACACTCAGTCACCAATTCAAAACATTCAGAACAAGCCATGGCTAAAGGTGCTGACTATATAATAAATTTCAAGAGGCATACACCTTCTGAATTCACACTTGAGCTTTCCAAGGTGATGTACAACTTTAATTTTCACAAGGCACTGTTTGTCAGTCTTGTATCAAAGATATAAGACTGTTTGAACTATTGATGTTGACCCTGTAACATACATAAAGAGCTTCAGAAATACCAGGTTTTGCTAGCCTGAATTTGGCAGATGAATACTGAGTTTGCTCTTTTCCCAAGGTGCCCAAGCCCACCATGCCAAGATGAACTTGGGGACAGGCACATTAACTGCTCTGAGAAAAGCCTCAGCAGAGCTGACCACACATAGTGCCCACAACATGAAAACAAAGGCAAGCAGGCATGCACTTAACTGAAATAGTAGTAGGGTATCATAAATCAATGTCTTGCCCAGCCTTATGGGATTAAGGCCACCATTTTTTCATTTCCTCTGCAACTGCCCTAAATATCAGGTTAATTGGGGTGGAGCCACCTTCCCTCTTGAGGTTGGGCCCTTCTTAGGTAGGAATTGGGAAGGTAAGGAATTGGGAAGGAGCTTAGTGGTTAAAGCACTCAGAATGTCCTTGTCCTAATAGCCAGCACCTTCTGCGCTTTTAATTTGTGGGTTATTTGACACTTACATATTTCAAATAGTAGTTATGGGCTTAATGCAGATTGCAGAGCTTGACCTTTGTGAGGTTAATGGTTCCTTCTGACCTTCAAGTCTGTGATGGTTCAATTCCTTTGAAGGAGAGTCATGCACCTAAATTCCTAAACCTTTTGTATAACCAAGATGAAAACGCAGTGGAATAATCCATGTTTTAATCTAACAACCCCTGTTGCTGGGATGGTACTTGATTGAAGTCAGTCTGCCTTCAATGACTGACTGCTTCTTTCTTCCTGTTGGGAGTTTTTAACTGCAGTGTAAATAAGCTGGAATTGTGAAGGTGGTTTAGAATTCCATTTTTTTTATATAGTCAGCAAAAAGCCCATTTCTAATACATTCTTTTTTTGAAGAAAATGGAATGGAATGGAATGGAATGGAATGGAATGGAATGGAATGGAATGGAATGGAATGGAATGGAATGGAATAGAATAGAATAGAATAGAATAGAATAGAATAGAATAGAATAGAATAGAATAGAATAGAATAGAATAGAATAGAATTAACCAGGCTGGAAGAGACCTTTGAAATCATCAAGTCCAACCCATCATCCAACACTATCTAATCAACTAAACCATGGCACCAAGCACCCCATCCAGTCTCTTCTTAAACACCTCCAGTGATGGTGGCTTCACCACCTCCCTGGGCAGCACATTCCAATGGCCAATCTCTCTTTCTGGGAAGAATTTCTTCCTAACATCCAGCCTAAACCTCCCCTGGTGCAGCTTGAGACTGTGTCCTCTTGTTCTGGTGCTGCTTGCCTGGGAGAAGAGACCAACCCCCACCTGGCTACAACCTCCCTTCAGGTAGCTATAGACATCAATAAGGTCTCCCCTGAGCCTCCTCTTCTCCAGGCTAAGCAACCCCATCTTTACAAGACATTTTTAACTAATATTTCTGTCCTTGAACATAGGACAGAATTAAACAAAAAAAATAATCTTCATAAGAGGAAAGAGGGTTTTCCTGATATAAAGAGTAAAAAGTGTTTATAGAGGTGTTAAGTTTTAAAAGGTACAAGGCCAGCAGGTCAAGGGAGTTGATTCTGCCACCCTACTCTGATCTGGTGAGACCTCATCTGGAGTGCTATATCCAGCTCTGGGACCCCCAACACAAGAGTAACATAGATCTACTGGAACAGGTCCAGAGGAGGGATGCAAAGATGATCAGAGGGCTGGAGCACCTCTCCTATGAGGACAGGTTGAAAGAATTGGGGCTGTTCAGCCTGGAGAAGAGAAGGCTCTGGGGAGACCTTAGAGCTGTATTTCAGTATCTGAAAGGAGTCTATGAGAAGGCTGGGGAGGGACTATTTGGAAGGGCTTGTAATGACAGGACAAGGGGCAATGATTTCAAACTAGAGCAGGGTTGATTTAGGTTGGACATCAGGAAGATTTTCGCAATGACAGTGGTGAAATACTAAATCAGGTTGCCCAGAGATGTGGTTGAGGCCCTGTCCCTGGAGGCATTCAAGATCAGACTCAGTGTGGCCCTGGGCAGCCTCATTGTGTTGAATATGTCCCAGTTGACTGCAGTGGAGCTGGACAAGATGACCTCTGAAGGTCCCTTCCAACCCAATGCAATCTGTGAATCTGTTTATAGAGATGTTCAAGTTTAAAAGGTGTTCATAAGTTTTGGAGGACTGAGATTTCTTCAGCATTCTGTGGGCTGGTTGTTGAGAGGCAGGAGTGAAGACTTTATGTAGATGCCCTAAAGTGAAAAGTTATGCTTTGTGTTGGCCACTGAAAAGCTGCATTCTATAATTAGATGCTTGGACAGGCTACTTTCTGGCTTTGAAAGTTTGTTCCTGTGCCAGGTGAATAGTCACAAGAATCACTACAAGTTGAAGCTGTTTCTTGCAAGGAACCAGCCCTATGGCATGGAAATCAGTTTGTTATTGATGTTTGACACAGGCTGCAAGCCTGCACACATGCAAGCTCATGCATAGTCCATTATATAATGTATACTTTTGGTATATTATATGCCATGAATATTAATGTAGTTTAAATTGAAGCACCCTCTTGTCCTCTAGCTTTGAAAGCATATCTTCACATGCTGAACTGTAAGTCATTGAGGTTACTCGTAGCTGTTATGTACACCATTAAATGTTTTCAAGATTAGAACATTTTTTTTTGGTTAGGGAAATGAAAAAGATGATTTGCATATGCTTAACAAACATTCCTGTATTGCATAACATACAAAGCTACATAAGATATTGGCAGAACATGTGTGCCTAGTGACAGAGAGAATCCATGCTGAAATACCTGCCTTTCTCATCAGCACCTGATGATGAGTAGTGATGAGAAAATGGGGGTTTGGAACACACAACCAAGGCACAGGAAAGTCACAGGGGGACTGAGAAAAGTTGAAAACAATTGTATTTCAAGTTTGGATGACTGAAGACAAGCTAAGGCATGAGAACTGTTCTGAAGTGCTTTGAATTTGGAATGGGCTGCTCAGGGAGGTGGTGGAGTCACCATCCTTGGAGGTGTTCAAAAGGGGATTGGATGTGCCACTTGGTGCAGTGGTTTAGTCATGAGGTCTGTGGTGGCAGCTTGGACTCGATGATCTTTAAGGTTGCTTCCAACCTTGGTGATTCTGTGATTCTGTGAAATCAAGTACATGCAACTCTGAGCTCTGTCTCCTTTGCTCTGCATCTCTTCCACTCTTTAAGAAATGTGAATATGTGAAGAGGCTTATGGGTACCTGCCATGCTATAGGCACTGTCAAAGTAGAGATTACAGACAGGAATTTAAAAGTGAGAACAGGTTTTTCTGTTAAAAAAAGAGGCAAGTGTACACTTCCAATAGAATCACAGAGGTGTTTAGGAAGAGCCTGGATGGGGTGCTTGGTGCCATGGTTTAGTTGATTAGATAGTGTTGGATGATAGGTTGGACTTGATGATCTCAAAGGTCTCTTCCAACCTGTTCTGTTCTGTTCTATTCTATTCTATTCTATTCTATTCTATTCTATTCTATTCTATTCTATTCTATTCTTTCTCTGGAAGATTGGGATGCCACTTCTGCAGTCATTCTGTCCCCAGCTACCCTCTCTAGAACAGAACCAGAGTTGTGTACCAGCTCAGAGCAATGGTGCCACATGCTTCAGTGAGATGCATTATAGCTCAAATAAGCTGTTGGGGGAAGCTCTCATGATATCTCCCAATACCATCCTGTACCATTCCCCCAGAGGAATTTTGTACCAAAGGTCCAATTTAGCTATAACCAAGCTCATTAATTAAATCAGACCACATCAGTACTTTTCTTTTGTAAAAGTTGAAGGCAGCAGCCACACCTGTCCCTGGGCAGCAGTGCATGTCCCGAAGCCTCCATTCCAGGGAACAGGCAGGCAGGTGAAATCTCCACATGACTCACGTGCTCTTGCAATTGGATTATTCATTGTAGGTGTAGTCACTCTACAGAAGCTTGCCTTGCCTCTCACTTCTGCAAGACCAGGTTTTGAAATGGTAATAGTAGCACGTACATGCCAGAAATATTTTATCAGATATTTCAGATTTGTGAGGAAATTTCTTCTGTTGTAGTCTTTCCTAATTGTGTTTAATGCTTCCAAGCTTTTGATCTTTTTCGTTTCATCTCTAGGTTCAGAATAATGATTAGTAAGCTCTTGTATGGCTTCAAAGATTAGGTCTGCGAATTCTCCTGCATCTCTACTGGAAGGAATCAGAGAATCAATAAGGTTGGAAAAGACCTCAAAGATCATCAAGTCCAACCTCTCACCCAACACTTCATGACTAACTGAACCGTGGCATCAAGTGCCACGTCCAATCCCGTCTTGAACACCTTGAGGGATGGTGACTCCACCACCTCCCTGGGCAGCCCATTCCAATGGCTAACAACTCTCTCTGTGAAGAACTTTCTCCTCAACAGACAAAGCAAGAACAGTGACTCCTGTTTATTTTAGTTGTCTTTCACAGATCCAGTTTTAGTCACAGAGCAGTAGGATCTACCATGACCTATTTGCATAGGACTATGTATATATATTGTTATATACTACCAGTAATACTGCCATCCCCATCCAGAGGCACTTGGACAGGCTTGAAAGGTGGGCCCAAGCCAGCCTCATGAAGTTCAACAAGGCCAAATGCGAGGTCCTGCACCTAGGTCAAAGCAAACCCAGGCACAAATATAGACTGGGTGAGGAGTGGCTCAAGCCCTGTGACTACTTTCCCCAACTCCCTTGGAAATCTACCCTGAGATCCTTATTTTGACAGGAATCTAACTCCCCTCTAGTGAGCCAGAAAAGAGGTGACAAAAAGTGATGCCATCTCCTGGCTTTCTCCTGTAGCAATCATCCCTGTTCCTCCAGGTCACTGTGATGGAAAATGTGCTTCTCTCTCCCTGCTTATTGAATGTGCTTTAAAAAAAAGGCTGGGGGGGTGGAGAGGAGCAATATGAGTATAGGGGAAGGTCCAGGAAAGGGGAGCTCACTCTGCTCATGTTTTTGCTTTACTGGAGGGAGCCCAGTGCTGTGGGGCATATCCAGGCTTGTAGGGATGGACCCCAGCTATGGAGATTAGGTGCATGGCCATTGTCAAAGACATTTCCAGCCACTTCCAGCCACGAGTATTTAAGAGAGAGTCTTTGCAGGATCACATGAAGCCTATTATTTATACCTAAGTATGAAATAAAGAATCCAGGCTGGGTTAAAAAGTGCCTGGAAGAAACTGAATGTACAGACAATGTTTCTTGCCACGGGAGCTGAGCTCAGCGTAGAAGGTGACGCTGCCGTTGGTGGCTTTCATTTTTATTAATTGCTTAAATGGGAAATAGGTTTGAGCCCATTTAACTCTGTTTTAAAAACAGCTTGTCTAGCTTAACTATAGCTAATGCTTCATTACCTGTTTTTATGGCAATGGCAGAGTGATTTGTTAGTCCATTTGCTAGTCCTTTCCTGCTACAGACTTGCAGAAATGGCTTCGGTTCTTAAAGGAGAGACTCAGGCTGGGTCAGAGTGCAGGAAGGATGTTTAAGGCCACTTGGCAGAACTGGGGCGTGTGCAGCAGCTGTGCTTGCTCCTCCTGAGCCCTGTGTTTGAAGCACCATCTCTGCCAGGCCCATCTGTTCGCAGAGTAATGCTCTGGGGCTGCCTTGGCTTGTTTTGTTTTGCTCAGGGGAAGAGACCGAACCTGTCGTTTGGCAATGTGGGTATTGTTTGTCTTCATTTCCAGAGCCATTAATTGAACCCTGCATTCTTTGCAGCACCTATTCTTCAGTTCTCATTCCTTTGGGACTTTTTTTCCCTTTTGGCTGGTCTTGGCTTGAAATGCTAATACAGTTCCTTTGAAAATTAGCTTAAAAATAATAACTTCAACTCCACAATTCCTGTACTTATTTATTTGTTCCTACAGACACAGCATATTGTAAGAAATGCAAACATTCACTTAGGTTGTATTGCCTTCCTTTCATGGGCTGAAGTGGGGAGTAAACACATTGAATGGTTGTCTTTGTGTATCCTCTGAGGTAAAGAGACTGGGTGATGTGCTGTTGGTCACTCCAAATTATGCCTTTATGGGTTTATTTTTCACAGGGATACCAAACTAAAACAATGACTAAATCTCTATAATGATTAGCTGAAATAGCAGCTCTCTGATTGTCATCTGAGGGCCACCAGAGAAGTATAATTTATGTAAAGTGTCTGTAGTTTTCACTCTTCTGGTTTCATGGGATTTTTTTTTGGTGTCTCCTTTTCATCTGTGATCCCTTGAAGACAGCTGTGTTAAAATGCATAATTGCACAGGTTCCTACTTGCTTTCATGAGACTACCTGCATTTCAGACAGCTTTTAGCAAGGGTTAAGCTTCACATTGATGTCCAGTTATGATTTACAGTTATGTTATTTCCTATTTCTATCAAAGTACCTAAAGAAAGCTATCAATAGCTGAAAATCAAAGACTGTAGGTCTTTATAATCTATTAGGTCATATAGTCTAGGTCTTATAATCTATTCCAATATACAGCACTGCATTCCCTTCATCCAACTTGTAAATGTAACTCATTAACATCAGAGGTATGTGCTTCTGCATGCATTTGTTCCACTTCTCATATGTGAGAATATTCACAGAGCCTCAAATACTGGGTTCAGTTTTGGGTCACTCACTACATGAAAGACATTGAGGTGCTGGGGCACGTCCAGGGGAGGGCAATGAAGATGTTGAAGGGTCTGAAGAGCAATTCCTATGAGGAATGGCTACGGGAACTGAAGTTGTTTAATCTGGAGAAGAAGAGGCTGAGGGGAGACCTCATTGCTCTCTACAACTCCCTGAAAGGAGGTTGCAGTGAGGTGGATGTTGGGTATCTTCTGTGTAGTATAAGGTGATAGGCCAAGAGGAAATGTCCTGAAATTGTGCCAGGGAAGGTTTGAGTTGGAGATTAGGAAAAATTTCTTTCCTGCAAGAGTGGTCAGGCATTGGAACAGGCTGCCCAGGGAGGTGATGGAGTCACCATCCCTGAAGGTGTTTGAGAAAACTGTGGACATGGCAGTTCAGGACACAGTTTAGTGGCCGTGATGCCATTATGTCAATGGTTGGACTTGATGATTTTAGAGGTGATTTTCCAGCCAAAACAATTTCATGGCTCTATTTTTCCAGCAAAATACATTTCAGGAGGTTGATTGTTATAGCTCAATATTTCCTCTGCTAACATCTCTGTGCACCTTTAAAAATCACCTAAATGACTCAATTCATCACATAAAAATTCGTTTGCTAATAAAAAAATCTCACCAGTGAAATGGTATTGTCAAACCAGCAAGCTCTACACTTTCTTTCTGCTGTTACACAACCCTTTTGGCACTAACACATCTGACATGTTTGTTGCTGCTACTGCAAGTATCATGCAGGTTATCTGAGAAGGTAGCAAACTGTAACCAGAAAAAAAATTACAGGTGTAGATGTGTTGCTTTTAATGGATTTATTATACAGGGTTATAAAACAAAGCTCTGAAACACAACTCTAAAGTAATGCCATAAATGTCATGACACAAACCCCAGGAATTGTGGTCAGCAGCCTATTTAGAAGTGAAGTGGTTTCTAGATGCTCCATAAGCTGGCAGTGCTTTAAATGTTTCGTAAGGAGTTCTGGGTCCCACAGCAGGCAACGCGGTGCACGTCACATCTGGGTGGCCTTGGGAACATGTGCAGGTTTGTAGAGTCTCGTGTCTGAGCTGCTCAGCAGATCTGTGACAAAACCCAGCTGACAGCTGAAGCATCACATGGCCCTTTGGGAGGGGCATGTTCTGTGCACTCTCCAATGTACCCTACTGGCCACCGGACATAGCTTACTCCTAAGTAGGGACTGAGAATGAATACGCAGAGTAAAAGAGCTAAGACAAGAGGGAGGGAGTGTGCAAGCCCTACTGCATGTTTGTTGAGGGAAGAGTTGGTTTAGGGCTAACCTGCAATTTTACTCTTTTGTTTCTGGAAAAAAATGTGGGTTTTCAGCAATCACCCCAATTTAACCTGCAGGCTGTAAATAGAAATGATTGGTTTACAGTTAATTAAAACTCTAATCATGCAATCCTCACTGGTATGCAGCAAGGCAGCAGCTATAAACTCAGGAGCGAATTTCCCAGCCTAGTTGTGAACAAAACAGACAGACATTTAGGTCACAGGAAATCATCATCTTTAGATGTGAACTGCTCACAAGCACATCAGTCCTCATCTCCTGTGTTTTGGGAAGGTCAGTGGCCTCCCCAGACCTCTCAAATATTCAGAACTTGAAGTGCCTTCAGAATAAGGCTTTGAAGACATTTTGAGTGACAGTGTTTCATCGTGGAACAAATTTACTCTACCTGTGAATCGAGTGAGCTTTAAACTCTCTTGTTAAATCCCACCTCATCCAGCTGACCTTCCTGACCTCCCCTGTCTCTTTGCATCTCCGTCTCTGTGCCTAATCCTTAAATTGTTGGTGTTGCACTTGTTCAAAATAGGCTCCAAATTTCTCAGGGCGGGAACCTTGTCTAAATTTGTATTTGCAAAGCACCATCCACACACTCTGCACCCGGGGCACTGTGTGGACAGTAAATGATAATGTGTCTTTTCAGGGCGTAATAGATGTGTCTAAAACTCTTTCCCAGTGTCCTCATTTGAAAACAAGCAGCTTTGACTGTTTACAATAAAAGTTATGATTGGAATATAAGCATTACTAGTACTAAGGGTATTTAAATGAGTTTTCTTCTAGCAATAAGAAGTGGAATTAAAATTTAATAAGTGCAAGAAGAATTAAGCATAATTACCATTTATCTTTCAAAAGCATTTCTTTGCCTAACTGTGTTACTGCTACCACAAATTAAGGAGGTATTGTCATAAAGATGTCACATTTTTAAACATACTTTGAACTTCACCATAGAATTATTTTGGTTGGAAAAGACTTCTAGGATCATCTATCCAACACCACCATGCCCACAAAAACATGTCCCAAAAGTGCCATGACTACACATCTTTTGAACACCCCCAATGGTGGTGATTCCACCACCTGCCTGGGCAAGCTGTTCCAATCCCTGACCCCCTAATCCCCAATGTGAACCTCCCCTTGTGCAATTGGAATGGAATGGAATGGAATGGCCTTAACCAAGTTGGAAAAGACCTTCGAGATCATCAAGCCCAACCTATCACCCAACACCATCTAATCAACTAAACCATGGCACCAAGCCCCCTATCCAGTCTCTTCGCAAACACCTCCAGTGATGGTGACTTCACCACCTCCCTGGGCAGCACATTCCAATGGCTAACAACTCTCTCAGTGAAGAATTTTCTCCTCACCTCCAGCCTAAACCTCCCCTGGTGCAGCTTGAGACTGTGTCCTCTTGTTCTGGTTCTGGTTGCCTGGGAGAAGAGACCAAGCCCCACCTGGCTACACCTTCCCTTGAGGTAGTTGTAGACAGCAATAAGGTCTCCCCTGAGCCTCCTCTTCTCCAGGCTAAGCAACCCCAGCTCCCACAGCCTCTCCTCACAGGGCTGTGCTCCAGACCCCTCCCCAGCTTTGTTACCCTTCTCTGGACATGTTCCAGCATCTCAACATCTTTCCTAAACTGAGGAGCCCAGAACTGGACACAGGACTCAAGGTGTGGCCTAACCAGTGTTGAGTACAGGGACATTTCCTTTCATTCTATCACTTATTACTAGGGAGAAGAGACCAACACCCACCTCACTCACCCACCCACCACCAGGACAGGAAGACATTTCAATCAAGTGTTTTGCCTGGGCCCACATTGAAAAAACCACATACACCTACCAGTGTTGGTTGTGTACCTTTATATAGTGCCCCAAAAATTTCAATGCATTTGCTCTTGATTTGCTCCCTGCTGCAAAAAACAAGCATGTCACACAACTGCTGTATCAAACTTCTATGAACTGCTATATCAAAGATTGTTGTAGGCTGTATAAGCTAGTTAGGAACGTGCCTTATTAATATAGACTTCACTGGATCCATTATTGGCCACCATCACAGAGAGGGAACAGGGCCAGCTGTGGATTCATTTGGTACAGTTAATCTTATACCCTGAAAGGCTGTGGAGAGCTTAAGTCTCTTACAGGTCGTCCTTTACCAAACAAGCAAAATTAAGGTAAAACAACTGTTTGGCTAATTATCATTTCTGTTACTTTTGCAAGCACCAACATGATTTGGAAGACTTGTTTTCAAAGGCAAAAGCCTGGAGATACTTTTTTGCTCTTCCTTGACCTTCTGCAGCAATCCTCCAGATTTGATTCTAATCTCACTTAGTTTGCAAATGAGGAGCAAGTTTCATGGAAATGAATGGAATGTCATAAAGCTGGATTTTAAATAAGAATTGGGCCAATAAAACGTTTAGGGGATTGTAACACAATTGACTTCAAAGCCCTCTCCATGACCTGGGAAGATGAGGGGAATGTGGTCTATGGACTTGAGATTTTAGCTTGAAATTACTCAGAATTCAGCACTTTATTCTTACTCATAACACAGATTTTAACACTACCTCATTACAGTCCTATAAAGATGTGCAAAATATGATGGAGAGCACAAAGGTGGATTCAGCATGCAAATCCTGAGGGAAAGCCCAGTTTCTCCAGTACTGTTAAAAGGCAGAGATTTTATATCTCATGGGATTTGCAAGGTTGTACAGAGCTTGGCAAAGTTTATGTAGCTCTGGTGAACATCTGCCATGAGCTGTAATCTGGGGACAATGTGGCTGCCAGAGCTCAATTTCCAACTTGTCCTAGGGCCTTCTTGTTCTTCTGTATGCCCCACCTACAAATGTGCTTCACGAAGAGGCTAATACTTAGGAGTGACGTTCAGTCAGCATTTTCACACGATTAACTTGCCAATTAAAAATGGGCTTGGTACTGAGTTTAGAAGTTGACTTAGATACTCCTCGCTTGGGCAGTGAGTTGCTCTCAGGCAGGGTGAGGCCAAGGCTGATTTTGTAGACGTCACGCCTGCTTGGAGAGCGACGCCGTGACTCGCCGGGGAGCTGGCGTGGCCTGGGCCGAGGTGCTCGCTCCCTTCAGCCCTTTCCTTGGATCACAGCCAGAGGCAAAAGCCCTGCTGTGAGATAGGAGAGTGGCTTCCAACCAGCTAGTGGCTGCAGCTTCTCCCAGTACCTCTTCTTTGTTTGCTATGGTTTCTTTCAAGACCTCAGTATTACTGCCGTGCTTGGGCATACTACACACAATGGTTTCAGGAAAAATATTCATTTCCATCATCACTTAAAATTCTCTGGAATAATTACTCTGGGCATAGCCTAATTACATGCTGTTTCCACTCGAAGAGGAAAACTATATGTCTCTGGAATTTGATGACTATTGAGTGCAAGAAAGAAGATTCACTGTGTTTTCAGGGTATTAACTACAATGATTTTATACTAAGAGAGAAGATGCCACAGGGAAGCCTTTCACAGATTCACTGATTTCATTGGGTTGGCAGGGACCCTCAAAGGTCACCTTGTCCAACTTTCCTCTAGGTGATGTACAGACAGACTGAAACAACAGCTGTTTGTCTTTGGAAATGTAACTCTGGGGCTTCTTTTGCAAGGAAAATGCTTACCTTGGAGATTAAGGCCATGTGAAAATACCTGAAAAATACTACATTGTTCCGCTGCGACATTGCCCATGGCAAACGCTCTTCATTCTGGAAACAAATTGGTTACTGAATGTGACTAATTATGCATCTGTATGTGACATTGTTCAGTTTGTGCAGAGAATTGTGATAACTGTCAATACAAATTAGCTGTTTGTCATTTGCACATATTGTGTCTGATATTTGGCTTCTGTTACGCTCACATTAACACCTGACAGGTTGCGACATGAGAGGTTACTTTCTTCTTGACTTCCTCGCGTCATAAACAACAACAACAACAACAACAACAAAAATGTTTGGATAATCAGAAAGCAGACCTTGATTATTGTAAACAATTGCACCAATTACTTTTGGTCTGTACTACTATTCTGAATTAGTTTGAGTAATAGTGAAGAAAATTGTGTTTCCCTATCACTGTCCAAATCAAATAGCAATACGAGTTCTCCCAGTGGCACTCGTGGAGACATCACTTATCAACACCTCCTACACTTTGTGATCACTTCAAGGGCCTTATCTTCTATACAAGATGAAACTTGATTTAATTACCTTTTCTCTTTTTAAAGCAACAAGTAGTAAAAGCCAGAAAAATCTCTGAGACCTACATTTTTCACATGTTCCCTGGCACTGTCATTCATGCCCTCTTACTTGTGTTAGACATAATGTGCATTTCTCAAAGGAGATAACACACTACAGGAACTCCTCACAGATCTGTCTCTGACCGTTGTTTTCCTCTCATTATTGTCTTTACTTTTGCTTTAGTTGGTAACATGCTCCAGAGATCTTTCATGGGAGGTTTTATGGGGTTTTTTTTGTGCTGTTACTCCATTTTCTGCATTATTGGTCCTGGTTCTGAAATACAAAACAAAACAAACAAAAATATTTGTGAGAATCAAATGCCAGTGCACATGTTCTAGTACCTATTCCAAACAGTAATTTCATTACCCTCAGTATGAGGGTGGTGAGTCTCTGAAACAGTCTGCCCAGGGAGGCTGTGGATGCCTCCTCCCTGGGGGTGTTTAAGACCAGGCTGGATGAGGCCTTGAGCAACTGAGTCTAGCTGAGAAGCATCCTTGCCCATGGCAGGGAGGTTGGAGTAGATGATCTTTAAAGTCCCTTCCTACCTAAACCATTTTATGATTCTGTGATATGCTTATTTTTTTCCCTCCAAATATTACTTGTGGTTACTCTTAAACTGTGAAAAAGCTCTGGACAATTGAGCATTAAAGGATCTCTTTGACTCTTGGAGGAAATCATAAAATCATTAAGGCTGGAAAAGACCTTAAGCCCATCAAGTCCAGCTGTCAACCCAACACCACCATGGCCACCAAACCATGCCCTGGAGTGCCAGGTCTACACATTTCTTTAACACCTCCAGAGATGGTGACTCCACCACTTCCCTGGGCAGCCTCTTCCAATGCCTGACCACTCTTGCAGTAAAGGTCAGTATTTCTCTTTTGCTTAAACAGATTTTCACTTTTCACATCCCACCTGAAAGTTTATTTGCTATCCTCAAATAATGCAGGTCGTTCAGAGGGACAGACAGCCAATAGCAGCAAATAACACTCAGCATCCATTCATGCAGATTAACTGGTATAGACAGAAAGAAAAAGGAAACACTATATGCAAATCTACCATCGTGAGGCAGGTTCTCTGCATACCAGACTTCTTCTCTCTGAAGTTCATGATGGTTAAAGTATAACCAAGGTCTGATCATTTTTGCTTTATTGACAATGAAATTTAGGAACTGAGTTCTGCATATTCATTAAATTGATTCTGTTCACCTGTAAGCTTCAGAAGGCAAATACACCCCATCAAGTGCAAGTTCTCCTGTCAGCATCTACTGGCAGGTGTCTCTGAAGACAGTGGTGGTATGCCTGGGTGTCACTCAGCATAAGCACTTGACCTGCCCTCTTCAACACAGAAGCATTTTTAAATTCATCACAGGCAGCTGTGTTAACTAACTCTTCAGGCAGCACCTTGCTCTTCCCATTCATATTTGTGATGCTCTATTCATTTAAGCAGTCTTGCTCCATGAAACATTCATTGACCAATGTCAATCATCTGTGTTCAATTGGTGTATCCAATGATGTACCCAAGGCTCCAGGAAGACCTTGCTGCAGCCTTCCAGTACTTAAAAGGACCTGTAAGAATGATGGGGACAGACTTTTTAGAAGGGTCTGTTCTGACTGGACAATGGCTGATGGTTTTAACCCAAAAGAGTAGATATAAGGAAGACATTTTTCACACTAAGCATGGTGAAACACTGTGCTGGGTTGCCAAGAGAGGTGGTAGATGCCCCAGTCCTGGAAACATAGCAGGTCAGGTTGGATGGGGCTCTGAGCAACCTGGTCTAGTTGAAGATATAGAATGGAATGGAATGGAATGGAATGGAATGGAATAGAATAGAATAGAATAGAATAGAATAGAATAGAATAGAATAGAATAGAATAGAATAGAATAGAATAGAATAGAATAGAATTAACCATGTTAGAAGAGACCTTTGAGATCATCGAGTCCAACCTATCATCCAACATCTTATCAACTAAACCATGGCAACAAGTGCCCCATCCAGTCTCTTCTTAAACACCTCCAGTGATGGTGAGTCCTGCTCACTTCAGGGGGTGGGAGTTTGACTAAATGACCTTTAACGTTCCCTTCCAACTCAAAACATTCTATAATTTTATGATAATTAGCCTGATAAAACAATTTAATTCCTTTTGTAGGAGCTAAATGAGTGCTTAGGACCTGCTTGATATTCAAAAGGCTGGCACATTCAAGCAAATCTTTGGCCTCATTGTCTCCAGTCTGACTAAATGGCAATAAAATGATCAGCCCAGAGCTGAATTTCATAACATAAGGCTATAAAAGACCTTTGCAGGGTCACAGAGTCCATTTCTTTGTTGTTGTAAGCAAAACGTCAGAGATGTCCTTCCCCCAAAGTTATCAAGTTCCCATCTCCTAATAATTAGATGTGTTCTTCATTGTCCTTTAATTATAACCTCAGTGACACTGCAGAAAATTGAGCCCTTCTTTGTTTACATTGCTTTCATTCATGGCAAAGTTGTACACCTTTGGGTGGAACATGCGAAGGTTCCTCTCCTGTTACTTACAGTAGCAAGAGGTAGTTAATGTATGCATTACAAGACCATAGGATCTCTGCTCTAATTGGTGGGAACGGTGTATGCTCAGCAATTAGAATATTTTAGTATTAGGCCACTGGCCCATTGCAAGACAGCTTTGTAAACATATCAAAATGAAAAGACAAAAGAATGAATTTTTCTTCTTAACATTAAATAATTCCTTCACCAATCATGGAAAGCCAGAAAATATCCAGGACCCTGGATAGAAAACAGTCCTCTTTCAAAGGAGGCTGCCTTTCCAGGTGAGAGGAAGATGTTGCTCAGAGGATCTGTGTCACACAGGTAGACATGACAGTCCTTAAAGAACTTCAGTCATCCTGGGCTAACACCAGGGAAAAGCAAGATTTTGGGTATACAAGCAATTGTTGTCTGTGTGTTTTTCTCTTAAACACATGGTTTCTCACTGTGAGGGTAAATAAAAGGTTGAGTTTAACAAATCAGAAACTCTTAAGACAAGAAATAGTTTCTGGTTTCAATGAGGCTGGCTTGGGCATCGTGTCATATCCCAAGGAATTGACTAGCTTGGAGTAACAGGCTTGCAGACTTCAACTATGTGATTTAAATGGCATAAAGTGACCAGAAAGGAACAAGGGAAACATTTCCCACTTCTGGTTGTTTCAGGGCTCCTTCTAAAAGAGAAATTCACTGATCTGGCTTGTCTTCCAGTCACTATATTTCAGTTTGATTTTCCCACTTCTTTTTCTCTTTGCTCAGTCTTGAGCTGAATCCAAGAGAGAAGGGGAGGTTCTGTCCTTCCTTTTTATGTATATACCATTTATACCAAACCAGGTTGGAAGAGACCTTCAAGATCATCGTGTCCAACCCATCAACCAATCCAACCCATCCAAACAGCTAACCCATGGCACCAAGTACCCCATCAAGTCTCCTCCTGAACACCTCCAATGACAGCGACTCCACCACCTCCCCAGGCAGCCCATTCCAATGGGCAATCACTCTCTCTGTATAGAACTTCTTCCTAACATCCAACCTGAACCTCCCCTGGCGCAGCCTGAGACTGTCCCCTCTTGTTCTGGTACTGGCTGCCTGGGAGAAGAGACCATCATCTGCCTGTCTACAACCTCCCTTCAGGTAGTTGTAGAGAGTGATAAGGTCGCCCCTGAGCCTCCTCTTCTCCAGGCTGAGCAACCCCAGCTCCCTCAGTCTTTCCTCATAGGGCTAGGCCACATTTATTTATTCCTTATTTCAAATTTCCCAGCAGGTTTGGTCACTTATTTCCTTACTTTCCAAACCTCACTTCCTATATCTTTCTTGCTGTTTTCCTTTCTCTCAACATCTTTCTGTGTTTCCCTCTTCCATAGTATGTTAAACTCGGGCTCCATCAATACTAACATCATTGACCCATCCACTTACAGATCTGGTTCTCTTGACACCCTATCTCCCTCTACAAGCTTCCTCTGATCACTTAATCACCCATCTCCTCATTGATTGCTTCATCTCTTTATGCCACCTGTTATTGGAAAGATCACAGAATCATTAAGGTCCTTTCCAACCTAAACCCTTCTACTGAGGTTGAAAAAGACCTCTAAAATCATCAGCCCATTAAACTATGTCCACAGGCTTTTTTTCAACATCTCCAGGGATATGAAAGATGAAGTAATGTATTTTCCTGTCAGCTTATAAATCTCTTCAGTGTCTCATCCACAAGGGAAGACTGGGTAAGAATATGAATGGCTATTGAAGCTACAAATATTTGGACTAGTATTTTATGTTTGCTTTAATTTTTAAATGCAAACCACACTATGTTGTTTCATATTTAAATTCTGACAGATTTCTTTAGGAACTAATCTTGAGACCAGCTGGTGGTTACTATCCAAAAAGTACAGCTGCACTGTATAAATATGCACAATGGTCAATTGTTGATAGTAGGCTGAACATGAGCCAGCAGTGTGCCCAGGTGGCCAAGAAGGCCAATGACATCCTGGCCTGCATCAGGAACAGTGTGGCCAGCAGGAGCAGGGAAGTCATTCTGCCCTGTGCTCAGCACTGGTTGGGCCACACCTTGAGTCCTGTGTCCAGTTCTGGGCCCCTCAGTTTAGGAAAGATGTTGAGTTGCTGGAATGTGTCCAGAGAAGGGCAAGAAAGCTGGGGAGAGGTTTGGAGCACAGCCCTGTGAGGAGAGGCTGAGGGAGCTGGGGTTGCTTAGCCTGGAGAAGAGGAGGCTCAGGGGAGACATTCTTGCTCTCTACAACTATCTGAAGGGAGGTTGTAGCAAGGTGGGGATCAGTCTCTTCTCCCAGGCAACAACCAACAGAACAAGAGGACACAGTATCAAGCTGTGCCAGGGGAGGTTTAGGATGGATGTTAGGAAGGAATTCTTCCAGAAAGAGAGATTGGCCATTGCAATGTGCTGCCCAGGGAGGCGGTGGAGTCACCATTACTGGGGGTGTTTAAGAAGAGCCTGGATGGGGTGCTTGGTGCCATGGTTTAGTTGATTAGATGGTGTTGGATGATAGGTTGGACTCAATGATCTCAAAGGTCTCTTCCAACCTGGTTAATTCTAATTCTAATTCAAAGGAAAAGAGAATAACTGTGCTGAGCCAGAGCAAAGTAATGGATAAAACAGGATATCAAATGACAAATTAGAAAGAGAAAGCAAGTGAGTAGTGATATCTCTCCCAAGCATTGCAGCATTCCAGTTATTTCCATCTTGGGGACTTGAGTACTGTGACTTCTCTGACCTTATAGATTTCTTTCCCATGAATTTTAGTTTGTCCTTCAACCTGTGAAAACTTTAACCTTCACAAGGCAAAGCAGTCTTCAAAATAAAGCCTTCAAAACAAAGTATTCACAAGTAGTGCTTAGCCTTAACTTATGCTGCATGAAAACACCATCTAAATTTTGTTTGTTTTGAACCAACCACCTATAGATTCATCTGATGTCACTCCATCTCCTACTGAGAGACAATGAGCAAATGATGTCTCTTCACCCTTCCCATGCCACTCCCCATTTTTTATGGCTTTATCATATATCTTCTCAAATGTCTGTTTTCCAAGCCTAGGTTTCCTTGCCTGTGTAATTGTTCCTCCCATGGAAGACATTCATACCCTTGATCACCTTCAGTGCTCTTCTCTGCGTCTGCTACAGCTCTTCAGTTTCCTTTTCTGAAGTAAGAGGAGCAGAGCTGCACAGAACATTTGTGGTGTAGGGACAGAGCAGCAGCCTGATTTAGCAAAACATTTAATTCTCTCCATTTCCTATTACAAGGCAAGATTTGAAATTCATGACTGACTAATGAATTCTGCTTTTGGCAGAGCAAATACAAGTTTGTTTTTAAGTGACACAGCTCCAGGCTGGCATATGTTTGCATCTAAGCTTGGCTATGCTGAAACCAGACAACATAGATCCAGTTCTACCTTTGAGTGTTTAGATTATAATGAGTCATGCTAATTGAGGCTGTCTAGAACAGTTCAACTCCAGCTCACTGAAGAATTTATTATCAAATATATTAAACAGGGGCATAGACACAGATGAGTCATGGATCAGAGCAGTCCAGTGTGATACCAAACAATGCAAGGGAGATGTGTTGTCCTAAAGGCCTCTATGCTGTGGTGATAGCCCAGCTGGGATTGTTTTTTTTTATGGTATGAAAAAGCAAGGCAAAAGTGCACTCCCTGAAAAATTATACCAGCCCTGTTCCTTTCTCATATTCTGGTGCAATTAGTCCAAAAAAATTAGTGGAACTTCATCCTAAACATCTGAAAGGCTGTTGCTGAACGTAGACTGGGGACAAACTGGCCAAATCAGCTCTTTCTATACTGAAGTGATAGGAGACTTTGACTCCAGTTTTGTTGAACTTGCTGGAATTGTTATAATTATAACCTACAGACATAGTTTCTCCTTTTATGTGCTGTAATTATAATTCTCTTTCAGTTCTATTGTTAAGGGGACAGAGAGTTCCCCTTTAAATTGCAATATTCTTTTAAAATTAAATGTTATCGTGATTCTAAAGAGGATTCTTTAATCAGTTTAGTAAATTCTTGATCATGCTATCACATGACCTATTCAGTGGCACAGAGGTTTTAACAGATCAGCATAAAACCTTAGAATGGCTTGAAGTGGAAGGGGCCTTAAAGATCACCTACCCCAACCTCCCTCCCATGGGCAGGGATGCCTCTCAACTAGTCTCAGCTGCTCAAGGCCTTGATCAACCCAGCCTTGAACACCCCCAGGGAGGAGGCATCCACAAGCTCCTTGGTCAACTTATTCCTCACCACCCTCATGCTAAAGAGCTTCTTCCAACGATCTGGTGCAACCCTACTTTCCCTCAGCTTAAAACCATTCCCTCTTGTCCTATCACTAGACACCCTCATGAAAAGTCCTCTCCAGCCTTTCTGCAGAATCCATTCAGCTATTGGAAGGCAGCAACAAGGTCCCCCTGGAGTCCACTCTTCTCTACACTGAAGAACTCCAGCTCCCTAAAACAATAATAAAACCAATTTCTGCTGATATTTTACTGAGGTGTTTTTACTTAAGCCATTATTGTGTTCCTTGGATTTCTCCTTAGATTGTTTTGCAAAATTAGAGCCACAGCAAGTATTTTTTTTTACTATTTTCACCTAATTATGCATAAGTTGTATCTCCATAAACAAGCTTAAAAATTCATTCAGGGAATCCAAAGTGAACACATATTTTAATGAGCATCTCTTTGTTTCTACGAATTGCATGGAAAAAGAAAGCAATGAGAACAAATGTTGTCAGTTCATGATTATGACTGCGAATTTAAGTCACAGTGTCAAGAGGCTTGAGTCAGTCATCAGCAAATTTGCAGATGACACCAAGTTGGGAGCAGATGTTGATCTGTTAGAGGGTAGAGAGGCTCTGCAGAGGGACCTCCACCGACTGAACAGATGGGCAGAGTCCAAAAAGATGACTTTTCACAAATCCAAGTGCCGGGTGCTGCACTTTGACCACAACAACCCCATGCAGAGCTACATGCTGGGGTCAGAGTGGCTGCAGAGCTGCCAAAGAGAAAGGGACCTGGGGATGCTGATTGACAGCTGGCTGAACATGAGCCAGCAGTGTGCCCAACTGGCCAAGAAGGCCAATGGCATCCTGGCCATCAAGAATAGTGTGGCCAGCAGGAGCAGGGAAGTCATTGTGCCCCTGTGCTCAGCACTGCTGAGGCCACACTTTGAGTCCTGTGTCCAGTTCTGGGTCCTTCAGTTTAAGAAGGATATTGAGAGACTTGAAGGTGTCCAGAGAAGGGCAACAAGGCTGGGGAGGGGTCTGGAGCACAGCCCTGTGAGGAGAGGCTGAGGGAACTGAGGTTGCTTAGCCTGGAGAAGAGGAGGCTCAGGGGAGACCTTATTGCTGTCTACAACTACCTGAAGGGAGGTTGTAGCCAGGTGGAGGTTGGTCTCTTCTCCCAGACAACCAGCACCAGAACAAGAGGACACAGTCTCAAGCTGCACCAGGGGAGGTTTAGGCTCGAGGTGAGCAGAAAATTCTTCACTGAGAGAGTTGTTAGCCATTGGAATGGGCTGCCCAGGGAGGTGGTGGAGTCACCATCCCTGGAGGTGTTCAAGAGGGGATTGGACGTGGCAGTTGGTGCCATGGTTTAGTCATGAGGTCTGTGGTGACAGGTTGGACTTGATGATCTTTGAGGTCTCTTCCAACCTTGGTGATTCTGTGATTCTATGAATAATTTGGAGCATTTCTATCTTATTACAGCACTGTGACAACTAAAATACTTCTCCCTCACCTTTACATTCAGCAAGAAATAAATTAAACCGTACAACCAAAGCTTGAATTTCCTTATTTCAGACCTGTGAATATATACTAAATATATGTGTGTGTATATATATATATATATATATATATATAAAAGACCATATCCTGAGCCTAAGAAAATAGTACCAAATTGGCACATTTCTTCAGACGTGTTTCACATCAACTAAGGAGCTTTAGCTGGAGAAAAGGTCAATGAAAAGTCACTGAAAAGCTCTTGAAATCACCATGTGTTTCAGGACACACTGTCACAGTTTTTAAATGGAGATTCACACATCTTCTCCACAGAAGTTTCTTTCTTGCTGAACAGGTTTGAGTTGCCATGAGGACTCCACCCATGCATGTATGACAGATTAGCAATGAAAAGAATTGTTGAAAAAAATAAATATATAAGCTAGGAATTAATTAGTGCCTGTCAGAAGAGTCCACTTTGCTTTGGGAGGAAACAATGGGAAATACTCTGCAGTGAATCAGCAAAGAAAGTACTGCATTTTTCCCATGGCCTTTGAGGATGAGGTTGGTGGTGTACTGAGCTTGGTAGTCACATTACACTCCTCTTGGGCTTGTCTGGCCTTCCAAGATAGACATAAATTTGACTAAAGGGAGTCAGGATTATGTTGACTTCCCAAGCCGCACACAGGTTGCATCTTTTTGGAGGAAGGTCAGTAACACTGCAGTAAAAGGAGCTGCGGAATGTGTTGCAAGCAGATTTTGCAAGCTATGGGAATCATGCTGGAAAAGCTTGTGATAACAGGACCTACTCAGAGGGTTGTTCCCGGGGAAGAGCTGATAACAGTTGCCAGCTGCATGTGACGCATGGGGACAGCAAAGAGAGGCTGCCTTTACGTGCTGCAGAACCTGAGACATCCCCAGTGAGGGGACAGGCCATGAGGGGCCAAAGGGGTGAGCGAGCCTTTACTCAGCACAGGTGTCCTGACAGATCTGGACAAGCTGTAAATGAATACTCTGAAACTGCAACTTCCTTGGTGAGGAATGAACAAGTGCTAATGAATGTATGGGAGGAGCTATGTTGAAATCACACAGCTTTTGCTTGCAAGCCATTCACTGGCCAAGGACAGGGCTAACCAGAGTCCAGTTTTATCCAGCAAATGGCTGGGCATCATCTCTTGAAGTTACCCAGCTGTGTGTAGTATGAGAAGCCTGAGGGTGTTTACAATTAAATCCATAGTACAGAAGCACAGCAATAATTATGTGATACATTGACATTGCACACAGGGCCCATTGGAATGGCCTGCCCAGGGAGGTGGTGGAGTCACCATCACTGGAGGTGTGTAAGAAGAGACTGGATGGGGCACTTGGTGCCATGGTTTAGTTGATTACATAGTGTTGGGTGATAGGTTGGACTCGATGATCTCAAAGGTCTCTTCCAACCTGGTTCCTTCTGAACATGAGGAAAAACCTCTCTGCAATGGTGCTGGAGCACTGCAGCAGGCTGCCCAGAGAGTTTGTGGAGCCTCCTTTTCTGGAGAGATTCCAAACCCATCTGGACATTATAATCCTGGGCAACCTGCTGTAAGTCAAGAAGCTTTTGCAGGGGGATTGGACTGCATGATCTCCAAAGGTCACTTCTATTCCTTACCATTCTGTGTGACACTGTGTGTGCAAAAGGTGGTAAAGTTCATTTGATGCCATTTCACCAGCAGGTGACCACACAGTCTGTTAAATTTAGTGCTAAATCTTCCTGTAGCCTGTAGGAACAAAGCTTAAGATCTTGCATGAGGATCCTGAAGAAGCAGGGAGCAACCTAAACTGACTACTCATTGGTATTCAGGAAGGAAATATACCAGTTAATCCATTGCTGTAAAGAGGATTAAGAAGCCATCTATTTGCTGTTTGAGGCTCCTGTCCAAGTCAGATGCTTTTATCAGTCCTTTCTCATAGGATCTTGTCCTAGTAATTTCCCTTTTACAGAGTAGCTTTCTTCAAATTCCAATGACAATGGCAGGGGTGGAAACACATTTTCATAGCATTTATTATTAGATTTGAAACACCATGGGCCAAATACTTGAAAAATATTGACCTTTGTATGATCATTTATTTTTATACTAAATGATTTCCAACACCCTGTGGCTATCAAGGCTCTTGCACTGTTCCTGCTGCTTCACAAACCCCTGGGTAAACACCAGACTTCAGCAGGAGGGCTTGGAGAGTAATTTAACCATGGTGAGGCTAAACAGTATGGGGAAGAGAGAGTAATAGCACAGCTATAGTGTTGGATGATAGGTTGGATGTGATGATCTTGAAGGTCTCTTCCAACCTGGTCTATTCTATTCTATTCTATTCTATTCTATTCTATTCTATTCTATTCTAAAGCTATGCTGTTTCTGCTGCTTGAAGCTGGTGAAGGGTCTCCTGAAGAGCAACTGGAAGAATTAGGGTTGATTAGTCTGGAGAAAAGGAGGCTGTGGGAAGATCTTCTCACTCTCTACAACTCCCTGAAAAGAGATTGTTGTGAAGTGGGGGTTAGTTTTCTCTCCCTTGTATCAAATTATAGGACAAGAGGAAATGGCCTCAGGTTGCACCATGGGAGGTTTAGGTTTAGGATGTTAGGAAAAACTTTATTGAAAGAGTGGTCAGGCATTGAAACAGGCTACCCAGGGAGGGGGTAGAGTTACCATCCCTGGAGGTATTCAAAAAACATGTAGACATGGCACTTTGGGACATGGTTTAAGGGCCCTGGTGGCCTTAGGTTGAGGGTTGGACTGGATGATCTTAGAGGTCTTTTCCAACATTAGTTGAGCTGGGACATCTGGCCCAGTGGAAGGCACTGAAAAGAGGAAGGGGAAGGCTGGTGACAATGAGGAGAATGCACTCCTATTGTTTTGCTATCACATAGCTCAGCGTGACCTGGAACTGAAGAGATTTGAAATCTCTGAATCTCTTAGGTTTTATTCCATCACATCTTTATGAGCTTTCCCTGAAGGAAAACTCTGCCCTGATTACAGCTCATGTACCAGCTAAAACATTCTCCAAGGCTTCTGAAATTACTGTCTAAACCCTAGGGAGCTTCCTCTGGAGAGAAGATTCCACCAGTGTGTCTCCCCATACTTGCTGGAGAACTCAAGCCTGACCTCAGCAATTCCTATAAAGAGGACATATGGAAATATGTGCCTGTTTAACCTTCTGCCCTCCAGTGCATGATGTAATGAATGCCATGAGAAGGATGGATTTGTCTACACTGACATTTGGAATGGACCTCGAAGGACAGGTTTCACTTGTGCCAGGCCACGGGAGCTGCCTTTCCCTGTGTCTGCCTTATCCAGGCAGAAATCTCATCTCTTCTCAGTTTTGCTCCTCATGGAAATAGAAACAGAAGCAGGTGTATGTGTAGTAGGGTAGGACTTGAAGAAGTCTGGGAAAGAAAGTAATGGATTACTGAAGGTGGATTTCACATGTTTTAGATGTGTCATAGAATCATAGAATCAATAAGGTTGGAGAAGACCTCAGGGATCATCAAGTCCAACCTGTCACCCAAGACCTCATGACAGTGCTTCCTATGAGCTCTGCAGGATACAGCTGAGCAAGTGCAACAGCTGCTAAAATTCCTTGGTGCTTCTAAGCTCAGGCAGGATGGTTATTAGAGTGAGAGGGAGGAGAACAAACTAATGTTTTCTATTAATATGGATACATAGAACAATTTCATTAATGTGGATATATCTACAGTGCTGTGCTTGGAATTCAGTCAGAAGTGTTCATAAAACTTCTTTCTTCTGGTCATAGCTGGGGGTGGAAAAGACCTTTGAGACCATTGAGTCCAACCTATCAACCAACACTATCTAATCAACTAAACCATGGCACCAAGTGCCCCATCCAGTCTCTTCCTAAACACTTCCTGTGATGGTGACTCCACCACCTCCCTGGGCAGCCCACTCCAATGGCCCATCTCTCTTTCCATGAAGAACTTCTTCCTAACATCCAGCCTTAACCTCCCCTGGTGCAGCTTGAGACTGTGTCCTCTTGTTCTGGTGCTGGTTGCCTGGGAGAAGAGACCAAGCCCCACCTGGCCACAACCTCCTTTCAGGTAGTTGTAGACATCAATAAGGTCTCTTCTGAGCCTCCTCTTCTCCAGGCTAAGCAACCCAGCATCTCCAAAGCCTCCATCACTTGCTGTCTCCGCTGGCAGTAGCTGCATTCCTCCATCATTACGTTACCACCAGTAGAGACCTATTGGCACCTACAGGTCTGACATGAGGACTGCCTGCAGTGCCACTGAGCTTTTGTCATACCTGTGCCTCCTGTTGTCCTTTGCCAAACTGGGGATGTGGATCCGGGCATGGCTTTAGGCTTAGGCAAAGCAGGAAACTGTCTAGGTCAGTAGGCTGCCAAGTAGTCATGGTTCTGGTGGAGCACTGCTGGCGGCAGCGGCTTTGTGTGGCTGCCAGGGGAAGGGCATCAGCTTTTCCAGAGGCTGGGATGGCTGAATTGGCCAATCCCTGCCCTTTTCTTGGGACTTTTCATATTGATGCTCCAGCAGACCTGATGATAGCTCAAAAGAGCAATCACCTGTCTTTTTTCCCAGGAGCCATTTACCTTTTACTCCTGAATGCCAGGATCCTTTTCCAGACTTTCAGTGGGTAAGAAAGAGACATAGAGTCCAATAAAATGTATTAGTCATGAGGCTTGAATCAGGAACATTGAAAAATTCCTTCTCTGTAGGGAAATATCAGACAGCAGTTAAAAACCAGTTGGAAGACCATGTGACTTTCCTGGAAGGTATCAGAAATGAGCAAAAGACCTGTAAAGCAATGGTAAGAACTGCAGAAGAGACTCCACAACTAACTGAGTGGATGAAGAATACTGTAGGAAAATGCTTTTACTCTGTGGTAGTTAGACAAACAGCAGGCCAAGAGCCCGTAATGTTCACCGTGACTTGGTGGAGAAGATGTAGTGAGACATATTCATTGATATATAAGAGACAACAAACAGTGCTTTGGGCATGGAACAGATGATAAAAGACAGATCAGCTACATTATTTCAGTGGATTTCAAGCTCATTGCCACATGGAGTGAAGAAAGGATAGTGTTGAGATCAAAGGGCTTTTGATTATTACCAGTGTTGAATAAAATTTGTCCTCCACAGACAGAGGTCTGCAGGGAGGTATGCCGAAAAGCAACCAATGCCTCATCTTTGCAGAGCAAAGAATGCACTGCCAAAAACAGTCTTTGGGCTTCATTTCTCACAGATCCTAACAGCACAGAAGTGAGACTCTCTGTACTTACTTCCCACTGTTGAAATATTGTACACTTTTTGCTCACAATATTCTCCAAATAATGCAAAGCCAGGCTTTCACGTGTTCTAAATGCCTGCTGTGAAATATTTTTGCCCTGCCTGTTCATAAATAGCATCCTTCTCCTGAAACTTCCCTGAAACATCTCACAGGGTAGGAATGTCTGTAGCCAGTTCTGCAGGGAGGGAAACCAAGCTACAGAGTTGGGAAGTGGCTTGTTCAAGGATGTATACATTCCCTGCTGGAAGGGTCCAGAAAAAAAAAGATTGAGATTATCAGAAGCTTGATGAGGGTAGATTTAGACTGGATAGTAGAAATCCTTTACTGTAAGGGTGGTGAGACACTGGAACAGGTTGCCCAGGGAGGTCATGGGTGCTCCCTCCTTGGAGGTATTCAAGTACCTGGACTGTAGATGACTTTGCTTAAGTGTTGTTGGAGTAGGTTATCTCCAGAGGTCCCTTCCCATCTCTACCATTCTATGCTTCTTTAAGTAGACAGGGATCCTGCTTTTCATGTATTTATCACTTGGGCTTTTGTCTCTTTCCTTCTTCTTTTCCACTCTCAGCTTTAATAACTTGCTTATGCACAACTAAAAACAGTTATTAAGGACATTAAAATGATTCTTTCATGACTTCCCTGAGACAATGCTTGTCCTCTACAGAAGCCAAGCTGAAACAAGTGTAAACATACATTCTAGTCATATGGCATGATATGCAGCCCCCATCACAGAAACATCACTGATTTAGGGACTGACTCAAGTCTATTTTGATATTCTTACAACACTAGGCCAGTAGTAGGAGGCAGAACACCAAAGAGTGACCTCCTCCTCATCAAATGAGCTTTATTGTCCTCATGGGATGTTAAATTTAAGGTGGAGTCCACAAGGTAATGTCTGTGGAGTTTCATTATGTGACCCACAAATATAAAAAGACAATCCATAAAATATCTCTAACTAACAGTTATGTTTGTCTTCTAGCTAAGAGGGAATGATAGGGCTGTGTGTGAGCACAAGAGGCTTTTCCTCTGTTGAAATGTGACCTTTGATCTTTGGTAACTACTCCCACAGGAGCAGCACAGGGCAAACCTATCACAAAGGATGGTGTAGAATTTCTCCCTCCTGCTGCTTTGATGCCTGTAAAGCTCCAAATTTGCCTGCCCAAACAGTTTTTTGCATGTTTCAGGTATTTGCTCTGGCATGCATTTGCATATTGTTGGTAGTAATTTGGCTCCATGCCCTTATGCTTTAGTGAGGATATTCCAAGTTTATTAGGTCAGGTAAATAGGTGTAAAACTTCTGATCTCAAAACATGGTAAACCAAGTTGGTTATGCTCAGTCCAAGAGGGTCCAATGGGTTTCTCAGCATCTGCTTGTCTGAGCAGACTTCAGGGCCTTACTGTGCTCATCATGCAGGACTCCTGCACACTGCAGACTCACAGACAGGGGACTGCCCAAGGCCACCAGATAAAGCTGGACCCAGTTCCCAAGTTCTTTTTCTTTCTCACAGCCTCAGTCTTAAAGTCTTTCCAACTGCATAGCTCATCTTTCCAAGGATAAACTTGAGTCACACAGCTATATTTTTGGCAAGGGTTCAAGACCTCATAGAGCTTCTCCAAGCATAAGAAAGAGCTACAGATCCAGCTGAAGCCCCAGCCAGCTGCATGTGCTTTCCTGCCTTAGCTGATTGCTGGGCAGTCACTCAGATCCAAAGGATGTAAAAACATTCCCATTGCAGCAGCAAGACATTATGCTCTCTGTCACCCTCCGCTGCAGTCAGACACCATCAATACAGTTAAGCATCTGTTATGGATGGAGGAGACTGAGGCGACATCTTCTCACTCTCTACAGCTACTTGGAAGGAGGATGTAGTGAGGACTTGGTCTCTTCTCTCTAGTGGGAAGTGACAGGATGAGATTAAATGCCCTGAAGTTGCACCAGGGGAGGTTTAAGGTGGATATTAGGAGAAACTTCTTTACTGAAAGGATTCTCAAACACTGAAACAAGCTCCTCAGGAAGGTGGTTGAATCCCCATCCCTGAAGGTGTTTAAAAGAGGCAGAGATGGGGTGCTGAGGGACATGGTTTAGGACTAGACTTGGTAGAGCTAGAAAATGGTTGGACTCAGTGATTGGACTCGATGATCTCTTTGGGTCCCTTCCAACCCCTGACATGCTGTGATCCTGTGATCTTGAAGGTCTTGTGCAACCAAAGTGATTCCATGATTCTGTTCCCTTTTCTGTCTTCTCAGAACACTCCCTCAGGTAAATGCATTTGGTTTCCTCCCCATTGCTAGAGTCCAAGCTAGAGAAAAAGCATCTCACCTAGAAGGCAAATCATTACAGGCAGCCTTCTTTGGCTTCTTACAAATAAAAACGCTGGGAGAATGCAAGGAAAAGAAAAAACCCTGCGGAGAAATAGAGACAAAAGAACCACACGTGAGCCTGGTAGTCAGGTTGCTTAGTGCAACTTAGGGAGACAATTAGACACAACACTCAAATGTGAGAAGGATGGGATCCTTTTTAATGGTTTTTTGTTTAATTGTCAGGCACATGAAATGCAAAAGATGCTTCCATTTTATTCTAATGAACTTCTCTGGAGGTGCTGTATTGGAAGCACAGATTTATTTCAGTCCTAGTGGAAAAGAGAAGCATTATGTCAGTTCTCCTTTGAAAGGCACTCCCTGATTTATCATACCCTAACCAAATTAAGCTTGAGAACTACTAATCAGTAGATGTCTATTATACAGCAAAGCATTAGCCTAAGCATGCACAATGCCTTCGGCATTCAACAGGGCATCTACTGGAAATAAGGATTCCTTTGTCATTTGGCCAGGGAAGCAATTATCTCCCTCGTTCACGATTTGTATAATAATCAGTTAAAATAAGGTGTGTCATCTGCAGAAGCTCATGAAAAAAAATTAACTTTCTGGCTCTTATTTAGCAGCTTTACCTTCTTAAATACTTGACAAGTTCTGCAAACGTGGACTGTGGAGTCAGGCAGCCCAGTTTCTCTTCCTGCAGTGCTTCCTTTTCCCCCACCCTTTGCCCTCCAAAAGACACAATTTTTACCAGAACACCAGAAACCTCCAGCCACACTGAGTTCTACAAAATTCCTCACTCTGATTTTGCCTCCCACTCCATGAATGCACAGGTGAAGTACATATGTTGATGTGTTTATGCCCATCACCGGCTCTTGCTGCTAATTTCCACACCGGCATGACAAACATTCCAGGTCAGATCTCTGAGCCAGGCATGGCCAGAGAGCTCTAGCTCACCTCTGAGTACCCTCAGGAGGCACTGTGTCCCTGAGAGAGCTCTATCCCTGAGAGTTTCCTTTTTCCCAGGGGAAGAGGAGATGCAAGTGCTGTGGAAAGCACCACTTAGCAAATTGTGTCATCTAGTTCTGATATTTTATATGCTGTTTATTTAGAGTGATTTACACCAAGTAAATCCAAGCTATTTGAAACACTATTTAGCATTTATTTACTCCCCACATTTGAATGGAGTTACGGGGCATGCAAACTACCATAGTCCAAATACTGATCTCTACAACTACCTGAAGGGAGGTTGTAGCCAGGAGGGAGTTGGTCTCTTCTCCCAGGCAACCAGCACCAGAACAAGAGGACACAGTCTCAGGCTGCACCAGGGGAGGTTTAGGCTGGAGGTTAGGAGGAAGTTTTACACAGAGAGAGTGATTGCCCATTGGAATGGGCTGCCTGGGGAGGTGGTGGAGTCCCCATCATTGGAGGTGTTCAGGAGGAGACTTGATAGGGTGCTTGGTTGCCTGGTTTAGTTGATTAGATGGTGTTGAGTGATGGGTTGGACGCGATGATCTTGAAGGTCTTTTCCAACCTGGTTACTTCTGTTATTAATTTATCTCTTCTACATCATATGGTTGAACTGAAAAAATAAATAAACATTAACAAAATGATGCATTACTCTGCTCAGAAAGTGCCATCCAAAGTACATTATTTTTCCAATTACACAGCTCACTGATGGGAACTGAGGAAGTATATTCATCAGTGTGGAGGAAAGAAGGGATAGAAAGAATAGAATAGAATAGAATAGAATAGAATAGAATAGAATAGAATAGAATAGAATAGAATAGAATAGACCAGGTTGGAAGAGACCTCCAAGATCATCGTGTCCAACCTATCATCCAACACCACCCAACCAACTAACCCATGTAACCAAGCACCCTGTCAAGTCTCCTCCTGAACACCTCCAGGGATGGTGACTCCACCACCTCCCTGGGCAGTCCATTCCAATGGGCAATCACTCTGTGTAAAACTTCCTCCTGACCTCCAGCCTGAACTTCCCCTGGCGCAGCCTGAGACTATGTCCTCTTGTTCTGGTGCTGGCTGCCTGGGAGAAGAGACCAACCTCTGCCTGTTTACAACCCCCCTTCAGGTAGTTGTAGAGAGCAATAAGGTCACCCCTGAGTCTCCTCCTCTCCAGGCTAAGCAGCCCCAGCTCCCTCAGTCTCTCCTCCTTGTGATCCTTGTGATCCTTGTGATCTCCTGATTTGAAACAAAGAGCCAAATCCATGCACAAACCAAACAAAAGGGAGAGTCACACCTGGAATCAGAATTATCTGGAAAAGTGTTATTTCATTCATTCCAGCTTTGTTTTTCACCCTGCTAACAAAGTCACACAGAGCTCTCTTATTGGTACCAAAAGCATGAAATACATTGGGATTTCACCAGGCATTCCATCTTCCTGAAAAGCTGAAGCCTGTGAAGCCACACAACACAGAAACGGTTTCTGTTTACCCATTCATGGGAGTTATAACTACTTAATAAAGCTAACTGACTAAAATATTGTTTTTGCAGAGGGAAAGAGGATACTTACCTACCTACTTTAAAGAGGAAGCCAGGCTTTGGTGGCCTGTGGCTACACTAACGCATCCTGTCCAGTGACCTAGTCAGCCTCTCTCTGTGCAAGGGTTAGCCCTTAATAAGCAGATGCAAAATTTTATGGCAAGTGTAGTACTGTGGTCTAAATACAGCATTTAAAGCCCAACCTTTCTCATCCAGGTAAGAGCTCACAAAAATCACTTCTCTATATTTCTCTTCCCTCTAATAAAATATCTACATCCCCAAACATGCATAATGGCACCTTCCTTATGAAGGTGTTATATTGATCTGTTGGTGCCTGTAATATCACTGGAAGCTGAAAAGTTCTTCCCATTTCCTCTTGAGCGAAGTCATTACTCATTCCTGACTCAGATGGAAATTGTGGTGTCTTCCAGGAGAGTTTTTACTGAGGAGGAATCTCAGCTTTCATTGTTAAATTCAAATATTCATGCAAATTGACTGCTTGGCTTACTTACCTCTTGAAAAACTCTGCATGTGAGAGGTGCTGGGGCTTTGCAGTACTGTCAAACCATTTCTAACAAGAAGATAACAGGAATGCCAGGGCAACATATTTCAAATGAGAGCAGAGGCAGGCAGAACCACTAGTCCCACCTCAAGTGCTAGGACAAAAGATTATCTTTAAATAAAATATTGGTAATCATTTCAATAAATAAGCTTCCACTGTTGGAAATAAGGTTAATGTATTCTGTAGATTCCTTGCTCAAATAGTTGAGTGTGGCTTCTGAACGGTGCAGCTGTGCCACTAAAAAGAAATCCAGAAGAAAACCTTGAAGAGATTCAGAGCACTGCAACAGGAGAGAGGATTGTCTCTGCTGCTTTGGCTTTAACTTGGTGACCAAGACAGGGTTGTTTACTCTGACAAAGTGCTATTGTTTTCCTTTGCTAATCCTTCTTGTAGTTATGACAGGGACAGATGATTGCAGGAAATATCTTCCCCCCCCCCCTTTATTTTTGAAGATAGACTGGAGCTGTCTTGGTCACAGCTGATGACTCATAAGCAAATAAAGGTAGAGGCTGTCTCTCATAAGGTCTCTAGAAGTCATTCTGTAAACTATGATGATGATAATGCATCCTTAAATGATTTATTTTATTGCATGTAGTATAAACATAGAATCACATAATCATTAAGATTGGAAAAGACCTCTCAGATTACCAAGTCCAACCTTCTACCCTTACCTCCATGATCAAGTGCCACATTTGCACCCTTCTTGAAGACCTCCAGGGGTGGTGACTGCACCACCACCCTGGGCAGCTTGTTCCAATGCCTTACCACTCTTGCAGGAAAGGAATTCTGCCTAATATCCATCCTAAATCTGCCCTGGCACAGCTTGGGGCTGTTACCTCATGTCCTGTCGTTAGTTACTGGTGAGAAGAGCGAAAACCAGTGTCATAACAGCCTCCTTTCAAGATGCTGTGGAGAGCAATAAGGTCCCCTTTCAGACTTTTCATCTTCAGGCTAAACAATCCCAGCTCCCTCAGCCTCTCCTTGCAAAACATGCTCTCCAATCCCCCTCACCAGCTTCATTGCCTTTCTCTGGACCTGCTCCAGCACCTCAGTGTCTTCCATATACCACAGTGCCCAAAACTGGGCACACTCATGCTTAAAGTAAATGTTTGCAGTGTCTTTGCTCCTTATGAAGTTAAAAGGTTCAGCAGTCTTTAGAGTATTGCGCTCTGGTCTGTTCACTGAAATTGGTTTTAAGCCTTCCATGAGATTTGAACATGAGCTCAAAGTCTTGAAAACTCCTGTCTGCTTCTGGGAGAGAAAACTCTGTCCAGGTGTGAGCTGCAGTTGGTCAAATATCTCATCGAGATCTGTGGAATAGTTTTGATTGCTGTAGTGTGTCAGACAAAATAGCTGAGCTTAGGTAGTGTCTTCTTTAAAATGTCTACCAGCCAAAAGATAAACCTGCTAGACAACTCTCTAGGGTGGGGGCTTTTTGTGAATAATTAGCCTTGAGCAATGAAACTCCAGAGCCACACCTGGGCTGGATCTTTGATCTGTCTTTATACAGCTAGAGCCGAGTTATAGAGTTTATGCCTTATCCTGATGTTGCAGGTGATAAAATCTTTACTCTTGCATACATACTGCAACAAATACATGTGTGTGTGTGTGTGTGTGTACACATGTTTATATATCCCTCATATATATAGCTATATATGGGGGAAATGGATGTGAAGGCTCCTCATTCCATTATGTGTCTCCATTGCTCATTCTGGTGTGGTTCAATCGCTTTTCAGGTTTGTTATTTTTGCTCTCTTTCACATAAAAGATGAAACTGGGTGACTCACTCTTTCTTGATGGCATCAGAACAGTGTGTACAACAATCTGTATGCTGACAGAGCAGAATCTTTACCTGACCTATTTAGGAGGTGCACTCTTCAAAGAGGGTGAAAAGAAGTAAGTTAATCATTTACAACATGTACGTTTTTGTTTGTCTTTTTACACATAACACCTATGGGTTTTGGACAAGCTTTATTAAGTGAGACAAAGGGTCAAACACTCTCATGTATCTGATCTGGCTGCATATGGTCTTTACTGGACAAGCCACAAGAGTGAACTAAGTGATAACCAGTTTGTCTTCCATTTCAGTCCTTGATGCATTTCCAGCTCTTCCTGTAGCCTTGGGCAAATCCCTGAACCTCTCTATCTTGAATATGCAATAAGAGCTACAATACAATAGAATTAATTGGGGGTTTTGTTCACCATTTTGAAGATTCTTAACTACATTCTTCTCTTGTAATGTCCCAAGTACATGACTTTGTGTCATATAGAAAAATTCAGAGTTTCTGCCCTCGTACTTATTGGTGTAGAACTCTCCTGCCACTAAGTTCTGCAAATACCCGTGGGAAATGGCCATGGTGTTATGAAAATTGTCAGGAATAAAAGACTTTACCCTGTGTAGCAATAATTGCTTCTGATTTAGAAATAAATAAGAAAAAGAACTGCTTGCCAACTATGCAGCAAAGCTCTAGGATGATTAGAAAAATATATTCTCACCACACCTTGAGTCCTGTGTCCAGTTCTGTGCCCCTCAGTTTAAGAAGGACATTGAGACTCTTGAATGTGTCCAGAGAAGGGCAACAAGGCTGGGGAGAGGTCTCAAGCACAAGAACTACGAGGAGAGGCTAAGGAAGCTGGGTTTGTTTAGCCTGGAGAAGAGGAGGCTCAAGGGAGACCTTATTGCTCTCTACAACTACCTGAAGGGAGGTTGTAGCCAGGAGGGAGTTGGTCTCTTCTTCCAGGCAACCAGCACCAGAACAAGAGGACACAGCTGTGCCAGGGGAAATTTAGGCTGGAGGTGAGGAGAAAGTTCTTCACAGAGAGAGTTGTTCTCCATTGGAATGTGCTGCCCAGGGAGGTGGTGGAGTCACTGTCCCTGGAGGTGTTCAAGAGGGGATTGAATGTGGAACTTGGTGCCATGGTTTAGTCATGAGATCTGTGGTGATGGGTTGGACTTGATGATCTTTGAGGTCTTTTCCAACCTTGGTGATTCTGTGATTCTGTGTAGTCTCTTAGGAAAATATGCCCCAAAGCATTGTTGTGAGTGCAGATTTTTTGCTGTCTGTAGTTCTTCAATAACATCAACATACATCTGTGTGGCTGGGCTGTTCAGCCTGCTTCAGTCACACTCCCCAGTAAATCCTCAGATTTACTGAACTGATGCTGTCAATGCCCCTAAGAAGCAACCATCTGACAGTGGATAAACCATTGGGCAAGTATCAGTGAGGTATAATTCTTTCACATCCATTAGTGCTGAAGAAGTCAGGATAACCTGCACACCCAGAGAAATTCAAGATTCACGGTTGCATCAGGTTGGAAGGGATCCTCAAAGGCCACCTTGTCCAACCCCCTGAAGTGAGCAGGGGCATCTCCAACTAGAATAAGCTGCCCAGGGCCACAATGAGTCTGATCTGGAATGTCTCCAGGGACAGGGCCTCAACCACATCTCTGGGCATCCTCTTCCAGTATTTCACCACTCTCATTGTGAAGAACTTCTTCCTGCTGTCCAACCTAAATCTATCCTGCTCCAGTTTCAAATCATTGCACCTCATCCTATCACTCCAAGTCCTTCTAAACAGTCCCTCCTCAGCTTTCCTGTAGGTCCCCTTCAGATATTGAAATGTAGCTTTAAGTTCTCCCTGGAGCCTTCCCCTATCCAGTTTGAACAACCCCAACTCTTTCAACCTGGCTTCATAGGCGAGGTGCTCCAGCCCTGTGATTAACTTTGTGTCCCTCCTGTGGACCCACTTCAGCAGGTCCACATCTCTCCTGTGTCAGAGCCCCAGAGCTGGCCACAGTACTCTCATTTCCTTTTACTTTCAATATTGACAGATTCAAAAAGCAACATTTTATATGCACTCTGACTTTTACTATTTGAATCAACTCCTTTAAAGATAAAATATTTATGAGACAGATGAATTTAGAATCATAAATATCCCTTCCCTTCTATATTATGAAGGGGATTTAGTGAAATACAGGCAGGTGGGAAAGAGCCTTTTAGCAACACTTTCTGAGCATTTGGTTATGACCATATTATGATGCAGCTGATAAAAAAAACCAAGCCACTAATATATTTTCCTGACTGGCAAAAATAAAGTGGAATATACTCTTATTTCCAGGCATAGCTCATGAATATGCATGGATTTCTCTTCACTTGAGCATGGATGGAGCTGTATCAGGATGACAGCCTGGTTTATTCTCCAATATCAGCTCTAGGGAGCTCCATCCTGGGCTTGACTAAACATAGTTTCATAGTTTCATAGTTTCATTCAGGGTTGGAAGGGACCACAAGGATCATCTAGTTCCAACCCCCCTGCCATGGGCAGGGACACCCCACACTAGATCAGGCTGGACAGAGCCTCATCCAGCCTGGGCTTAAACACCTCCAGGGACGGGGCCTCGACCACCTCCCTGGACAACACATTCCAGGGTCTCACCACTCTCATGGTGAAGAACCTCCTCCTCACATCTAGCCTGAATCTCCCCACCTCCAGCTTCATTCCATTCCCCCTAGTCCTGTCACTACCTGAGATCCTGAGAAGTCCTTCCCCAGACTTCCTGTAGGCCCCCTTCAGATACTAGAAGGCCACAATTAGGTCACCTGGGAGCCTTCTCTTCTGCAGACTGAACAGCCCCAACTCCTTCAGTGTGTCCTCATAGGAGAGGTGCTCCAGCCCTCTGATCATCCTTGTGGCCCTGAAAAGGGATTAAAAAAATTAATGGTGACTTAAGACACTGCATTTCATCTTTGTTTAACAGAGCAATTTCAAACTAATTCACTTTTTCTCTCATTTTTATCTCAAAAACAAACAAAACCCAAACAGAAACAAAAACAACAGCAGCAGCATCAAAACACAAACAAACAAACCAAAAACCTCACCCAAAAAGCACACTTAAGGACAAACCCCCCTGATTTTCTGACCCCATGGATGCCAGGAGGCTCTTGAGCAGGAGGCTGTCCTTATGCTCAAACTATAATAAAGCTTTGAACCTTTCTTCTGGCACCCTCTGCTCAGCAATGATGGTTCTACCATGCATAGTCCCAGGCATGGGACTAGTCTGCAAGAAATGGAGATGGGAGGACACCCTGGATGGAAGACATTCCTCATCCCCCTCCCCAAGGCAGAAACCCACATAGCTTCTCAGCTCCAGCAGCAGCATGCTTTCAGTCTGTCATCACCTGGGCTTGTTTTTGTGCTCAGACTCCCAGCTGAATCTCTGAGAAGGTCCAATGAAGCTTGCCTCTGAGTGTGGTTTCACTCAAAACCTCAAACAGCATTCGTCAACAGTGTTTCCAGTGCTGCGGTTTCAACTGCAGGCTGAGAAAACAACTACTTAATGGGCAATAAAAGCTTTAAGAGACTTGAAAAGTTGGGGAATGTGGTTTTGCTTGGCTGCACATGGTCTCTCATGCTGAGATAGCAACTCGCATGTTCGGTGCGCAGTCGCTTTTTTAAGACCCATGCAAAACACTTTTGGGAAGCTCTTGCAGGGCTAAAATCCACTCAGGGTAGTATTTTACTTTGGGATTTGTATACTTAAGCACTCTAAAAATTTTGCTAATTGGGTTGGTGGGAACAAGTGATTTTTCCAGAGTATAGGCCAGAGTTAGTGTGCTACCCAGCCTCCTTGTTAGCCTTATTTCCAAACACACAGCACAGCTCTTTCCATAGCCTTGTGCCCTGCTGTAGGTCAAGTGTGCTTCCCTATTTCATAGAATCAGAGTCATTAATGTAGGGAAAGACCTCTCAGATCATCAAGTCCATCTGTCAGCCCAACACCACCATGCCCACTAAACCATGTCCTGAAGTGCCATGCCTACATGCTTTTTGAACGCCTCTAGGCATGGTGACTCCAGAACTCACCACACTTTCTGCCCAGGGAAACACTGTTTCTGAATTGTACTTTTCAAAAGCTGTGACTCCAGCATGGACTTTTCACTTGCATGTTCAAAGACTCACTACTCATTTTTTTTGTCCTTTCTGCCTTACTTGCCCTGTTCTGCTAAAGCCAAGCCCAGCCTGTAAAGTTCTCTACTAGTCTGACACAGGCTGCAGCACCAACTCCTGCACTTAGTTATAGGTTTGAGAATGATGGTGCCCACCAGCAAAACAATCCTAGTGGGAAAAGACGAGAAACCACTCTAATCTGTAAGGAACGAGATAACAGAAGGTGTGAGAATTCCTTCTGCCCTCAGATTTCTCACAGAGTCAGCAAGATCAGGCCAGAATTCTTCTGCTGTACGTCATGGTTGGTGCATTAACCAACATCCACTTTGGTTGATGTTAACCAGCTGGGCTGTGAGCTGCTGAGCTTGAGGAACTGGTTCACGTCCACCTCTGTGACCTGGCTGTAAGGAGGCAACCACGAGCAGAAAGGTGGAGCAGACATCCCCAGTGCCAGCCTTTTAAAGTGTCAGGAGTTTGTAATTCTAGAACTGGTAGAAAGCTAGAGAGCTGAATAGGACTGAGAGAATACAGAAAAAGAAGATTAAGCTTTGGGGGTTTCAATGTAAACCTTCCATTTGCTATAAATGAAATGGAACTTGTTAAACAAGCTAGGCTCTTACTTTGTCCCAGCTGCTTTGTCTGTAAGAGTCTGAAACAAGATTCTCATTAGGAAAGGCAAGAGGGTACCTAACTTGCTGTGCTTAGCTACGCCACACTCCATGGCTCCTCTTCAGATTGGATGTTAGGAAGAAGTTCTTCCCCATGAGGGTGGTGAGACACTGGAACAGGTTGCCCATGGAGGTGGTGGAAGCCTCATCCCTGGAGGTTTTGAAGGCTAGGCTGGATGTGAGGAAGAAGTTCTTCACCATGAGAGTGGTGAAGCCCTGGAATGGGTTGTCCAGGGAGGTGGTTGAGGCCCCATCCCTGGAGGTGTTTAAGACCAGGCTGGATGAGGCTCTGGCCAACCTGATCTAGTGTGAGGTGTCCCTGCCCATGGCAGGGGGGTTGGAACTGAATGATCTTTGAGGTCCCTTCCAACCCTAACAATTCTATGATTCTTTCCATATTCTCTTTCACCCCATGCTGTGATCACCTCCTTGCAGAAGCGAGCAGAGCTGATTTGCAGGCTGTGCTGTTGGCTGCAGATGCAGGCTCCTTCACACTCACAGGAGGCTTAGGTTTCACTTCTATGCTGTTAAACACAATTTAAGCTTGCCAGGTGAAATACTGGAGAATCATGCAGTGTTTTATTTCCTGATCACAGAATGTCAGGGGTTGGCAGGGACCTGACACATAGTTCTCACCCTCAGCCAGTGCATGCAGTGTGCTGATCACCCAAGTTAGTTAAAATATTTTTGGTGGTGGTGTTTGAAAGTTGATGTTTTATATAAGGAATTGACATGCATAGGTACAACATGTATGAAACACACAAGCAATACACATATGAATAAATGTGAACATCACCAATATTATTGTAATATCAGGTTTCCTGCCTCAATGTTCACATGGCCTTTTAAAAATTAAAGTAAATTACAAAGAAAAAAACCCAAATAAGCATCTGCTTAGTGAATTAGTGAGGAAGAATGATTTATTCCAGAGGTATTTCTAAGCTGTCGTTCTCATAAAGAGGAATAATTTCTTCCGGAAGGATTTCTATGTAGCCAGGCAAACAAAAGGCCTTTGTTGTTAGTTCCGTTTTATTGGGCTACTTAGGCCTGGTAATCTAAGTAGAAGATACCTACTAAAACCTCTCCCACCCCATTCCTCAAGGTAGACTCAGTCTCCATGTTTTCACTGGGAAGCACATGGATCCACAGCCAGCTGCTGGCAACGATGGGCTGGTCCCGCCTGAGGTGCCAGAGCAGGGCTTGGGGCACACTGGCTGCCCTCTCATCAAAGGTGTTGCTTAGTCCTAGGAGGGCTACAACTCACAGAATCACAGAATCAACCAGGCTGGAAGAGACCTCCAAGATCATCAAGTCCAACAGCCAGGAAAAACCAGAGCACTCAGCAAAACACACTGAGGTGGCAGGGGGCTTCTCTTATCGGTATGACACCAGCTTTGGTGAAAATGTAAACATTTAGTTAATTGAAGTTGAGCTTTCTAAACTTGCTTGTTAATTCACAGAAATAGTAAGCAAAGCTTGTCATTAGTTTTGAAAGAATGGGCAACAGATAACAAAATGATCACATCACTTCAGCCAACAAATGAAAACTCAGTGTTTCTCCAAAGGCAAAAAATAAAATACTCTAAGGCAAAATTTAAAACACTCAAACTTTTTGATGACCTTTTGGATTGTGCATGTAGTTCGAGGGAACTTGCCAGGCTGGACAGATGGGCAGAGTTCAAAGGCATGAGATTGAACATATCTAAGTGCCAGGTTCTACACATTGGCCACAATAACCCTATGCAGTGCTACAGGCTGGGGTCAGAGCGGCTGAAGAGTGGCCAGGCAGAAAGGGACCTGGGGGTACGGGTTGACAGTAGGCTGAACATGAGCCTGCAGTGTGCCCAGGTGGCAAAGGCGGCCAATGGCATCCTGGCCTGGATCAGGAACAATGTGGCCAGCAGGAGCAGGGAAGTCATTCTGCCCTGTACTCAGCACTAGTTAGGCCACACTTTGAGTACTGTGTCCAGTTCTGGGCCCCTCAGTTTAAGAAGGACATTGAGACACTTGAACATGTCCAGAGAAGGGCAACAAGGCTGGGGAGAGGTCTTCAGCACAGCCCTGTGAGGAGAGGCTGAGGGAGCTGGGGGTGTTTAACCTGGAGAAGAGGAGGCTCAGGGGAGACCTTATTGCTACCTACAACTACCTGAAGGGAGGTTGTAGCCAGGTGGGGGTTGGTCTCTTCTCCCAGGCAACCAGAACCAGGACAAGAGGACACAGTCTCAAGCTGCACCAGGGGAGGTTTAGGCTGGATGTTAAGAAGAAATTCTTCACAGAAAGATTGCCCATTGGAATGTGCTGCCCAGGGAGGTGGTGGAGTCACCATCCCTGGAGGTGTTTAGGAAGAGACTTGATGGGGTGCTTGGTGCCATGGTTTAGTTGATCAATTGGTGTTGGGTGATAGGTTGAACTTGATGATCTCAAAGGTCTTTTCCAACCTGGTTAAGTCTATTCTATTCTATTCTATTCTATTCTATTCTATTCTATTCTATTCTGTTCTGTTCTGTTCTGTTCACAACTGTGATTTTTTTGTTTTGTTGGTGTTTTGATCTCTCTGATGTGGAAGCCCATCAAATTCTCTGTGCTTTTCTGCCTCCAAAGCAAATGGCATGTGACTTAAATTTCCTGTTGGTAATAAAATCATCTGACAAAGTAACTATTTTTCTCCTGGTGCTAATGAATGTAAAAACAAACTCATAGTTGCAGTCCTTTGTGTCGCCTTTTCACTGCTTCTTATACCGCATTATGGTACAGTTTGATCATTTAGAGTAAATATTTGCTCTTAGATCTGTAGTGGCATTTCAAAACAATTTTTCTTGGTTTGTTTTGTTAGAGATTAGTGGTCACTGTTTTTATACAAATAGTTGAAAATAATTAATTGAGCCTGCATTTACTGCAGGAAATCTGTCAGTTTCTTTTATGTCCAATAGCTCCTTCTTTCCGGGGATTAAAAAGGTAAACAGGCTTGACAAAATTGGTTCCAGTGTCTGGTTACTACTCAGTGGTATTTCAGCCCTTATCTGTTGTCTGATTACACTTTGTCAGTCTTTAAGTTTTCTCAGCTGAGTCTCCTGTCACAATTTGGAGGCTCCAAGGTTGTCCCTTTTAGCCTCAGTCATATTAATAACCAAAATATTGCTTCTCAAAGCCTGACAGAACATTCTCTACCATTTGGAACCAAAAATGGCTGATGGCACAAATATGATTGAAGAAGCAGCCTCTCAAGGTATAACTGGGAATGGAATGGAGTGGAATGGAATGAAATGGAATGGAATGGAGTGGAGTGGAGTGGAGTGGAGTGGAGTGGAGTGGAGTGGAGTGGAGTGGAGTGGAGTGGAATGGAATAGAATAGAATAGAATAGAATAGAATAGAATAGAATAGAATAGAATAGAATAGAATAGAATAGAATAGAATAGAATAGAGAAAGAGGAGAAGAAGAGAAAGAGGAGAAGAAGGGAAGAGAAGGGAAGAGAAGGGAAGAGAAGGGAAGAGAAGGGAAGAGAAGGGAAGAGAAGGGAAGAGAAGGGAAGAGAAGGGAAGAGAAGGGAAGAGAAGGGAAGAGAAGGGAAGAGAAGGGAAGAGAAGGGAAGAGAAGGGAAGAGAAGAGAAGAGAAGAGAAGAGAAGAGAAGAGAAGAGAAGAGAAGAGAAGAGAAGAGAAGAGAAGAGAAGAGAAGAGAAGAGAAGAGAAGAGAAGAGAAGAGAAGAGAAGAGAAGAGAAGAGAAGAGAAGAGAAGAGAAGAGAAGAGGTTGTACAGAAGCTAGCATGATCATCTAGTCCAATTGCCTGAGCATTCCAGGGCAGACCAAGTTAAAGCAGGTTGTTAATGGCATTGTCCAAATACCTTATTCACTGATAGGGTTAGGGCACTGACCACTGAGATCCCTCAAAAGCCTGTTCCAGTGTTTGACCACTCTCTCACTAAAGAAATGCTTCCTAATGTCCAGTCTGAACCTCCCCTGGCACATCTTGAAACATTATCTTAGAAGATAATAAACTGTTGAAGTGTTGCATGACAAGCTCAGTATTTAATGTAATTTTGGTTAACAGAGAGAGTTTATTTCCATCCTAAGAAATTAGTCTTAGGAAAAAGTTAATTACACAGAGTTTCAGTAACACATTTCATGTGAGAAATACTATCTATATTTGTCCTTCCTTTTAGTATGGTTAGTCAATGTGATGGATGACAGACAGTTCTGAGCCAACCAGGAGTGCTGTCATTCACACCTACTCTGTAAGCATGATCATGTATGGCAGTGGCCATAGTTGTCTTTCAGACGAGAAAGGCTTTGAAGAATAGAAAGTAAAATGTCTGCAGAACAATGTAACTGCATTCAAAGCCCTCTCAAATCCTTACTTGGTCAAAGTGACCTTCAGAGTCAAGCACTCTAGCTTAGGTAGCAATTTTTCCCTGTGGGAAGTGTGCAGAAAATAATTACAGTTATAAACAGTTGTACTATGAAATAGATAATTGCTGCTTCTCACTTTATAAATGACTGTACAAGGAGAGATGGAGTAGAGAGTAATGGAGTAGAGAGCAACTACTTAATGCCACCTTTAATGAGCAGTTGTAGCACAGTGGCCCCTGTTTCCTAATCAATTGCTCTTTTTTACATCTGCGTGGTACTGTGGGGGTTTTGGAAGCAGGTCTTGATAGCACTGCTAGTAGTGAAGTGAACTGAGAAAGAAGCCTCCTCACTAGTCTTCCAAAGTATTAATATGCATGATGAAATGCATTGCATTGCTTGCCAGTCAAGAGCAACTTGTCAAGACTCTTTTCCTGGTGTTTTCTTGCGCTGTGCTATTCAAAGCTAAGCAACAGGCAGTATCTTGTTCTCTAGTTAAAGTCTGTGCCAGAAAGTTCTGCACAATCCCTGAAGTTCTCCAGAGCTTGCTGACACATTTCTTCACAGTTTAGCATATTTACACCACATCAAACCACATCAAACCCGAAGAAGACAACTTGTCCTTTTCACTGTTTATGTTTTCCTGGTGTGTGTATCACTTTCATGATAACCATTCCCTCAAAGATCATAGAAAATCTGGCTGAGATCTGAAGCAGGCAGTTGTCCTCTGTGTGGTTAAAGGAAATCCAGGAGGAATGATTTCACAAACCAGCTCTACCTCCAGCCAGATTTGCCCACCTTTATCTCTCTTCTTGCAAAAAAAAAAGCCAGATGAAAACAATATCCTATAAATAAATGTTGGACAGCAAATGTATTCCACCTTCAGAAAACTATACAGACTGAAAACCAGTTTAGTCTTTCTTTTCCTTCTTTTATTTTGCTTGGTCAGAGGTATGCAGATGTGTTGTACTTCTAAACAAGGCTGAACTGCACTGTAAAGAGCCAGGAATGCTCTGATCTGTGTTAGTGGAATGCTATGAAAACCAAGCTGCAACATGCATGTTGCTGTACAAATGCTAGTGGTGGTTTATCAGCATGATTTCCACACACTCATCTCCTCCAATCCACATCAACACTTGCAAACACCAAATACACATTGAGTTGTACTACTGGAACACTTGTATCTATGGGAACAGATTCTAGTTAGTGTAAGTTTGGCTTTAATATTATTCAGTAATACATGGTGAGACCCTGGGACAGGGTGCCCAGGGAGGTGGTGGAAGCCTCATCCCTGAAGATTTTGAAGCAGGCTGGATGTGGCTGTGAGCAACCTGATGTAGTGTGAGGTGTCCCTGCCCATGGCAGGGGGATTGGAACTGGATGATCCTTGAGATCCCTTCCAACCCTAACAATTCTCTGATTCTATGATTCTATGATTCTGTGATTCTCTGATTCTATGATTCTGTGATTCCATGAGTCTATGATTCTGTGATTCTATGATTCTGTGATTCCATGAGTCTATGATTCTGTGATTCTATGTTTCCATGAGTCTATGATTCTGTAATTCTATGATTCTATGATTCTGTGATTCCATGAGTCTATGATTCTGTGATTCTATGTTTCCATGAGTCTATGATTCTGTGATTCTGTGATTCTATGATTCTATGATTCTATGTACGTTTTAAATTCCAAAGGAGGAAGTAATTGTGTGAGTTATGTCCAAAATGCACTGCTCCTGCATAAAAAATACTTGGTTTCACAAATATGGGATGGGGAATGGCTAGGCAACAGCTATGCAATGTAGAATAAGCTTTTGAGGCTCATAAGCTAAATGGGATCTAAGGTTTTCAACTACTTCAGATATAATTTTGTGAATTTTTGGTTGCTTTATACTGCAACCCATTTGTTTCAGATTCAGAAGGGGAAGCATTTCAGAGTGAGGCTGCATCCAAGTGTTTACACCATCAAGGCTCTTCCCTTGCTGTTAAATCTCCAAAACATATCTGTCTTGGGTGCCTATCAAGACAAAGTGGTTGATGCCTGATAGCATCCTCTCTTTCTTCTCTGGATCCAGGCCAATTCCTATTGAAGTCACCAGAAAGAATCCCTCCAGCCTGAGCAAGAAGTTAAATTGGGCTTTCTTGAGCTTGTGGTATAGCCTTGGGCAAGACACAAACCCTCTGTCCTATAATTAATTTATCTGCATGCTCCCTTCCAGTATCACAGCAAGGCAAGTTAATACTGCATTTGGAGTGTGCACTTCTTTTATGGTGCATTTCAAGTAGTTCAAAGCAAAGCCTTATTTTAGGTACTTATATATCATTATAAACCTGAGATCATCAGATGCTAGAAGCAGATAAAATCTGCAGGGTGCACAGGGATATTACAGAGTTGTTGGGTATTGGGTTTTTTCTTCCTATAAGTTAATTAACTTTCTGTTCACTGTATCATCTGGGAAATGGACAGCATAAGACAGGGGCTTGTTAACAAGAACATAATAACCATTTCGATTGTATCTGCATTTTCTCCTAATGATGGCTTTAAAGTTGTGATACACAAATGCCATAATGCTGCATTACACTGAGTTTTTTAAAGGTCAGAGTAAATGAGGATGGGTTCTGCTTCTGAAACAAGAACAAATACCTTTTTGAAATCATCTCCTTTCAGTATACACTCAGTTTTAGGCAAGAAACTTTCCATTTCTGAGCAAATTCTTAGGAAAATTAAGCAATAAAATGTATACTTGCACATTTTGTTTCAGCTGGCACTTGGTTTGAAGGACAGAGAAAGGATTGGAACACTTGTTTACAGACCCAGGTTGAAGCTATATCATGCAACAATCAGATCAATCATAGCATCAGGCTTACTGGCCAAAAAGTACTTAATTGTTTTTGCAACATGCACCAGTTCTGAGTTGGGAGGATGTGAGAAAATTAGTAAAGGAAATATTTAACCTTTGTTCCCAAACACCCAAGGTAAGCATCATAACCAATCCCTGAAATGTAGTTAATGTGGGGAATTGTCTGAGAGTCATCTGACTAAATGAATGTTTACTACACCAACACAAACACCTGAGCTTAGGCTTTTTTAACAGTCAGCAGAGATCTGGCTCAGTTGCTGGATATGTCTCATCCTAAAGCAGATGCCTACCTTTGGTCAGATTAATTTTGTCCTGTGTGACACTGATCATATTTACTCACCTTCCACTGACTACAGATGGTGACTAGGTGACCCTGGTTACTTGTGTGACTGACTCACGTGGAGGCATCTACATGGCAGGCATTAAAATGTCAGATGAATTAATGCTGACCCTTGTAATAGCATGAACAGAATTTGTGTAAGATTCAGCTGCACGCTGAACAGATCCAATAGAAGAGCCTGGGCAAGACAGAACTTAAATTAGACAATGGATTAAGTTATTGTTTTGGCATAGGAAAGACCTTGGGACAAGTCTTTGTTCTCAGTTATTCAAAGCAAAGGACTGAAGTCAGTATATATTACACTCTATCAAAGTCTACTAACTTATGGGCTACTGTAGTTACTCTTGTGATGTGAATGGCACTGAAATTGTTTTATTATTATTCCAGGGGAGTGCAGAACTCATTTGAAAATCTCTAACAGTTCAAAGGGATGGGGAAGAAAAAGATTAAAATATTTTGCTCATCTCAGTTCCACACCTTTTTGTTGCTCCAGTCTGTGCCTCCAAGGCACATTTGAACATCTAACCCTTTTGATCCATCTGGTGGAATATATCTAAGCAGAGCAGGAGGAATTTAAAGGGGAGTTGATTTATTTTACACATTCATATAGCTTTCTGCTATCTGCTTACCATGGCACACCCCTACCCTGTCCCTTGGCACGCTCATTGAATCAGTGTCAGACTGCCTGAACATTTCTTAGCCTTAGACCCTGAAGGCTACATTCAGAGATGGTCTAGCAGATGAATATGGAATCCAGTGTGGATCTAAGGTGGTTTACCTGACTGGCAAATTAGCTGAACTTAGATCAGCACTACAGTTATTTCAGCTCACTACTACAGTTACTTTGAATTTACACAAAACTCAGTACCTGAAGGTGGCAGCACGATGAGCAAATCAATACTCAGCCATCGATGGCTGCAAAACCCACTCCGTGGCCCTGCAATTATTGTTAAGTGTTAATTTAACTGGAGTGCCACAAAGGGCCTTTCAACACGTGTGGCTGAGAGTAAGTTCTGTGGTAGCAGCTGGTTGGAGGTTGTGCACTAAGTGTTTGCCCTGTTTATCTCTGCTGAGCTGTAAGATTTTTTCAAGAGAACATCTTTTCCCCTGGATGCCCTTTTGGCAGGTTTGCTACATGCTCCAGGTTTGCATGGATTATTGTAAGCACCACACACCAGAAATGGTGAATTTGGGACATCTTTTTTTGGCCTTATTCTTTGTTTCACAAAGGTGAATTTATAGAACATAGGCACTGTAATCCATCATAGATGGCTTGCCTTCCCTGTCCAGTTTAAAGCCCTCTTCATAATCTGAACACTCTATGGAGTCCCTGCTTGTCTAGAAGGTTTTTTTGGTGGCTGTTTATTTTTGGAGGGGTTTTGTTTGTTTGCTTGTTTGTTTGTTTGTTTGCTTGCTGGATTGCTTGCTTGCTTGTGGTTTTTTACCTTCTTCTTTGCAGCTAAAAGCTCTGTGTAGGCTGGATGAGTATAGAGAAAAGAGGAGATGAGGGTTTCACTCACCACTGTCCCTGGGCATAGAGAGCCATGAATCACTCATCTTTACGTGAGCAATGTTTTTAAAAACTCCTTGGTAGCAAATACAAGATACTGAAATGAGGAGGGGGAAAGTTTCAGTAAGCTTAAGATTATGAGATAAACCTTTTACTTATCCAGACTCAAATCAGAAAAAGCAGAGAAGAGGCACAGGTTGCTCTTGCAAAATCATTAGGACAGCCAGAGGGAATCTGACTTCACCCCCAGAGGGACTCAAGCTTTACTACATCCCCATCTCCTCATCAAAAACAGGCTTGTCAGAGAGAGCAAGCCCAGCCTTTCAGACTTGGTTAACCAGGGTGAACCACCCCATGCAGGGTGGCATGGCTATGGGATGGTAAAGCAATATGTGGGCATGCTCCCCAAAGCTTCCTCCTGCAAGAAAGAATTTGCATCGGTCCTTAATAATGGCTACACCTAAATGGTGCCAACTAGCCCTTAGCTCTTCCAAGACATTTTCTGGTAGACAGAGACAGATTTCAGCCCAAGAGGACCCTCTTCCTCATGTAGTGCAGGCCTCTGGTTGTCAGATTCCTGGAGAAGAAACCTCCAGACCAGTATTTTGCTTTTGGATCTTGCTTAAGCTGGTGAGAGAGCAGACACCTCTCCCCGTGTGCTGCTGTCTCAGAGGCACCCAGGAACCAGACAGCTCTGGAAAGCACAGATTATCTAATTCAAAAAAGCATTTAGGAGAAAGCATGCCTTAAAAATGTTGAAATAGTATGAACAATAACTTAGCTTACCTGCTTGACACATGTCTTTTTCCACATGAAAATCCCACAGAAGGTTTGCCTCTGTCTTGCTCCATCTCCCATCTGTCAGTGCTGAGATGGGTAAAATGCCTTTTCTCTCATGTCAGACCTGAGGTTCTCCACATTTTCACATCCTCTGTCTTCTAAGGCACACTTCCCAAACCTGACCAAACTAGTCTAAGCTAATCCCACAGGGCAATACTTCAAAAGGCCATTTTTTTTTCTGCTTAATTTTAGTATTGCAATTTACCCTCATTATTTTTAGTTCCTACAGCAAGCATTCCTGCTGTTAACAGATAAGCCAGGGAGACACTAACTAACAGCTCTGTCAAGCTGTCTGTCCAACTTCAGTGCAGTCAGGAGAGCTGTTGCTGAGTGTTGAGTGCTTCTACAACATCTGCATTAGCACAGGAGAAATGACACTGCCAGCCTGATAGTTGTGCTAGGGTTTATCTGTTTAGAATGTTTTGTTGTCAGTTCTCTCTGGCAAAAATCCTCGCAGCTGTCAGAGATCCACTGCACTGCTTTTGGCCCCAGCTCTGCCAAAGCAGAGTTAGCCCAGCTCTGGTGTGGTTGTAGCTGTGGTTTGGTTCTCACCTGGGCCACGTTGCCCTCCAGATGTGCCTGGAAACTGTGATGTGGAGACAACACATCAGAATGTATTGCAAAGAGACCCAGAATAGCTCAGTGGGATTACCTCAGCTAATGGCAAGTGTTCCTGGCCTGCCATTCCAGATAAACAGAATAAAAATAATTGGTAGACAGAGAAAAAATACATAGAACAGAGGGCAAAAGGTAAACTGAGCAGAAGTGACTGCCTTCTGTTTCTGAAATGGACTTGGGCTTGCAGAAGAGCCCTGAGTGTTGCAGAGTGCACGAACTGGAGTATGCAGAACATAGTTCTTCCCGTGCTCCCTGTGCAATGGCAGTTTGTTTGTCTCCTACCTCTGTATCAATTCATCTCTGGTGACTGAAGGGCAGGAATCCTACCTCTCTACTCCTCACAGAATCATAGAATCATTAAGGTTGGCAAAGACCTCCATCAAGTCCAACTGTCAACTCAACAGCACCAGGACCATTAAACCATATCCTGAGGTGCCAAACCTACAAGCTGTTTGAGCACCTCCAGGGACGGCATCTCCACCACCTCCCTTGGCAGCCTGTTCCAATGCCTGACCACCCTTGCAGCAAAGAAATTTTCCCTAATATCCAACCTAAACCTCCCATGGTGCAACTTGAGGCCATTTCCTCTCATCCTATCGCTAGTTACTAAGGAGTAGAGACCAACACCCACCCCACTGCAACCTCCTGTCAGGTAGTTGTAAAGAGTCCTCCTTCCACTCCTTTCTCTCTAAAGAGCAGTACTTTCTGTTTTCCCTGTTTCTACCCTGTGCTTTCACCCAGACTATGACTAGATAAGCCTTTCAGATGCAGTTGAGTGATAAGAAAGGTTGTCTAATTATCTGCTGCCTGAAAGCTCTTCCAATGGTTGATTTAACTCCTTGTATTTTAAAATTCATTTAAAGTTTTGTCTATTTATGTGCCAGATGAAATTGTGTCAGATATTTTGGTGAATGGAAATGGATCTGGATTTGGAGGGGGGGGGGGGGAATGTGGAAATAAGTCAGTCCAACTGTAAATGAGAACCTTGGAGCCTTTCCAGCATTCACAGTTAAAGGTGTCCAAGGGTGTTTTATAAACCAGAAATGTACATGACCGCTTAGTCATAAGCAAAAAGTTTTACCATTGCTTCTGGCTGCTGCACCTCCAAAAACCATTCACAGTGTGTTTCTGACAGCGTGAAAGTGGCTGCAATTAATCTCAGAGGCTTTCCCCATTAAAATTATAAACAGCAATGCCTGATGAGCACAGATATTAGAAGTTTATTGCAGCCTTCATATAAAAAACTCCTTTTAATGCATGTGCCTGTGCTCAATGTTCTAATACAGAGAAACAGACACTTTCTATTGGTAAATATTTCCTTTTGCTAACCTAGAAGGACCAAGGAGCACAGCACAGGTATTTGTGTGCGCTAAAGCACATTTGTGCTTCTGCTTTTACGGACTTTACTCAGAGAAAGCCTCCAAAGGAGGTGTTTCTGTTGTATCCGAACCTCCAGTCATTAAACAGATATCAGGCTTCCATGGGAACTGAGAACCTCAGAAAAATTGTTTTTAAATCAGGGTGACTTGGCTTGGGAGTTTACATTGGCTTCTGTCCAAGCAGAAAGATCCAAGAGAGCAAATTACACCTCCACGCCCAGTTAGAAAGTCTGCAGGTATTAAGTTGTTTGTTAAGCAGAGTCATTGCGTTAGTAATTTTAGCTGTGTTTGTTCTTTGTGGAAGGCAACAGGCTCTTCCAGATCGTTTCAAAACACAGCAGGGCAAAACTTGATCTTATTAAAACTGAGTTTCTACACAAAGTGTTGTTTCTCGCTTCACAGGTTTCCTCTGCTCTGCTCAGCCAGAATGGTTGCTAATTTCTCTTTCCCTGTGCAGTGTGGTTTTTCACAAGCATTGCTTTCAGAACCTGCACTCAAATCCTTCTCTTTAGGGAGAACAACCAAGCTCACAAAGTTGACAGCAGACTCCTTTGCCTCGTGGCCCATGTCTTCTTATCCTTGTTATTACATATTTCTCCCAATCAGAGGGGAAACTGTGCCTCTCTCTTGCAGAAAAGTTGTGCTGCTATTTTCTTGTACATTTGACTGCTTGCACAAGGCCTGCAAAGCAGATAAATTATTTGTAAGCGTCCTGAGGCTTCTGAATTTCAAGGTTACAGAAGCTGTAGCTCAGTTCTTATCAATGGATGCCTCAGGATAGAAGCCTGGGCAGAAATATTTCTATTTTCTGAAGGGATTTGGACTCAGAAAGCAAGGATGACCAAATGATTACAAGAACAATTACACGCTTTACTTGGCAACTAGCTGTTGTGCTAGGAAATTACTCTTGGAACTCCAAAATGAGTGGAAAGGTCTAGAGCTGTTATCTTTCCTCTGTAACAGCAGTGAAACATCCTAGCTAGTTTCAGTGAAGTGCAAGACTTGCCCCAACTCACAGAGGTGTGACTGAAGGCAGAGTTTAGTTCAAAGGCTGATATACGTGGAACCTACAAGCCCAGCTAGTTCCTCTGGCTCTGTCAGTCTGCTCATTTGAGGAGGAAAAGCAGGATTGTGTCTTGCAGAGGGAAATATTGCTTTAACTCTTACTGTGTTAAAACACAACACAACAGAGAAAGTCTGCTCTGCAGGTGCCTCCAGTCCCTAGCAAAGATAAACTTCCTAGCAGAAGACTCCACTGCAATGCAGTGCCCTCGGTCTCCCCTATGTCTTTAGGGTGCCTGAAGACTACTGTCAAAACCTTATGAGAGATGTAGCTGTGGCAAGGGGACATGCAGCAATTGCAGGCACAACTCTCTCAATCTTCCTTGGCCTTGCATACCGCTGCAAAATTGCTGTGCAGGCTCCTGTCCCTCCAGTGAGGAGCTCAGCTGTCCCTCAGGCTCAGTGACAACTGCTGACACTTGCTAGGGAGGTGTGAATTATGCCAGCTCTCAGGGGTGATTCATCCTTCTTGTACCCATGTCTCCAAGCATGCTCCAAATCAGCATATTTCAATTCACATATGGCTTCTAGGCCAAAAAAAAAAAGGTTCAGCTGCCATTGTTGTGGATTGTACAGCTCCTTTCCAAGTTCAGGAGGCTGAATTGGTAATCTGCAAAGGACAGGAGAGCTTTTCTTTTGCCTTCCCCTACCTGTGTGGAACTTCTGATATATTCAGCTGCAGCACAGCCACTGGAGCTTGTTTTGCAGGCTGTGCAGAAGTGGGCTGGTAACACATCTAACCAGAGCATAAGCCTTGAGGCTTCTTTTCCAGCCAGCTGTCAAAGCTTTGAAACTATCATGTGTTTAAGGCACTGAAAGGGCTGTGCTGCATGAGCCTGATGGAATGCACGGTATTCATTTCTCTCTGCAAGCTGACATGTCCTGCTTGGTGAATTAGAGCTATGAAGTAAAAGAGAAAAGAAGCTGCAAAGGAGTAAGAGCCTCTGCAATTGTGCAAGCTGCTTGAAAGCTTGAATTCACCAAGCCAGATTTTGGGCCTTCATTGAAAAGACTTTCAGAGAAGAGCACTTGGTCTTTATTAGAATAGAATAGAATAAACCTTTATTAGAATAAACCAAACCAAGTTGGAAGAGACCTTCAAGATCATCATGTCCAACCCATCAACCAATCCAACCTGGCCAGACTGCAGCTCGATAGTGCTCAACTCCAGAATGATTAATAACCACCATTCTGAAAAAAAAAGAGTGTTTTCCATTTCATAGATAGCTTGAACACTGGAGCCAAAATGTGAGTAGATGTCTGACCCTGTGTCACAGAAAGTGTCACAGAGGGAATGAACCACGTGTACACCCGAAGCACAGAATCATCCTCCTCTCTCCTTAGGAGTCAGCTTTAGCTTTGTGCTCAGCATCCAAATCTGCAAAGGACTCTCTGACCAGTTTGCAGCTAATGCTGTAGGCAACGAGCTTGTATGGCAAACAACTTAGGAGTAAGGGCAGTTAATTAATTTTTATATTTGCTTTGAGTCTAGCCAAAATGACAATGTGATGCTGCAAGGTCATTGCAAAGGCTGCCGAAGAATTAATCTCAGCATCTAAAGACAAAGCTTAGAGCTGGACCTGCCATGCAGCTCACGTAAGTCATACAGCACTGCTTCTGCAGTCACACCATGCAGAGTAACTGCTGTAAGTGGTGCAGTGGATTTCTCCAGAAGGAGGGATGGAAAGCCAGCTCACTGCAGGTCTCTAGCTGATGCTCTGACTTGCTAAATGTCATCATTCTAAGCTCCCTCTGTAGTCACTGGGAGGAGATAAGCGTCTCTAGCAAGTAATTGAGATCTTGGACGCTCTGATTCATCTTCTGCAGATGACTTCCTCTCCACTGACTGCACTGCACTGTGTTTCTATTTGATATACACGAGTTGGGGGCATAAAGTCAAACGAACTGAAAGTTCCTCCAGACTAGCCAGGAGAATTCCAGTGTATGCTTCCTCTTCCTGTCTTGCTTCTCCCTAGTATCAAGTGACAGAAGGAGAGGAAATGGCCTCAAATTGTGCCAGGGGAGGTTTAGGTTGGAGATTAGGAAAAATTGCTTTCTGGCAAGAGTAGTCAGGCATTGGAATGGGCTGCCCAGAGACATGGTGCAGTCACCATGCTTGGAAGTGTTCAAACAAAATATAAGCATGGCACTTCAGGACATAGAATTAAAGTTACATAGAATTACATAGAATAGACCAGGTTGGAAGAGACCTTCAATAGTAGGCATGGTGGTGTTAAGTCAACAGTTGGACTAAATGATCTTAGAGGTCTTTTCCAACCAAAATGATTCTAGGATTACATTGCTCTATGAAAGTCTGCTGTCGGTGGTGTGCAATTGGCCATCTATGTATTCAGACCTAATTGCATAGTCTAGATGCAAAGAGATGGGAAACAAGGAGCTCTTGGTTAAAAGATGGAGACTGCTTTTGCAAACAGAGACTGAGGAAAACATCTTGCAGCCCACAACATCTTCTATGAGGAAAAGTGAGTTGTGACTGCTGCTGGTGTTACCACTTGTGGCTGGAAGCATGCACCATAACTATGGACACGAAGGGAAGGTTTTGGGCACATTTTGACATTAGAGGCTGGTTGGTTCTGTCGGGTTTGGTTTGTTTGGATTTTCTTTTTCCCCAGAAAATGAGATAACTCCCAAACTGTGCTTGAACAGGTGTAACCACAGCAGCTAATGTTTTGCCAGTGACCAAATCAAAGAAGAGTCAAAATGTTATCCACAGTGGAAGCTGGTTTGGATAGTTTTGTGGGGCTTTGTTTGGTTTTGTTCATTTTTTTTTCAAGCATTGCCTTTTTATTCATGATAAATCATGATTGAAATCTAACAGGATTAGGATTATGCCCTAATCTATGGCTTTGGTGTAAACTGAAAGAGCTCTGTTCACTGTTGAGGATGACAGCCTGCTTTTTTGCCTTCCTAGCAATTTCCATACCAAACTACTGGCTGTGTCACTGTCTTTCTCAGCAGTTTCCTAAATCCAGTTGGACCAGTTGAGTGAGGTTGATTTATGACTCTTCCTTGAGCTTTTTTGATCAACTGTTAAAAAAAAACCAAAAAGAAAAAGGCCTATCAGGGTAGTAGAATAGACTAGACTAGACTAGACTAGACTAGACTAGACTAGACTAGACTAGACTAGACTAGACTAGACTAGAATAGAATAGAATAGAATAGAATAGACCAGGTTGGAAAAGACCTTCAAGATCATCACGTCCAACCTATCGTCCAACACCACCTAATCAACTAAACCATGTAACCAAGCACCCTGTCAAGTCTCCTCCTGAACACCTCCAGTGATGGCGACTCCACCACCTCCCCGGGCAGTCCATTCCAATGGGCAATCACTCTCTCTGTGTAAAACTTCCTCCTGACCTCCAGCCTGAACTTCCCCTGGCGCAGCCTGAGACTGTGTCCTCTTGTTCGTATTTTACAGAAAGAGAACCAGCAGCATTCATAATCCAGCAAGTTCTGGGTAATGGCACCTGGTCCCATCATCCAGAATTCCTTCATTCTAACAGCTTCATTTCTTATAGATTCTTTGTGTGCCAGGGGAGGTTTAGACTGGATGTTAGGGAGAAATTCTTCACAGAAAGAGAGATTGGCCACTGGAATGTGCTGCCCAGGGAGGTGGTGGAGTCACCATCACTGGAGGTGTTTAAAATAAGACTGGATGAGGCACTTGGTGCCATGGTTGAGTTGATTAGATGGTGTTGGGTCATAGGTTGGACTCAATGATCTTGAAAGTCTTTTCCAACCTGGTTAATTCTCTATTCTTTGCATTTCTGGTTTTGTCTGCTGTTCCCTGCAAGGCTGGAATACCTGAGCAATCAGCTTAGAAGGGGAAAAAAAACCTTGTATTTCCTTCCAAGAGAGGCTCTGTTGCACCCCACACAAAGGTTTCCCTGTTTCCTTATTGCTATTATAATTTTTGGTGCCATCACTACTAATGTAAAACATTTAGAGTGCACTGTAGATTTTATCAATATGACTAAAACCAAATTCCCTTTGCCAAAGAGGCCTGCCATTAATTAACAAAATAGAGTTCCAGAATCAGTAAGGTTGGAAAAGATCTCTTAAGATCCTCAAGTCCAACAATCAACCCAACACCACCATGCCCACTAAACCATGACAGAGACAGTTACAGGCACATCAGAGGGTACAGAGAAGGGCAACAAAGCTGGTGAGGGGTTTGGAGAGTATGTGTTATGAAGGGAGGCTGAGGAAACTGGGATTGCTCAGACTGGACGAGACTGGAATAAGACCTCATTGCTCTTTACAGCTACCTGAAAGGAGGGTGTAGTGAGACCAGACTCTTCTCCCATGTAACTAGTGACAGGACAGAAGGTAACAGACTCAAGCTGTGCCAGGAGAGGTTTAGACTGGACGTTAGAAAGAATTTCTTTACTGAAAGGGTGGTCAGCCATTGGAACAGGCTGCCCACAGAGGTAATGGAGTCACCATCCCTGGAGCTGTTCAAAAAACATGTAAGCATGGCACTTTGGGAAAGGTTTAGTGGCCATGGTAGTGTTAGGTCAATGGCTGGACTTGCTCTTAGAGATCTTTTCAAATGCTAACGATTCCTTGACTCTATAATTCAAAGGTGAGAGGGCAAAAAGGATATATAAATACATAGTGAGCAGAGGGGGACATCTTTGTACAGTGTGCAGCATCCTGTGTATTGCTCCCTGGATCTCTGCAGTCTACCCAGTGCTTTGCTGAAGCACCTTTTGGGTTCATGGTCCTTTCTAAAGCTAGTTTGGTAGACCCACACTTCTCAGGTACACAGCTGAAACAGCAGACAGTTTGGCTTTCTGTCTGTCTGGAGTTTGGCTTTTTCACCTTAGGAGTTCAAGGGGGGATTGGACTTGGCACTTGGTGCCATAGTTTAGTAGTCATGAGGTCTTGGGTGACAGGTTGGACTTGATGATCTTGGAGGTCTTTTCCAACCTTATTGATCCTATGATTCTATGTGGGGTACAGCAAGTGCTAATCAGTGTCCCCCATGTTTTGGTAGGTGTGCCTGTATTGAGTGTGCTAGCAAACCACACCTCTCCATTTTCACCTCTCTCATTCCCCATCTAATTACATATGCATTACATACTCTTGAGAAACCAACTGGAGAACTTGCTAATATCATGACAACTCTTTCTTTTGCTGCTGCTGTTGTGCTGTTTGAGGCATCCATTTTACACCTAACAATGAGTAAGACTTTTTTTAGTGTCCAACCTTTGCTTCTCCTGACAGCATTCTTTATCCATCACAGTCACAAAGGTATAAACTGCCCATAATCATTTGCCTTTTTGTCAGAACTAGTGTGAAATCTAGTATTTGAAGACTTAGCCTTGTTCTTAATACCTGCTTGTCTCTTGTTGGCTTCACTTTCTCACCCTTTATCTTTCTGTATGAAGAAACCCAATTGGTATGAAAGTATCTTGTAACAGCCTTCTAGTACCTGAAAGGGGCCTTCAAGAAAGCTGGGGAGGGACTTTTGACAAGAGTTTGTAGTGATAGGACAAGAACAAATGGACTGAAGCTTGAGGAGGGCAGATTCAGACTGGACATTAGGAAGAAACTCTTTACAGTGAGACACTGCAACAGGTTGCCCAGGGAGGTTGTGGATGTTGCCTTCCTGGAGGTGTTCAAGGCCAGGCAGGATGAGCCCTTAAGCAACGTGGGCTACTGGAAAGTGTCCCTGCCAATGCCAGGTGGGCTGGAACTAGATGATCTTTAAGGTCCCTTCCAACCCAAACCATTCTGTGAATCTATGATCTTAGAAACTTCAAGTTGCCAATTTGCTAATTTGCAGCTTTTTCACAAGGTCCCAGTTCGGCACATCCCTAGCTGAGGAATGCATGGAGGGGGAAGCTGAGGAGTGGATGAGTGGATTCAGACAGACAGTTGAATATTGTCTGGAGTTACACAGGTGTCTTTCCATCATTAATTTGTGAATGTGTGTCCATGTACACTGTCATATTTCATGCTTGCATTGGGTTGATCAAATGATCATAAACAGCACCTAGAATTACCTAGGTATCTTCCACAAGTGAGGACACCAAACCAGAAAGTTTGGGTGTCTCTAGAGGTCTGGAGAGTGAAGATTCCCCATTACATGCACCAAGGAAGGACCTACAATGGTGGCAAATCTGTCCACCTGAGAGAGATCCCTCATACTGCCCCTGGGTTTGTGGGACAGACACTGATGAAACATGGTCACTTTTACATCTGTTTGGCTTAGGTCTGAGCCATTTTATCCAAAATGCCATGAGATCCAAAGCAGAAAAGTATCTGCTGGTTTCAAAATGTTTCTGGAGGCAATTTTCCAAGGCAAACCATCAGAAGTTTGGAAATAACAGATAAAGAAAATTGTCAACATAGACTCACAGAATGATAGGATGGTTTGGCTTGAAAGGGACCTTAAATATCATCTAGTTACAGCCCCTTTGCCAGGGGCAGGGACACCTCCTGCTAGACCAGCTTGCTCAAGGTCCCATCCAACCCAGCTTTGAACACTTCCAAGCTTGGAGCTTCCATAGCTTCTCTGAGTAACCTGTTCCAGTGCATCACCACCTCCATGGGGAAGAATTGCTTTCTAATGTCTAATCTAAATCCAGCTTCTTCCAGTTTGAAGCCATTACCCCTCATCCTGTCACTACAAGCCCTTGTCAGAAGTCCCTCTCCAGCTCTCCTGTAGCCCGCTTCAAATACTGGAAGTCTGCTGTAAGGTCTCCATGAAGCCTTGTCTTTTCAGGGATGGACAGTTCCAACTCTCTCAGACTGTCTTCACAGCAGAGGTGCTCCAGCCCTTTGATCATCTTTGTGGTGTCCTCTGGACCTGTTCTAAGAGTTCTATGTCATTCTTGTATTAGGGGCTCCAGAGCTGGACATAGTACTGCAGTGGGGTCTCACCAGAGAGCAGAGAGGAAGAATCACCTCCCTCTCCTGTATGCATGGGGAACATACATCTCTCCAGATCTTCCAGCACACATTGATTATCTAGTCTACCTAATTCTAGCAACTTAAAATAAGTAGGACTTTAAAAATGTGATGTGTCCTTTAGCTGACATCTGGCAGGGCAGATGAGCAGCTGGCAGCAGCTTTTGCAGCACTGTTAGCTGCCCCGTTATCATTGTGGCTTTGGGAGCTGTGGCCACTGTGGTGTGTGGTCTCTGTGAAAACTGAGAGCAGACAGCTCAGATTAAGGAGTTTAAAGAGGCACTAATTAAACTGGAGAGCAACAGAAACCCAGACGTTGCCTTTCCTTCATGTTACAGTGACCAAACTAGAAAACGGATCTCCTGATTCAAAGAAATGTTAAGGTTGAAAAAGACCTCTAAGATCATTCATAGAATCATGGAATCATAGAATCAGTCAGGGTTGGAAGGGACCACAAGGATCATCTAGTTCCAACCCCCCTGCCATGGGCAGGGACACCTCACACTAGATCAGCCTGGCCAGAGCCTCATCCAGCCTGGGCTTAAACACCTCCAGGGATGGGGCCTCAACCACCTCTCTGGACAACCCATTCCAGAGCTTCACCACTCTCATGGTGAAGAACTTCTCCCTCACATCCAGCCTGAATCTCCCCACCTCCAGCTTCATTCCATTCCCCCTAGTCCTATCACTACCTGAGATCTTGAGAAGTCCCTTCCCAGCCTTCCTGTAGCCCCTTTCAGATACTGGAAGGCCACAATTAGGGCACCTCGGAGCCTTCTCTTCTGCAGACTGAACAGCCCCAACTCCTTCAGTCTGTCCTCATAGGAGAGGTGCTCCAGCCCTCTGATCATCCTTGTGGCCCTTCTCTGGACACCTTCCAGCACCTCCATATCCTTCTTGTAATAGGGGCTCCAGAACTGGACACAGTACTCCAGGTGGGGTCTCACCAGGGCTGAGTAGAGGGGGAGGATCACCTCCCTTGACCTGCTAGCCACACTTCTCCTGATGCAGCCCAGGATCTGATTGGCTTTCTGGGCTGCAAGTGCACACTGAGAGCTCATGTTGAGCTTCTCATCCACCAGCACCCCCAAGTCTCTCTCCTCAGAGCTACTTTCCAGCCAGTCACTGCCCAGCCTGTATTTGTGCCTGGGATTGCCTCGACCCAGATGCAGGACCCTGCACTTGCTCTTATTGAACTTCATGAGGTTGGCTTGTGCCCACCTCTCCAGCCTGTCAAGGTCCCTCTGGATGGCCTCCCTTCCCTCCAGCCTGTCTGCTGCACCACACACCTTGGTGTCATCAGCAAACTTGCTGAGGGTGCACTCAATGCCACTGTCCATGTCACTGACAAAGATGTTGAACAAGACAGGTCCCAGGACTGATCCCTGAGTCCAACCTAACACCACCACAGCCACTAAACCATGTCCTGAAGTGCAATGTCTACAAAGTTTTTGAACACCTCCAGGGATGGTGACTCCACCACCTCCTTGGTTTGCCTCTTGCAGCACCTGAGCACTTTTTCAGGGAAGAAATTCTTCCTAATATCCAGTCTAAACCACCCTGGCACAACGTGAGGCCATTTCCTGTCACTCTATCACTTCTTAGGGTGACCAAATTACAGAAGTAATCTCCTGAGATCCCAGAAGAAAGAAAACCAGGTTGATTGTGTGAGAAAGACCTGGATAAAATTCAGACCTAAGTCCCTGCATTGTGTACACAATTAAGGGAAATTAATAGACAAATGTTTTTATAGGAAGTCTTTTAAAAGGGAAGCTTCAAAACCTGCCACAGTGGCTCTCTGCTTGCACGGAATCCCAGCTCTACCTGTAATCCTAGTAATTGCTTCCTTCTAATTAGACTTGTAATAGGTACCCAACCCAGTCTAGATGTTCTTCAGCAACTTGTCTGAGACGTCCATGGGCCACATTGCAACAGAAGCTGACACAGGAAGGATGGAGCAATGCACAGTGAACCTGTCCATCATGAAGTGACCAGTGCAGGGCTTGGTCTCATCCGCAGTTTGGGCACAGCTTGGAACTCAGGCCCAGATAAATCTCACCTGCCTGACTAAGCACCTGCCCATCAAAGGCAAAATGACAGAAAGAGAGTCACTTCAGATTTGTAAATGGCCAGCAAGAGCCATCTCTGGAGGCTCATCTTTGAGTAATCTTGGGCAGGTGGCACTTTATTGACTTTATTTGCGTTTGTGATGCAAATAAATGTGACTTGATAGGGTGCTTGGTTGCATGGTTTAGTTGATTAGGTGGGTTGGATTAGTTGATAGGTTGGATGTGATGATCTTGAAGGTCTCTTCCTACCTGGTCTGGTCTATTCTATTCTATTCTACTCTATTCTATTCTACTCTATTCTATTCTATTCTATTCTATTCTATTCTATTCTATTCTAGCCTAGCCTATTCTACTCTACTCTATTCTATTCTATTCTATTCTGTTCTATTCTATTATATTCTGTTCTATTCTATTCTATTCTCTTGGGCAGGTGATATGAGTTTAGGCTTTGGAGGGGTATAAAGGAAGGCTGGTCCACAAAGCAGGCAGAGTAGGCTGCATCATACCAATGGCAACCATGCAACTTATTAAATGCTACTCAGCCTCTAATGCTCCACAGTAGGCCCTGTGGGGACTTATTTCTCGGATTTAGGGATGTGAGAAGTCTCCACCACTTGTCCTTCAGCAGAACATTTGCAAGGCCAAGCAAGAGTGGCTGCTTCAGGTCTTGTGGTACAATATTCAAATGTGCCTGTGTCAGGAGCATAAATTAAAAGCATGATTCACATCATTTAGGACTCTGACTTCATGAATCTCATTCAAGCCTCTTGCAGAGGTATTTCTTGCTCTCCTTGATTATATAAATTGGGGAAACTCATTTCACCTACAGAAGCAGATTTTTCCCCTCATGGGACCTGTTCTAAAGTCCAGCAAACTCCAAAACATCGTTCCCCATGAATTCAATAGTCTCTGGGTCAGTCACTTCCCAGAGATGAAAGACAGAATCCAGAAGAACTGGAGAGCTAAAACAAGCTGATCTTTATTGCCAGCAACATATGTTAATCTTTAATGGTGCATAATGACTGCTCTTTACAGGGAAGGCTGACTCTTGATTAAAAGAGAAGTTTAGTAGTCATTCTTAGAAGGTATGCGCTTCATTTTGTTGTGTAAGTCCCCGTTGCTCAGTAGGATGCCACTGAATGACCTGGAGAAGGTGACTAATGAACAACGACTTGCTGCTTCTCATAAGAGAGTGCATTCAGTGAAACAATCACTCCTCATGTTTAAAACAACAGAAGGAAGAACTTTTATTTCTCGTTGCACACAACTAAATCCGAGGAACTCGTTGCCAGGGGATGTTTTGGTGGTATAAAAGTGTTAAAACAAATTAATGGAAGAAAGATGGGGCAGGTGTTATTGGACATAGCTGTATGGATGCAGTCTCCAGCTCATGAAGTTCCTAACCACCAATGACCCTTTTCTGAGAGTTCCTTTCTGGATCTGGCTGTTACACTAAGTGGCTGCCATTTGCCACTCTCAGAGGCAAGCTGGTGGGCTACAGAGAACTTCTGTCTGGTCTCACAGAATCACAGAATGTTAGGGGCTGGAAGAGATCATCCAGCCCAATCCCCCTGCCAGAGCAGGATCACCTAGAGCAGATCACACAGGAACTCATCCAGATGAGTCTTGAATGTCTCCAGAGAGGGAGACTCCACAACCCCCCTGGGCAGCCTGTTGCAGGGCTTGGTCACCCTCACAATGAAATAATTCTTCCTCTTGTTTCCATGGAACTTCCTATGGCTCAACTTCCATGCATTGCCCCTTGTCCTGTTATTTGGCATCACTGAGCAGAGCCTGGCTCCATCCTCTTGGCACTCACCTTTATGTATTTATAAACATTAATGTGATCACCCCTTGATCTCCATTTCTCCAAGCTGAAGAGCCCCAGCTCCCTCAGCCTGTCCTCATAAGGAAGATGTTCCACTGTTGGAGGTGTCTGTGGCAAGGGATGTGATACATTCTTATGTCATTATCTCCACTTAATAATTTTATGAAGATATCTTCTCACAACTTCAGTGTGCAGGCACAGACTATCTAAAGATCCTTGGCCAGATACAATGCTTCAAAGCTTTGTCTGAAACACAGAAAGGGTTCAGATGCCTACATTACTAGTCCTCACTAAAAAAAATAATGAGAAAACAACAATGCCATTGCATTAAACATGATGATGTGTGATGTGTTATGTAAATAAAATGTAAAGCTGAAGGATTACATTATGGAAAATACTAAAATACATATTTCAGCCTCACACTTGGTCATTGGCCTCTTCCCCAGACAGAGAAGGGCAATGAGGCTGGAGAGAGGCCTCGAGCACGAGACCTATGAGGAGAGGCTGAGGGAGCTGGGGTTGCTTAGCCTGGAGAAGAGGCTCAAGGGGAGACCTTCTTGCTGTCTACAACTACCTGAAGGGAGGTTGTAGCCAGGAGGGAGTTGGTCCCTTCTCCCAGGCAACCAGCACCAGAGGACACAGTCTCAAGCTGCACCAGGGGAATTTTAGGCTGGAGGTGAGGAGAAAGTTCTTCACAGAGAGAGTTGTTAGCCGTTGGAATGTGCTGCCCAGGGAGGTGGTGGAGTCCCCATCTCTGGGGGTGTTCAAGAGAAGATTGGATGTGGCACTTGGTGCCATGGTTTAGTGGTCATGAGGTCTTGGGTGACAGGTTGGACTTAATAGTCTTTGAGGTCTTTTCCAACCTTATTGATTCTATGACTCTATAATAAATGAAAAATTCTGGCATGGAAATATTTGGAAGGGGGGAGGAGGGGAGGATTGGGGGGCCTGGTGATGGGGGAATTTGTGCTCATTTCACCAAAGCTGGATGTTGAAATAGAAAGAACAGGGATCACTACTTAGGAACTCAGTCTTTCCTTATTGGTCAGAGAGTGTTAAAATACCACAGGTCTCCCTGTTCAAAGGGAAAAGGAAATAACTTAATTTTACTCAGTGACTTCCACATCTCATTATTACTTTTTGATAAAACACTGTCTTAGGGAAATGCTTTTGGCTTTCACTAGTTACTGTTGCCAAGGGGGATATTTTAGTGAGGGTTGCTGAACAGTATGGCTTCCCCTTTCTCATTGCCTCAACACTCACATGCAGGCTACACCACACAGATCTGCTCTGAAGAAAAAGACATGGGTACCAAAAGAGTTTGGAGGGGCAGGGCAGCTCCTGAAGTCATTGTCCATGCAGTGATGACTAAACCAGCAAAAACATCCCAGCAAACGGCTGCATCTTCTGGGGTTCAGTTCATACTTGAACAAGGCTGGATTCAGAAAGTCTTTGTGCTATTAGTCATGCAGTTCACACAGCAATCACTGCCTGAGCAGCCAGATCAGACAAGAAGCTGCATGCTTCGCTTGTGGCTCACATACCTGCTTTATAAAGTCAGTTGAAAAGAAGCTATCACACCCCCAGTAGTGTCATAGTGCTGTTTTGTCAGTGCTATGGAAGTGCAAATCCCCCCTGAGCCTCAGCAAAGGCAGCAGATGAAGCCCACTGCCCATGCCCCACACATACACCTGATCATTGCGATCTAAACCTGCCCTGGGAGTTCTGTAATCACCCTCATGCATAATCCATTAATGATACAGAGTGGAAGGGCTAGAAGGAAAAGCACTGGCTTCCTTCCTTTCCTCTGTCCTTCCTTTCTTCCTAGGAAGAAGGGGCAGTTAAAGGATTAGTTCTCCACCCACCACATGTGAGGGCATTGTGAGAAGCATCCGCCCAGCAAACCTCCTCTTACCTCTCCAATAGCTCAAGTGCAGTGAGAGCCACAGGCAAAGCATGCCTGTCTGTCTGTCTAATGTAATCTGTCCCTTGCATGGCTTGCAGATGGACATAGATGGCTAGAGCTGTTACACAGACTGGGAGGAAGAGCTATTCTTATAGTGTGCTAGAAATAGTGGTGGGACAGGGCACCATACCAGATAGCCTGGTCTGGTATTTTAAAACCAGAGCCAAGTGAGTGTGTACATATGAAGGGCTAAAATTGATAAGCAGTCAGTTCTGAGGTATGTCTGCTTCTAGCCAATGGAGAGTGGGATGAGAAAAGCTCATTAAAATGCCCTGCCTTTTAAAACCCACAGATGAAGAGCCTTAAGATGCCTCCTCTAAGCTGCTATCCAGTTAGGCAATACATGCCAGTGCCATTGAGGGTTTCACACAGCCTTCCTCAGACCCATTGTCTTCATCAGGTCTTGCCTTTCAGCACCCTCTTGTCTGCCCATCCCGCTCAGCAGCTTTCAGGAGGAAGGATCCAGGTGCAGAACTTGTGCATGAAGTTTCAGATAACACAGTCATCCATAGAACCAGGATTTTGTCTGAGCCAAAACGGGAGTGGGACCTCTCCTGGAAGGCATGGAAAAGAAATGAAAGTAAAAGTAGGATGACAGAGTGTGCTGGAGGGGTTTACTTGCCTTTGGATACCAAGAGCAGTAAGACTGGATAACAACAAAACATTGCTCAGCATTGAGAAAGCATGGATGCTTTAGGTACAATATATTTAAATTGAGATGGTGAGGTTCTCAGGTAGAGAGATCTCAGGTAGTGATAGGACTAGGGGGAATGGAATGAAGCTGGAGGTGGGGAGATTCAGGCTAGATGTGAGGAGGAGGTTCTTCACCATGAGAGTGGTGAAACCCTGGAATGGGTTGTCCAGGGAGGTGGTCGAGGCCCCGTCCCTGGGGGTGTTTAAGACCAGGCTGGATGAGGCTCTGGCCAGGCTGATCTAGTGTGGGGTGTCCCTGCCCATGGCAGGGGGGTTGGAACTAGATGATCCTTGTGGTCCCTTCCAACCCTGAATGATGCTATGATACTATGATAGGTTTCTTGTGTAATACTAGACATATATTTCTGGCTCATTTGGGGCTCATTGTGGGCTTGGCATAGAGGTGAGAGAGAGAGAGAGAGAGAGACAGGTAGATAGATAGATAGGTAGGTAGATAGATAGATAGATAGATAGATAGATAGATAGATAGATAGATAGGTAGATAGATAGATAGATAGATAGATAGATAGATAGATAGATAGATAGATAGATAGATAGATAGATAGATAGATAGATAGATAGAAGGAGGGGTGGAGGGAGCTGGGATTGTTTAGCTTGGAGAAGAGGAGGCTCAGGGGAGACCTCATTGCTCTCTACAACTACCTGAAGGGAGGTTGTAGCCAGGAGGGAGTTGGTCTCTTCTCCCAGGCAACCAGCACCAGAGCAAGAGGACACAGTCTCAAGCCGCACCAGGGGAAGCTTAGGCTTGAGGTGAGGAGAAAGTTCTTTACAGAGAGAGTCATTGGCCATTGGAATGGGCTGCCCAGGGAGGTGGTGGAGTTGCCATCCCTGGAGGTGTTCAAGAGGGGATTGGACATGGCACTTGGTGCCATGGTTCAGTCATGAGGTCTGTGGTGACAGGTTGGACTTGATGATCTTTGAGGTCTCTTCCAACCTTGGTGATTCTGTGATTCTGTGATGGATAGATAGATAGATAGATAGATAGATAGATAGATAGATAGATAGATAGATAGATAGATAGATAGATAGATAGATAGGATTTTTCACTGCAACTGCTAGCAAAAGGCCAAGAGCAGACACCTTTGGGTCTCACTAACATCCACATTGCAGAAGTGTGAAATGTCAGTACATGTTTTTCCTTTTCAGTTGAGAGAGCAAACTGACAATTGTACTGAGTGCCCAACAATCTAGCAGCACTGAAAGTCACTTAAATTATCCCTAAAGCCCAGGTAAAAAGATAATTCTCTTTACCATGTGCAAAGGTTAGCAAATCAGATGAGAGAGACACATTGGAAGAGAGAAATGCTCCAGTTTTATAATGTTATCCTTTATGCCCATGCATGCTTCTGCTCTTCCACTTGCACATCTGTGATAGTTTCTCAACATCTGTGAAACTATCACAACATCTGAAAGAGATACCTAACTTTGCACCATCAAAGCAGATTGGCTTTTGCATCGTGTAAGCATAGAGGTTCATGCTTTAGACTACCAGGCCAAGATTTTCTGGTTGTTTCATTTTCCAGTGGCTGTTGAATTTCAGTGCTTAAATTCATCTTCTGAAGGGATGCTGTGAGGCTCTTAACCAGCTTGGTTTTCTAGTTAGCAGGCCAGCACTAATCTGGTGATGTTTGACATCTTTGGAAGTTGTGCTTCTGAATGCATCTACAAAAGAAAGCACTGAGATGCTTGGACATGACTTTACAAGCCTTTTAGAAATGTTGCTTGAATTTGACCCTCCACTTGTCTCAGCACTGGACCTGGGTAGCTCCACGTTGCTCCTATACCTCCTTGAGTTTCTTTTTCTTGCTTTTTTTTTTTTTGGCTTTTTTTCCCTTCTTCCTTAAATCTAGACAGGCATCATCTCACTGAGCTACTTCATGACTGCATTGCTCTAATCATTCTAATTTCCACACACCTTATTTTTCTTCTCTACCTTCTCTTCCTTGCATCCTGTTTAACTTTTCTAGCTTTGTTCCAAGGATGACTTTCTGACTCTGTTCCTAGACATGATGACCTTTGAGGTCTCTTCCAACCTTGGTGATTCTGTGATTCTGTGTTTGGTCCACACATCTCCAGCAGCTCAGAAATGACAATGTTGTAATCACTGTTGTCAACAGTTACTGATAGTAAGGGGAGCTGAAATGAATAGGCTGCAAAAATCATCTGTTCTGAGAATGCTGGAAAATTGCCTTTGGCATAGTACCTAAATCAAGTTTGAACACTAAATTTCATACCAGACAGATGGGTTGATAATATAATAGATGGTGGTGTTAATAGGGCTGAGAGGGAAAAAAAAAGGAGAGAGATACTCATCCTAGAAACTCCTTTTCCTAGAGAGAACTTCTTTTGGAGTGAAATGGATGCTCAGCAGTCCAAAACAATCTGGAGAGACCTGTACTCCAGAAAAATGTTATCATAAAAGTGTTATCAGCAACAACAATGGTCCTGCTGATATCCAGATGAGATTCCCAAGACATATCAAAACATGACAAAACATAGACTTGTATATCATAAGCGTGGCAAAGTGTGCCTGTGTGCCTTACCTGGCAACTAATTCCCATGAGTTCTAGCTCCATAAAGGTAAAATAAGATATATCAGAGGTGAGTGCATTGCCACAAACCACATGTAAGATATAAAGTGCAGCAGGTGAGACCACTTTGCTGAGGTATTTCAGACAACTTGCTTCACCTTTCTGTGCCTTGGGTTCCTCATATTAAAATAGGGTGAATGGTGCTGAGCCATTGGGATGGGCTGCCCAGGGAGGTGGTGGAGTCACCATCCCTGGAGGTGTTCAAGAGGGGATTGGACGTGGCACTTGGTGCCATGGTTTAGTCATGAGGTCTGTGGTGAGAGGTTGGACTTGGTGGTTTTTGAGGTCTCTTCCAGCCTTGGTGATTCTGTGATTCTGTGACTTCTTCATCCTCTACTATGATTGAGCTAATGGCATTTCCCTTTTGCCTCCTCTTGGTGCTACAGGAACTCTCTTCTTTACCCTTCCATGAAGTCTGAATAGAGCATTGACAAAAGAGTTTAACTTTACTTTCCTGGGTGCTTGCCAGAGAAGAGTTTAGAAAAGTCTTAGGTTGGCTTCCTCTTTCAGAATGGAAGCCTGTGTTGACTTAGAAATGACAGGTCCTCCAGGCAAGTGCTGTGGAAACATGCTTCCTTTAATCATGATGGTAAAGTTACAGCAGAAAAGTTTAATTATTTAAGTTGCTGAGGTTTTTCACTTCCCACACAGGAGACTTTCACTCAAGGCTAAGTCTGAGACTGTGGTATTAGGGGGGTGTGTTCATGGTTATCTCATGTAGCTCCAAGCCTTTGCCAGAGCCCAAAGGGGCTGTCCTACCCATCCTCTGCCCCTGGCTTGGTACCCACAGCTTTTCCTCTACGCAATCATCTGCTCTAGGTGTTTAGTGTCTTGGAAAAATGTTTGGTTTACACCATTTGGGAGATCTAAAAGTTATTTTCAGCCAGTCACAAAAGTGAGCATGTGGATGTAATACAAAATTGTATAAATACATATATATCTTAGTTAAGGAGGAAAATGGGGGGAAAGTTAGAATTTAGAATAAACCAGGTTGGAAGAGACCTTCAAGATCATTGTGTCCAACCTATCACCCAACACCATCTAATCAACTAAACCATGCAACCAAGCACCCCATCAAGTCTCCTTCTAAACACCTCCAATGATGGTGACTCCACCACCTCCCTGAGCAGCACATTCCAATGGGCAATCACTCTCTCTCTGTAGAATTTCCTCCCAACATCCAGTCTGAACCTCCCCTGTTGCAGCTTCAGACTGTGTCCTCTTGTTCTGGTGCTGGTTGCCTGGGAGAAGAGGCCAGCCCCTGCCTGCCTACAACCTCCTTTCAGGTAGTTGTAGAGAGCAATGAGGTCTCCCCTGAGCCTCCTCTTCTCCAGGCTAAGCAACCCCAGCTCCCTCAGTCTCTCCTCACAGGGCTGTGTTCCAAAACCCTCACCAATTTTGTTGCCCTTCTCTGGACACCTTCCAGCATCTCAACATCTTTCCTAAACTGAGGGGCCCAGAACTGGACACAGGACTCAAGGTGTAGCCTAACCAGTGCAGAGTACAGGGGCAGAATGACCTCCCTGCTCCTGCTGGCCACACTGTTCCTGATACAGGCCATGATCCCATTGGCCCTCGTGGCCCCCTGGGCACACTGCAAATATTTAATATAAACTAGGGAAAAAAACCCACACATACAAAAAAAGTCAGAATTAAACTCCTCCTGGTTTAAAAAAAAAAGTAAAATAGAACAAACCAAACCAAACCAAACCAATGAAACCAAACCCAACCAACCAACCAACCAAAAACCCAAAACAAACCACACTAAAGTAAAACCAAGAAACAAAATGTTGCACTGAAAAAAACCCCAAACATTAAGATGAAAATAAAAACTGTACAAGATGTAACCAGTGTTGTAAAAGTGAAGAACAGAAGGGAATAAACCAGAATGGATAAATCTTTTCATTTAGGTCAATTAAGCCATCCCCATGAACCTGCTCTGGAAAGTCTCATACAAACCTGGTACGTTTATGCATAGGTCATTTCAGGGTTCAACATCCTAGGCTGTATTATGCTTACCTTTTAAAGGCACATTTAGCTCCTTTCATGTGTTTTCCTCTTTCTATCATGTGTTTTTTAACTGTTGAGTTAGAATTGGAAGCTTTAGCCTACATTAATGTTAGCCATGTAGGAAAATATCTACAACATATACCTGACTGAGATGCTCGCTCTGACTCCCCATTTCCCGGAGTAATTCCCACTTGGTAACCTCATCACATGTCCTGAAGGGAAGGAGTCTCGGGAGATGGAGATTAGCTCTCCTTCAGCAATGCCTTTTGCCAGCCTCCACGCTGAAGCAAGTTCTGGAGATGGATTTTTGCCAGCTGGAATTTTTTATCTGCAGTTCAGTTATGTCTTCATCGTTGGTGTGACTACCTCCTCCTTCACCCTGTGACACAAACATGCCAAAACAGATCAGAGAGTCATTAAGATTGGAAAAGACCTCTAAGATCATCGAGCCAGCTGTCAACCCAACCCTACCATGACCACTAAACCAGGTCCCAAAATTTTCCTGCTGTCATATCACTGTAGGATGCTATTGAATCTTCAACCCACCTGTGGTGAGAACAAGATTATGGGTAACATCAGATCATATCCATTCCATTTTCATGCATTTTGCAAATGACTGACAATAGCTTGGCCAGTTTTGTTCAGTCAAGAGCATTAATTTGTAGCAGCAATTGACAATCACAATGCTGCCTGAAATGTTCTCAGGTGAAGAATTTTATCCCATTTTGCCATCCAGCTGAGACACAGAAGATGTGAGATAGGGGAAAGTGTCTGTTGAAATTAAATGCACAGAGCAGCACTGTACTTTGTTATGACTGCTTTTGTGTGTATATTACACCACTCTCTTCTCTGCACATTTCCCTCTCACTGGGACATCTTACAGATGATATGGGAAGAAAAATAATCCTTGTGTGGATGACACCTGGCCAATTTATAGGAGGGCTGCCCTAGCACAGTACCTCTCAAAATATCAAAGTATGCTCTAAAAATGTCAAAGTATGAGGAGAATAGAATAGAATAGAGAGAGTAGAGTAGAGTAGAGTAGAGTAGAGTAGAGTAGAGTAGAATAGAATAGAATAGAATAGAATAGAATAGAATAGAATAGAATAGAATAGAATAGGAGGCTCCCTCAGCCTCTCCTCATAGGGCTTGTGCTTCAAACCCCTCCCCAGCTTTCTTGCCCTTCTCTGGACATGTTCCAGCAAGTCAACATCTAAACTGAGATTTAAGAAGGACATTGAGACACTTGAACGTGTCCAGAGAAGGGTAACGAGGCTGGGGAGAAGCCTCAAGCCCTATGAGGAGAGGCTGAGGGAGCTGGGGTTGTTTAGCCTGGAGAAGAGGAGGCTCAGGGAAGACCTTATTGCTGTCTACAACTACCTGAAGGGAGGTTGTAGCCAGGAGGGGCTTGGTCTCTTCTCCCAGGCAACCAGCACCAGAACAAGAGGACACAGTCTCAAGCTGTGCCAGGGAACGTTTAGGTTGGAGTTGAGGATAAAGTTATTCACAGAGTTGTTAGCCATTGGGATGTGCTGCCCAGGAGGTGGTGGAGTCACCGTCCCTGGAGGTGTTCAAGAGGGGATTGAATGTGGCACTTGGTGCCATGGTCTAGTAGTCGTGAGGTCTGTGGTGACAGGTTGGACTTGATGATCTTTGAGGTCTTTTCCAACTTTATTGATTCAATGATTCTATGGCAGCAACTGCCCCTGCTCTGGGGCACTTGCTCATTGATGACCTAAGTTAGATATTAGGAAAAAATGCTTTCTACAAGAGTGGTCAGGCATTGGAACAGGCTGCCCAGGGAGGTGGTGGAGCCACCATCCCTGGAGATGTTCAAGAATCATGTAGCTGTGGATATAGTTTAGTGGTCATGGTAGCTGGGTTAAAGTTGGACTCAATAATCTTGAAGGATTTTTTTTCCAAGTGTAATGATGCTATGATTCTATGACCACCTCCTCCGAGCCCTAGGACAGAGGCAGGTGTAAGTCAGGCTGGGGACTGTGCCAGGTGTGCAGGACCAAATCTTTTCCTGTGAGATGCTCAGAGAGTTGACTGAAGTGGTAAGGACATGGTTTAGCAGCAGACTTGGTAGAGTTAGATCATGGACTCGATGGTCTTCAAGGTCTTTTCCAACTGCAACAATTCTATGGTTCCATATGTGTGTGTATAGATACATTTGTGTGAGAGTAGGCTGCATCCCATAGTGATACAGAATACAGAATTAACCAGGTTGCAAAAGACCTTCAAGATCATCAAGTCAAACCTATCACCCAACAGCATCTAATCAACTAAACCATGGCATTAAGTGCCTCATCCAGTCTCTTTTTAAGCACTTCCAGTGATGGTGACTCCACCACCTCCCTGGGCAGCACATTCCAATGGTCAATTCCTTTTTCTGCAAAGAATTTCTTCCTAACATCCAGCCTAAACCTCTCCTGGAGGAGCTTGAGACTGTGTCCTCTTGCTTACACATCATTTTAAAAACTCTACTCAGGAACAGTGTTTTGAAAACAATGAGCCCACTGCATTAGGAAAAGGATGGTTTCTAAAGCACTCAGACCTGTTAGTTGCCTCATGCAAATGGAAGTCACTGGGAACTGGGCTCTTAGCTGCCTTTGCATTATCAGTAAGTGACTGAATATTCAGACAGCTCTCTTTTTTTTCCCCCCACTTAATCCAGAAGCAAATTTCAGATCACTGAAAATTCCCCAGGAAAGGGCAAATCTAGGTGTGATCCATTTAACATTGTCTGTCCCGCTGTGCCTCACTGACTCACTGCTGAGCACGCTGAGCTCAGTCCCAAATGCCAGCTGACAGCAGGGACACGCAGGAGTGGCTCTGACAGCCCCAACCAGCTGCAAGACAGCAAAGCCCCCGTGCCAAACAGTGTATAGCCATGGCTTGTTGCAAAACTGCTTACCCAGCACGGGGCCTCATCCCGAGAGGTGCTGAGCCCTCTTTTCCCAGCTTGCATTCAATCCTAGGAAATGTCCACACTATGGTGGGCTTGCAGGCTCAGGAGCAGTCATACTGCACTTCACTCCTAGTGGCAGAGTGGAAGCTCATTTCTCTTTTTCTTGCCCATTCTGTCATTTCTCTTTTTCTTGCCCATTCTGGGGCAATTCAGGTGTCCTGAGGGTGCAAGGAGGGACTTACAGCTCCTCTGCACCAGAAGCAAGGGACCTATTGCTGAGCAAAGTGGGGAATCCTCTTTGATTTCTCCGTCCCTCATGTATTTTATTTGTGCTTGTGCTATCCAAAATGAGGCCAGAAGGAGGCTGAGATGTTGATTTAAGCAGCTCTCCAGTTTCTCTGGCACAGGACATGTGTACATCTCCTTCTCCACCGTGCCAGTGAGAGCACAACCCATAGGAAGAGAAAGGTATGGCACAAGTTGGTGAAAACCGTCTGCTGCTTCTGCTTGAGATATTCCTATGATCTAATGAATAAAATCCAATATCCTCACCCTTCCCCCCCCCCCATTAAAGTTCCCACTTTATTGCCAGCCCCACTCTCTTCTGAGTGCTGCACTTCTGTGAGCAGCGTGCACAGAACTGACTTCTTCACGCCTGGAAGGAAACAAATGGACGTAGAATTTAACTCAAAGGAATCATTTCTTCCAGTCCATATTCTTCACACTAACACTCATTAAGCTCTTCTACTACACTTGGTGCAAGGAGAAAACTGGCAATTGCATTCAAAGCAATGATAAGTTACCACTTTTAATGATTCCTTCTGTTGTGAGTAATTTAGAAATCACTCCGTATCTTCTCGGCGGAGCTCGCCTTCTGTTTTTCAAACGTACCCTTTCGTATCCAACAAAGGGTTTCAGTGCAATAAGAATTAAGGTGTGTCCCTCAGCTTTTACCTGCAAGCAATAATAGTGTTGTCAAGCATTTCAGGTGAGACCAGCCCAGGATTTTGGGGTGGGGAAAGACACTGTGTTATACAGCATCTTCAGTGCTTCCCTCAGAGGGAGGCAGAGACACCTGGAAGGGCTGAGTATAAGGACATCTACCGAGTGTCTTTTTAAATAGACACCAGAGCCGGGAGGGGGAGGGGAGAGGGGAGCAGGCTTGTAACCATAACTCAGTTGGACTTGTATCCCAGAAGTCAGATGCCATGGATTGGCTCCCTCATCGAACGGCTGCTTTTCTGCTCCTTTTATTGGTAAGTCAGATTTTAGAACACTCTTTGCAAACTCGGTGGTGGTGCCTGTTGAGTCTTCCTCAGCAGACCATTGCATTTTACAGTGTAAACTGGCACCCTCCCCTAAAAAAAATAATTGTGTGAAACTTAGCATAAAACCCCAAAGCTGTGCTTGTTTGAAGCTGAACTTCTCAAGATCCTATACAAATAATCCAGTTTTCCTAGCTTGCTGTATGAATAATCTCGTCTTGCATTCAATGCTGACAGATGTGGCTTATCATTTCGGCTTTCAGCAGTCTGTTGGTGTTCAATATGTGACTTCTTCTGTTTAATGCTTGATTTTTCCAGGTGAATGTTTTCTGGGGTGACTATTTACGGAGTTACTGTCACCAGTAAAAAGTCTCATTATGGAAATCTTAGTAATTTGGCTGGGTAGACTTGGTTCTGTCTCTAGCTATTGTTTGATCACTTGAGGGAATATGAAGAGCAAAACTATTTTCTAAACAGATTAGCAAGAACTGACTAAATTCTACAGCTATATTCAAGAGGAAAACATGACATCTAGGGAGTCCTGAGCTGAGTTAAAATCAAGAGTTGGCCAATTATTTCATATTACAAAGAATTCCTGTCCTGTAGAGCCTTAGTGTCTGAGCAGCCATGTGCTGAGCAAGTGAACTCATGATGAAAGTGTTGCTCTCTGGGTTTGTTTTTCTCACTGTAATAGGAAAGTTGTGGTTAAGGTCAAGTGGTAGAGTTATAGAATGTGTTCATCAAGGGATAGAAACTACCCAAAAAGGACTTACAGGAATTGTGGAGGCTCTTCTGCTCCTGCAATCTGATTTTACATGGATTATTTTCACTCGTCTGTGCCACTGTTCTGAAACCAGGCAGAAAGTTTAAGGCCCTGAAGCTTGATAAGGGCAGGATTTCTGTTGTAGTTAAGTCCTTCTGTGGGTTTCACACAGTTTTACACTTTACACAATGTATCAGTAAGCTTAAAACTTTGTTAACTTCTCATTATTGGCCCCTCTAGGACAGTTACAATCAGGGAAACAGCGTTTGTTGTTAGAGAATACGAAATCCTAAGACTTACTTTCAAAAGATAATCCATTAATGTTAGGTGACAGCTCTGCAGACAGTAAAGTAGAACTAACCAGCACGGGGCAGCTGCCAAGCAAACAATGACACAACTTGGCAGAAGCCAGCTGGGCTTGGGATGAGTTTCTGCTTGTTTAATGCAGTGTGGAAGTCTCTGAGTTTGGCACACTGCACATCACACCAACATCCCGAACTTTCAGCTAACATTAGTGGCTATTTTACTCACTAACCTGGAGATGCATGCTCCTTGATGTGCTGAGCTTCAAAACCAAAAAGCTGACTCTCCTGTGTCTGAGATCTGACCATTCAAAAGTCATTTTACTGCTGTGCCTTTGCTCGGCCTCTCTGGAGCCCTTTTCATTCTTTGAGTATGTTCGTGTTACAGTTGTGACTGATGCAGGGTGTGTGTTGGGCCAAGAAAAAGGAGCACTTGTGAAAACTACCATTATCTTTGAATGGCTATCAAATATTTGAACTTTTACTACCCAGAGGAAAGAGCTGCTGCTGTTGTTGTTGTTATTATGCAGAGCAGTCTACATGGTGGCCTGTGCAGCTGAATAGCATCTTCCACCCCTTTGTACAAAGCTGGCGGGCAAACTGTAGAGGTTATAGGTTGGACTTGACAATCTCTGAGGTCTTTTGCAACCTGGTTGATTCTATGATGGTATGATTAAATCAGCTCTAAATGATGCATCTGATTTTAGTGTATTCTGAGAATCAGTCTTGGTGTCCAGCTTGACTAATCTCTCATGAAAACCACCTGTCTGAGCGGTGTGTCTGGTCGGGGTATCGTTAATAATCATGCCACATAAAAATGGCTGTGAAGTCACACACATTTTAGTGCACTTGAATCAAATAAAATACATAAAGGGGGAAAAAAAAAAAGAAAGGGAGAATAAAAGAGAGGAAACTTTCCAGCCCTGAAACTCCTCATTTTCTATCTGCATTTCACCATTGCTGGGACTGATTCTGCAACCCCTGCTCACGTGACTTCAAAGGCGTTATTCTCCTGAGTAAGGGAGTTCTCTCTGTGATACCTGCACAGACATGTTTTATGGAAATAACCTGTTTGGTCAGGTATGACTCCTCTCCTGCCAGCTATCATGTGACAGCTAATAATTGTAAATTCACCACATCTCTTATATGCACTTTTTGTCTGGCTGCATTTTCCCATGTGTTATCTACTCTCCTCTGCTGTTTTTTTTCCCTCTCCACTTGTTAGGCTATGGTTACCCCTCCTACTCATAAACTGGTTGCACACATTAAAAATTAAGGGGCTAAATCTTCTCCTTGCACATGCATGAGAAACATCTGCCAAGGTGAAGCCAGGAAGGTGCAGGCTCTTCTGCCAAAGAATTTTGTTGTAGGAAGAGAAACCAAAGCAATTCTGTATCCAGCAACTATCACCTACGATTAGGTTCTTCAGACTGCAGTTCTACATTCCTAAGTAAAAATGGTCCCTCAGTAAAAATGTATTTGCAGCTAGAGCACTCTATAAATGAATTCAGGTTTTACTGAGGAGATTTCTTGAGGAGACTTAGCATGACTAATTTGAACAACTGGAATTTGAATGATAATGGCATACACCCTGCATTGAAATTACTTTTCCATTCATTTTTTCTAATGGTGAAGCTCAGTTACTGTATGGAAATTCATTATCTCTGCGTGACTCAGTAGAACAGAAGCAATCCCAGTGGAAACTTCCCCAAAGTGGACAGTTCTTTGAATAAAATAAAGAAAACTTTGGAATAGATTCTTCTGAAGTGTTGTCATACTTCTGCTGAAATGGCAATGGGTTCTCTGTCCTTGGTGCAACACAAAACATTAATTCCAGATGCTAACATGGCCAGCAATAGAAGCACCTGACTTCTGCAACACAACATCAGAGAAATCAGCCTGAAAAAAAATCTTTCCTTTGAAACTGGAAGAAGAACATTGCTTAGTGACCTCCAAAATGAGAAGTGTAAACTAAAACACCTTTTTGGGTTGACTCAAGCAAGACCAAATGGCTTCTAGTTTAGAACATGAGGGTTTTGACCTGTGTTCCAGCTCTGCTTCTCTCTTCATATGACTTACCACTTTTAAAAGAGATGCAGGATGAGTAAAAGGAAGGGTTAGAGATTTCAAGCCTTTACTAGTCAGAGCTTTAGCTGAGTAACAAAGACCTTAAAGTCCCAAAACGCTGACACAACCAGAGCCACCATGGCACCCCAATGACTAATATAATGTGTGAGTTCTCAGCACTCCTCCCAGCCAGGCCAGGAACAATTCCGCTGTTGACTTCAAAGAGAGAGAAGCAGATCCTATATGAATAATGCTGGGAAGATGTTAAAGGTGTGTTCAGTCATTTAGATTCGAGTAGGTGGAGGAGGGAGGACTCCATAATTGCGTATAATATTGCTTGGCACTCAATTAATGATTAGTTAATTCTTGTTTGTAAATTGCTTTGAAGGTGCAGAGAACCATACACATCCTATGGGCCTCATTCTGTTCCCAGTTACATCAGAATATATCCAGAATAACTCCAGTGTGACTCTAAGGTGTCATTTTGGACACAAGGCTCAGACTCTGTATCATTGCAACAAGAGAGAAGCTTTCAGACAGGTCACTGTACAAATCACATTCACCTTAAACACATTTCCTGCCTCCACCTCTCCCAACCCACACAAGAAAGCTTGTGCAACAAGCCTCCTGCTTCTCTGCAGAGTTTCCATGATTTCACTGTCTCAGACACTAACAGGACAGCAAATCTTGGTGTCATTCTGACCAGCTTGCTTATCCCTCGGTCCTCAGGAGGAATTGCACACGTTCCAGTGGCTCCTATTGCTTTCATCATCATTAATCAGTAAACAGATGGAAAGTTTTGGATTTGGATAATAGTTTAGAAGGGAAATTTGTTCACTACCTAGAAGCATGTTGGAGTTAGCTGCTAGGAGGCTGTACTTCTCTGCTGGGAATAGCACTAGGATAAAAGGGGTTGTGCCACAAAGAGGTATTAGAAATAGACAACTGCTGATGATAGTGGAGAACCTCCATCCCTGGATCAAGCTGGACAGACGTCACTCCAGAACTGCTGAGGGTTAGCTGGTGAATGAGACAACTTTGTGTGGTGTCTGCCTGCCATCCTTCCATAGCAGTAACAGAGAGAGACATTCCAAGTGGAGACACGAAGTTCTTTGGGTCAGCCTTTTCAAATAATACCACAGACTGTACTACAGACTCTGGATTTAAACCCAGCAAGACTTCTTTCAAGAACCAGCATTAACACATAGCAGAGTGGGGGGGTTTCTCACTTAGTATGAGACAGATGTGAAAATACAGAGCCTAAATTTACAATCCCCTGAGTTACACATGAATGAGATCCTGACATTCCCATCATGGGTGCTCAATAACAAAGAATCAAACTCCAGTGTACAATGTGTATTCTTCACTGCTTCAAAACAGAACTCCCTATAGGCTGAAATCAAGTGGTTTATGAATATTCATGTCCTTTAAGAGCAGATTTCTTTATAGGCATAAGTCTTATTTCAGAATACTCAAGACAGCTTTGCAGTCAGCCCTGCTGAGTGTGAGGGTGATGTGACTGGATGTGAGAAGGGAGTTTCACTGTTAAATAGCAGAACAAGCCACAGGAAGCAGACAGCAGACAAGATTCACTGACATTGCTCTGGGATGTATAAACCATCACTTTTCTGGGTCAAGACAATTGCTTGCATGCCAGAAGAGATTTCAGCCCAAGGGTGGAGTAGATTTCACTGTACTTACTAAAGTAGGTACTCCTCTGCCCATGGGATGAGCTGATAAGAGACATTGGATCAGTGTTATTTCTGGTGGACTTCACCATTCAGGTTCTCTGGTGAGGGTGCAATGTGCCCCTTCTGCTCTCCTGTGTTTCCCCAGGCTCCAAAGGGCATTACAAAAGGACAGGTCTGAGCTGCACGAGTTCAAATCCACCTGAAGACATAAATAAACACCAAGACACAGGCTCAGATTCAAAGATGTGCAGATGCCTTTAGTTTGAGATGCACACGGTGTAATAATTTTCCTGCAGAGGACCTTTCTTAATCAATTCTGTCAATAGCTTGCTTAAAGAGACAAGAAAATAAACTCCTTAACTCTATGAATGATCCAATAAATGTTAAGGTGTATACACACCAAATGGGAAAACCCACAGCTAGAATGGAATGGAATGGAATGGAATGGAATGGAATGGAATGGAAGAATAGAATAGAATAGAATAGAATAGAATAGAATAGAATAGAATAGAATAGAATAGAATAGAATAGACCAGACCAGGCTGGAAAAGACCTTTGAGATCATTGAGTCCAACCTATCACCCAACACCATCTAATCAACTAAACCATGGCACTGAGCACCCCATCCAGGCTCTTCCTAAACACCTCCAGTGATGGTGACTCCACCACCTCCCTGGACAGCACATCCCAATGGCCAATCACTCTTTCTGTGAAGAGCTTCTTCCTAGCATTCAGCCTAAACCTCTCCTGGCACAGCTTGAGACTGTGTCCTCTTGTTCTGGTGCTGGTTGCCTGGGAGAAGAGCCCAACCCCCACCTCATTCAGAAGTAGATTAGGACAGCTACTATGTGCCAAGGTCCTGGAGAGTGCTCCAGGCATGATCAGAACGCTGGAGACATTGTTTTGTAAAATGGCAGACGGTGGACCTCTTACAGCACACTGGCAAATGGGGAAAAGAGGAAAGAGAGAGGAAGGAGAATGAAGCTATCCACTAATCTGTGGCATGTAAGAGGTTGTTTCAACATGAAGTGAGTGGAAGAAAAATTCTGTGCTCATCTTCCAGCCTTGACAAAACAATACAATAAATTTTAAGAGAGGGAAGGGCCATGAGGTAAAGCTACCACAGATAGTAAGATTGTCACACAGGTTTTATCCAAGTACAACTGACATCAAATCTACCAGACAAAACATGTCAGAGAAAATAATTACTGAACAGTACTGAAAAATTATAAGGACAGTGGAAAATGGGTAGCTGCAGCTCTTAACCACATTTGGTGAGAAAAGAGAAACTCTGCAACACAATTTGAGTCACTTGGCTCCTTTTTTTTTTCCCCTAATGATGAAGGAAGCAAGCATCCAGCCCTGCAAATCCCATACCCTTCATCTTTTATTGTCCAAAGAGACCAGAGGCAGGTTTAAGTCCAAAGGAGATGTTCTGGAGAGGTAAATCAACCAAGTGAACTTCACTTTGACACCTCATTCAGGAACAAGATTAACCATACTGTGACTTCTTTTAAAAAGGGGCTCATCAAGAAGTTGAGGATTTTCTATTGCTTTCAATGTAAAGATAATTGCATGTTGTGTCTGACCCAGCCACCTTTATTTGCTCCAGATTTTGGTTGCCCAGTTAGATCTCAAATCAAAGCCCACTGCACCGCCTGATGACTGAAGCTGGCTTTCTATCTTAGAGCTCTTCAGACCTCAGTGGGAAGTGTCAAGAAAACCTTTGCATTATTTTTGGTCAAACTACAGAGTTAAGTAATCCAGGTCTACTGTGGGCCTTCTAAATAAGAAGAAATAAAATAATGATAATAATAATAATAAATACTCCTTTCCTAGATTCCTTGGCACACTTCTTAATAGCAATTCTTGCAAACACTTCTCTTGTCAGCTGTGTTGGAACCTCTTAATCTGTGAAAGCTGCCTTCGGGTGCAGGTATAACTTGACATCTGCTGCGGCACATCCATTCAAACTCACAGTTCTGCCTCGAAAGACAGAATTAACTTTAAAGGTGTTAACTGTCAAGGAATTTAAGTGATGGATGTAGGGGGGGAGAAAAAAAAATCACAAAGTAGTTTCTGGAAATCCTGTAGCCATTGCCTAGATGGGCTCCTGGAGGAGACCTGAGAACTGGTACTGCTCCAGTCCTGCAGCACAGCAGTGTATGGCAGCTAACTGGGTTTGCTAACTGGATTTTACCCTGCACTTTTATATGCTGATCTTACTGTTCTTGCCTTGCAGGTGCTCTTGGATTACAGCAGAGGATTTCATGTAGAGGTAATATATATATATATATTTCTTCAGAAACCCATTTTTTTCCTGCTCAGATGAAATGTAATCAATGCCAAAATGAAATGGAAAATACTGAAGTAAGACATTTCTGACACATGAAGATTGAAAACAGATTTAAATATTAAACAGTTGCAGGTAATAACCTGCTCAGGAGAAGTTCTGAACCTAAGTGAGTACCTCTTACAAGGTAAAACAAGCATGAACAATCTTAAGAGTTTGGTACTTGCTAGACATATAAACCCACACACACACACAAGATCTCTTTTCTCCTTATTGCTGCAAATTCTGTGTGTCTGTATGAATTTAAAGCGGCTTGAGGTTACTTTTCATATGATACTGGAACTCTCTGTCAAAGGTTAAAGAGTGGAATGAAAATGGAACAGCAAGATGGAAAACTTTCCGAAGACAAAAACGTGAATGGATCAAATTTGCCGCAGCTTGTAGAGAAGGGGAAGATAATTCCAAGAGGAATCCAATTGCCAGAGTAAGTAGAAAGAAAAAGAACTGTTCACTGACAAGGAAGTTTTTCTACAGACAGACTGATAAAGACAAAGTGGTTTGAGAGTACGTTTGCTGAGAGTAGTCAAAGCAAGGAATGGAATGAAAGAAAGATGAGGCAACATTTCCAGCTCTGCTGAGAGTCTCACAAGGTGAACCCACAGGGCTGCTGAGGAGTGATCAAAGGCTTTTGAGAACATTGCCATCAGCCTGCTTCCTGAATCCCTCAAACCAGATTCTCTTCCTATGCAGCATGTGTACTAGATTGCAGTATTTTTCTTCTCTCTCCCACCCTGAGAAACCCCTGAGCAGAAGCCCAAAAGTAGTGCATGACTTCTGTGGGGAGCAGAGCAAAGTTGTCCTCCTACCCTCTCACCATGACTGTGCCCTTACTGAGGTCTAGCCAGAGTGTGATGCCCTTGGGGGTTTCTCTCTCCACCTCCCTGACAGAAGATTTAAGAGAGCTGGAGGTGTTCAAGTCACCATCCCTGGAGGTGTTCAAGAGGGGATTGGTCATGGCAATTGGTGCCATGGTTTAGTAGTCATGAGGACTTGGGTGACAGGTTGGACTTGATGATCTTTGAGGTCTCTTTCGACCTTATTGATTCTATGATTCTATTCTAGAAAACCTTGTGCAGCACTTAAAATGAGGCTGACTGTTTTGTAAGGAGCCTTCCACTGGTTCTGTCAACTGAACCTTGAGATAAGTGGCTGAGAAATTGAAATGACAGAGAGAAATTTTTACAGGAACTAATAATAAGGGGAAGGGGGAGGGGGGGTAAGCCTGCAGGTGTCCTCAGTAAACTGGCATCAAATCTTACTGTCTCTTATTGCAGATCCGATCAGATTGTGAAGAAAACAATCCAATCACATACAGCATCTCTGGAGTTGGAATTGATCGTGCCCCCTATGGAATCTTTGTGGTTAACCCAAGAACAGGAGAAATTAATATAACATCGATAGTGGATAGGGAAGTAACCCCAGTATTTGTTGTAAGTACTCCCCTCCTTCTTTTACCTTTAGAAGGATGGATTTGGGGTGGGGCAGAGAGAGCAGGAGACAAATTCATTTGTTTCAGATTGTACTTTGCCTGCTTCACTTTTGGTTTTAAAATGAGTCTATCTCTCCACCTAGATACGTTGCTTTGCCAAGCACTCCCTGACGGGTATAGATATGGAACCACCTCTTGAACTTCGAGTCAGAGTTCTGGATATAAATGATAATGCTCCTATATTTGCACAAACTGTGTTTACAGGAGCCATTGAAGAAAACAGCATGGACAGTAAGTAATGATGGTATTCCTGTTACACTGGAGCTGGTGAAGCTCCCAGAATACAGCTAATATAAACCTGGGGCGCTCGTTCTACTTTTTCTTAGGCTATGACACATATCGGTCAGGGCTACTGCAGAGGAAGGAGCAGCAGATGCTTCTTCAAGTGTTATGTGAGCTGGGACCCCAGCTCATTGCCTAAAATTAAGCAGTGATGCTTCCTTCCTCCTTTCCTCCCACACATAAACGTTAAATGCTCCAGTTTCTAGCCATACCATCATGCAAATTCTCTCAGATATGAACATTTAAAACAAATCCATTAGTTCCTTCTCATTAAAGGAAATTAACATTACATTTTATGCTTACATTTACACTGCCTTTGAGGGTATATGAAGTATGTTTTTTTCTCCCAAGGTGCCATGTCTATATATTTTTTGAACACCTCCCGGGATGGTGACTCTACCACCTTCCCAGGCAGCCTGTTCCAATGCCTGACCACTCTTGCAGGAAAGAAACATTTCCTTATACCAAACATAAAGCTCCCTGCCACAATCTGAGGCCATTTCCTCTTGTTCTGTCACTCAGTACTAGGGAGAAGGAGCCAAACCCCACGTGGCTACAATCTCCATTCAGGAAAGTGAGAGATCTCCCCTCAGCCTCCTCTTTTGCAGACTAGTCAACCCTAGTTCTCTCAGCTGCTTCTCACCAGCCCTGTTCTCCAGACCCTTCCCCAGCTTTGTTGCCCTTGTCTGGACCCACTCCAGCACCTCAATGTCTTTCTTATAGTGAGAGGCCCAAAACTGAACCCAGTATTCAAGACGCAGCCTCATCAGTGCTGAATAGAGGGGCATGACCTCTTCCCTACTCCTTCTGGCCACACTATCAACATTGATTTTTCTAATTCCCAGAAATTCTCATTTTAAGCTGTACAGCTATATTTCTTTTTCTCCCAGGAATATCTACAAGCTCAGTACCTACTGAATTTACATAGTTTCTATGGTGACTTGAAGAAGTTCAGTGAAAATCTGTGTTGCTCCATTTGACCTTCATTTTTGAATGCATTTTAAAGTCATTAACATTCCATCAGAATCTGTGCTACAAGGCTGAACTTCTTTTTTTTTCCTGAATGTCAATGAATTGATACCATTCTGCCATTTTTATACACCACGTTTTAGCAGTGCCTTGCTGTTGAGTTGTTTGCAGGAACAAAACAGATTTTATGGCTTGCTTTCTTAATTGTTGTCTTTTATTCTTAGACACACTGGTGATGAAAATAATTGCAACAGATGCAGATGAGCCTAATCACCTGAATTCCAAAATTGCCTTCAAGATAGAGAGCCAGGAACCTTCAGGCCCACCCATGTTCATTATGAATAAATACACTGGAGAGCTCCATCTTGCAAATTATCTTGACAGAGAGGTAATATTTCAATTTCCAAAGTTAAATAACATGATTCGGTGGGGGAGATGTGTTATGAGATGAAAAAGACAAGATGAAGGAAAAGACAATGGAAAAGACAAAGGAGTATAAAAAAATGAAGGGGAAAGGGAAAGGGGAAAGGAAAGAGAGAGGGAGAGGAGGAGGGAGAGTGGGAGGGAGAGGGGGAGGGAGAGGGCGAGGGCGAGGGAGAGGGAGAGGGAGAGGGAGGGGGAGGGGGAGAGGGGGGAGGGGGAGGGGGAGGGAAAGGGAGAGGGAAAGGAAAAGGGAAAGGGAGAGGGAAAGGGAAAGGGAGAGGGAAAGGGAAAGGGAAAGGGAGAGGGAAAGGGAAAGGCAAAGGGGAAGGGGAAGGGAAAGGGGAAGGGGAAGGGGAAGGGAAAGGGGGAGGGAAAGGGAAAGGGAAAGGGAAAGGGAAAGGGAGAGGGAAAGGGAGAGGGAGAGGGAGAGGGAAAGGGAAAGGGAAAGGGAAAGGGAAAGGGAAAGGGAAAGGGAAAGGGAAAGGGAAAGGGAAAGGGAAAGGGAAAGGGAAAGGGAAAGGGAAAGGGAAAGGGAAAGGGAAAGAAAGAGGAAGGAAAAGGAAAAGGAAAAGGAAAAGGAAAAGGAAAAGGAAAAGGAAAAGGAAAAGGAAAAGGAAAAGGAAAAGGAAAAGGAAAAGGAGAAGGAAAAGGAAAAGGAAAAGGAAAAGGAAAATGAGAAAAAGAAAAAGAGGAAAAAACAAGAAAAATTAAAAGAAAATAGAAAAGGAAAAGAAAAGGAAAAAAAAAAGAAAACTGAAAAAAGGAAAAATAAGAAAAAGAGATAAGAAGACAAAGGGAAAGGGTACGGGGTTTACAAAAAATAAGGAAGAAATGTATTGGTTTTCCATATGTTACAATAAAATGTCTAAGATAAATTCATGCCTTAGGAAATAGCAGCAAGTCCTGAGTATTTGCAGTGTTTCAGAGGTACAGGTGGTCCTTCTAACACGCTCATTTCTCTTTCTGTGACAGCAACACAGTAGCTACACTCTTGTTGTGAAGGCGTCAGACCGGGATGGAGCTGCAGATGGAATGTCCTCCCTTTGTAGCTGCAACGTTAAAGTTATTGATGTCAATGACAACTTCCCAACTCTTGCTCAAAGCTCTGTAAGTTTTTAACACTAAAAGGAGCATCATGCTTTCAAAACCCTCTTCCAAACCACAGCAGGGACACCTCATACTAGATCAGGCTGGCCAGAGCCTCATCCAGCCTGGGCTTAAACACCTCCAGGGATGGGGCCTCAAGCACCTCCCTGGACAACCCATTCCAGGGCTTCACCACTCTCACGGTGAAGAACTTCTTCCTCACATCCAGTCTGAATCTCCCCACCTCCAGCTTCAATCCATTCCCCCTAGTCCTATTGCTACCTGAGATCCTGAGAAGTCCCTCCCCAGCCTTCTTGTTGGCCCCCTTCAGACACTGGAAGGCAACAATAAGGTCACCTCAGAGCCTTCTTTTCTCCAGACTGAACAGCCCCAACTCTTTCAGTCTGTCCTCATAGGAGAGGTGCTCCAGCCCTCTGCTCATCCTCGTGGCCCTCACATTACGTTTCCTCACATTATGTTTCAGTGTTTTCTAAGATGTATTTCTCTGTCCTTCCAGTTTTCAGCAAGTATTTCAGAAAACTCCCTCAGTTCAGAACTGCTCCGAATACAAGCTCTGGATGCTGATGAAGAGCTTACAGACAACTGGTTAGCAGAGTTTTTCTTTATATCTGGTAACGAAGATAACTGCTTTGAGATTGTTACAGATCGAGCTACCAATCAAGGAATCCTTAGAGTAATTAAGGTATGGCTTATTGTGATTCAACTGCTGAAATAATGATCTTCAAAGAGTTTTCATTAATTCTTAACCAAATTAAATGAGCAGTAAAAACACTGTCACTCAACCATTTTAAGCAGAAAAAAAATTACATAATATTAAAGGAACTTTTGTTATTATCTAGTTCATAGATTCATAGAATGGTTTGGGTTGTAAGGGACCTTAAAGATCATTCAGTTCCAATTCCCCTGTCATGGGCAGTAACCCCTTCCACTAGACCAGGATGCTCAAGGGCCTGTCCAGCCTGGCCTTGAATACCTCCAGGGAGGGGGCATTCATGACCTCCCTGAGCAGACTGTTCCAGTGTCTCCCCACCCTCACTGTAAAGAATTTCTTCCTAATCTCAAGTCTAAATCTGCCCTCCTCAAGCTTCAGTCCAATCACTCCCATCCTATCACAACAAGCCCTGTTCTCTGTGGTTTATCTTTTAGGAACTGAATTACGAATACATCCAAACTCACTCGCTGATGATTGGTGTCAGGAATGTAGCTGCCTTTCACCACTCTGTTGCACAAGACTACAGAATCTCTGGAACACCTCTCATAGTAGAAGTGAAAAATATGATGGAACCCCCAAGATTTAATCCATCCTCAGTCGTGTTCACCGTCTCGGAAAGCACAAGAGCAAACTACGTTGTGGGAACATACACAGCCTTCGATGAGGACACTGGGACTACTGCAACAAATGTTGTGTAAGCTCTGCTCAGTTTCACTCCCTGGCTGGAATGATCCTTTTAATTGAGGTTTTAATGAGGAATAAGCATTTTTAAAGGGGGCTTTAAAGACAGCCTTAAAAATGTTAACAGATTAGCAAGAGAATAGTAGCAATAGAATAGTACGTTCTTCGCTGGCTGCTTTCATTTCCTGACCTACTTTCCTTCTTTGTGGACAAGGCAGAGAAAATATTTTTCCAACAGGCTGTAACTTCCACAAATTAGAATTTATTTATTCTTTTTTAATAACCTAACCTAAGAATATTTTTTTTTCTTGAAGTGTTTGCTACAAATGAGGAATTTGTTAACGTCTCTAAAAAATAGCAAGCAGAAACCCCCAATAATTGGCAATGTTATACAATCAGCAGAGGTCACTCCCAGTTCATTCTGTTCATTATTTGTAAACAAATAATGATTTCACTTTATTTTTTTTCTCCTGCAATTAATGCTAATTGATGGGATTCTAGCTTGTTTATTGGTCTATTTAGATATGAATACATCCCATTTATAAAGGTTTGAAGAGTTTTCATAAACCAGAGAAATATCACCAAGGTTGGAAGAGACCTCAAAGATCATCAAGTCCAACCTGTCACCACAGGCCTCATGACTAAACCATGGCACCAAGTGCCACATCCAATCCCCTCTTGAACACCTCCAGGGATGGTGACTCCACCACCTCCCTGGGCAGCACATTCCAATGGCTAACAACTCTCTCAGTGAAGAACTTTCTCCTCAACTCAAGTCTAAACTTCCCCTGGCGCAGCTTGAGACTGTGTCCTCAAACATAACTCTAGATGTAGCTGTGTTGGCAAACACAACTCTAGAATGCTATAGGAAGAGCTGTGGATTTAATTACTGATATCCATAGAGTTCTAGTAAAGGTAGACAAGGTCCAGAAAGATTTCTCTTAAGACCATGGTATCACTTTGAAAAGACAATAAACTTCTACACACTTACTTACTTTATATACTATGCAACAAACTTCTACACACACTTACATTAACTGTAATAACTTTTCTGGTCTACATCTTCAGAGGTCTACAGGAATCGTACTTGAACAGGGTGAAATGCAGCAGGACCTATTGCAGCCTAAAGGCAAAAATATTCCAAAGTGGCCAATATTATTTGCAAAATGAACAAGTAATACCTATGTTAAGAACATAATGGTTTAGTAGTCATGAGGTCTTGGGTGACAGGTTGGACTTGATGATCTCTCAGGTCTTTTCCAACCTGATTGATCCTATGAATTCTATGAATTCTGTGAATAATGCCTGAATATTTTTACTTTCCCAAACACAGGTATAGTATAGGCCGTGATCCAGGTGCCTGGTTCAGGATCAATCAAAACACCGGTGAAATCACGTTGAACAAAGTTGTAGACTGGGAATCAGTCTATGTGGTCAATGGGCAGTACAAAGCAGAGGTCCTGGCTGTCACCAGAGGTAAGAGAAGAGATTAAGCTTTCTGCAACAAAGCTCTCTCTCCCTCAATATGTCGCCCTGTTGCTTATGTTTCCACCCAAACTGCATTATTTATAGTATCAATATTCTCTTCTGACCACAAATATCTTCTTCCTCCAGGATCTCCTCGCTATACTGCTACTGGCACCATTGTGCTTTCAATACAAGACATCAATGACAACTGCCCACGTATTAATACTGAATTAAGGAAAGTATGTATGAATTCCCCATCAGTGGTTATCACAACGAGGGATTCAGACACTCAGTCATATGCTCTCCCCTTCACATTCAGCATACATGGTGAACCTCAAACTACATGGATCATCAGATCACTAAATGGTAAATTAATCTACATTTTATAGCAAAATAAGCCATAGTAAGAGATTACTATACCCTTTTAAGAAGCAACAAAGCAGTTCTTAGAATCTATTCTAATGTCACTTCAATGTGATTTTGTGCTCATATGGATCCTACAGGAAGGCTGGAGAGGGACTTTCCATAATGGTGTCTAGCCAAGGGGGAATGGTCAGGACAAGGGGGAATGGTGTTAAGATGAGGGAGAGTAGGGTTAGACTGGATCTTAGGAAGAAGTTCTTCAGAGCATGGGTGGTGAGACTCTGAAATAGGCTGCCCACAGAGGTTGTGGATGCTTCCTCTCTTGAGATGTTCAAGGCCATGTTGGATGAGGCCCTGAGCAATGTGGTTTACCTGAAAGTGTCCCAGACAATGCCAGGGGGGTTGGAACAAGATGATCTTCAAGGTCCCTTCCAGCCTAAACCATTCTATGAATCCATTAATATAAAAGCAGAGCAGGAGAGCTGACCTTTACTTGCGTGTAGCTAAGACAAGCATCCATACTTGTCTAGACCTAAGGAGGTAATTCAAAAGGAATAATTTCCTACCTTTTAATTTCTCTCCTATCTAAAAAATTCCAAGAACATGACAAAACTCTCAGGTTTATTCATCAGAGTATGAAGTTACTAGCTGGCAGAGCTTTACTTTTAAGTGAGGCATATGAATATGGCAAATAAAGGTTACAGCTTTTGCAGTTGATTTTACAAATTGTGCTTCCAAGGAGAATGTTTTAGTCAGTGCCCAGTGGAGCTTTTCCAGCTTTCCTCCAACAGGACACCACACACTAATGAATTAATCAAATCTCAGGCATCACTAAGTGACAAAACTTGCATAATTTACTGTATGCAGAGAAGACCATATTACACACTAACTACCACAGTTACAACTCACAGTATCACAGTATCACAGTATAACTTAGGTTGGAAAGGACCTCGAAGATCATCAAGTCCAACCTATCAACACAGACCCCATGACTAGACCATGGCACCAAGTGCCACATCCAATCTCCTCTTGAACGCCTCCAGGGACGATGACTCAACCACCTCCCTGGGCAACCCGTTCCAATGACTAATGACTCGCTCGGTGAAGAACTTCCTCCTCACCTCGAGTCTAAACCTCCCCTGGCGCAGCTTGAGACTGTGTCCCCTTGTTCTGGTGCTGGTTGCCTGGGAGAAGAGGCCAACCCCTACTCTTGTGCCTCTTATTAGTCCTAAGCAGATGCAAATGTGTAGCCTTGAATGCTTTATAACTACTGAGCAAACCTTTGGAAAACAACTAGAAAGTCCTTCTGAGACAGGGGGATGAAAAAAAGGCATAAAACTTGCAAATTGCTCACCATTGCACAAAAAAGGCATAAAACTTGCAAATTGTTCACCATTGCACAAATTAAAATCAGGAAAAGCAGCAGAAGATATAAAAATAAAAATAAAATGAAACTAAATGCCACAAAATAAAATAAATTAACTTAAATCATAAAAAATAAATTGAATGAAATACTTAAAAATCAATTGAATTAAATTACATTAAATTTAAAAAATAAATAAAATAAAAAGGAAATAAAATGAAACACAAAAAAAATTTAATAAAAAAATAAAATACAATCATAAAAATAAAAATAGAAAATAAACTAAAATTAAATTAAATAAGTAAAATAAATTAAATAAAAATAAATAGAATAAAAATAATAAACATACTTTTAAAATAAAATATAAAATAAAATACAATAAAATAACATAAAATTAAATTAAATTACATTAAATTACATTAAATTACATTAAATTAACAACAAAAAAAATTACATCTGACCTTTTTATACTTGTCATGGTAAAATGTGATGAATGAAGTGACCAAGGTCAAGTCTTCCAGAATAAAAAGCTAACACAGATGAGCAGCAGGAGTTTCTCCTTGGAATAAATGCTGTAGGCACATAAGTAACTGAACAACTTAGCATACAAATAGAATCACAGAATCATAGAATGTTTGGGGTTGGAAGAGATTTCCAAAGGTCATCGAGTCAAGCTGTGCCAGGGAAGTTTAGGCTGGAGGTGAGGAGAAAGTTCTTCACTGAGAGACTCCTTAGCCATTGGAATGTGCTGCCCAGGGAGCTGGTGGAGTCACCATCCCTGGAGGTGTTCAAGAGGGGAATGGACGTGGCACTTGGTGCCATGGTTTAGTCATGAGGTCTGTGGTGACAGGTAGGACTTGATGATCTTTGAGGTCTCTTCCAGCCTTGGTGATTCTGTGATTCTGTTGTGATTCTATGAGTCCAACCCTGCTACAGTGAGCAGGGCCAGCCTCCACTAGATCAGGTCGCCCAGAGCCCTGTGGAGCCTGCAAGCTAGCCTTCATTCTGCTCTATCAACATTGCTCACAAAATGTAATTTTCTGTACAGTGTTTATAGTCACTACCTTCCTCTAAATAATTTTTTCTTCTCTTTTTTCCTTCCCCCTAAAGCTTCCTCTGCAGAACTAGTGAATCAGAACATGGACTTTTACCTATATAGGATCTATGTCAATGTCAGAGATAGCCAAGGCCGACGCTGCCGTAAACCACACATCATTCCTGTGCAAGCTTGTCAGTGTGACAGTCGCAATTACTGCACCAGTGGGGCCACCAGGATAATTATCATTGGTGGCAGAGGCAGTGGTGCTGGTGGTGCTGGTGGTGGTGGTGCTGGTGGTGGTGGCGGCAGTGCTGGTGGTGGTGGCGGCAGTACCGGTGGTGGTGGTGGCAGCACCGGTGGTGGTGGTGTTATTGGGGGTGGTGGTGGTGGCGCTGTTGAAGGAGGCCAGCAAGCAGGATTTGGAACAGATACAGAAGGTGGTGGCTATGGTGAGTACAGACCTGCAGAAGATACAACAGACTGGCAGAGCTACACTTATGGATACGGTGAAGGTGGCGAGGGATATACTTCAGTCACTGACTATGGTTACGGAGGTGGAAGTTACGGCAGAGATCTCGAATCTGCTACCACTCTTAGTGGTTCTGCCATTGGCCTGATGTTCCTTGGTGGATTAATATTTGTCTGTAAGTATAAAATTAGGAAAACAACCTTATTAATTTTATAAAAGGGGTCCTTTTAAAATGCTTCTAAAATAAGGAAACTTTTCTACTTGGTTTTTAACACGTTGGCTGCCACAGGCCATTTGACAGTGGGGAAAAAAATGCCTTGTAAATTAAAAGAGTTTGCATCTGTTTTATAGTCTACATATTTATATACCTGTTTCATTCAGAAATAACTATTGCCTTCCTAAGAGAGTGTTGTTTTCCTCAGCTGTTATCCCATTCTCAGATGATCAGACAGGGTGAAAATGTTTAGTAGAAGGCTCAGAATACAAGAGGTGTCCCTGCCACAACTTACACTCTGCATTTCATACTTCCTTTACTTTGCTAAGAGTACCAGACAAGTATCACTCCAAGTTGGGTATGAAACGACGTAAAGACTAAATGTCCTTTGAACTCAAAGCCGCATTTCAGTAGTAGAACCATAAATACAACCATGTCACATTTTGGACCATTTGCCTATTGCTGCCAAACACTACATCTACTAAAACCAAGCAGTTATTTGTGGTAACAGGGTCAAAACTCATTCACATGTCCTGGCATTTGTGAAGAAGTATGAATTTCAAGATTAAGAATGACTCAAGATAGCAATTACTATGCAGTTTATGCAGGCAATTTTCAAGCCATCACAATCAGATGAAGTCATCTTTACTTCATGGCCTGGGCATCAAGCAGTCAACACCTAAAACTTCTCAGTGCAGGACTTTGATGGGTAGGAATCAACAAACACAACATTTTGAAGCTGCAAAAGGCTGCTTTGTTTGTGATTCCCAGGTAGTTAATGTTACAGGACAGACCATCTTTCTGCTTTTGGTCATCTCCTCTCCTAGTCAGTACCCTGGAGTAAATATCTCTACAGTTGTGCTGTGTGAGGTAGCACTTTGTACACTGTATATCCCTTTACCCTTTTCAGTTCCTTTTGATGATAAGCTGAGAGCCTTAAATGCTCTGCATAGTCTGGTGTAGACAACTCTCTCTCTCCATGCCCTCTGCAGTGGCAGGAGGCTACTAACTCGGCCACCTAGGTTAAGGAGCTGAAGATAACCAGAATGAATAATTCAATGTCTTTCTAAAATGTGCAGTGTTTTCAATGTGGGTGTTTAAGTCATCCAGCAGTTTGCAACCCTGAGCCCTTGAAACAACTCAGCACAACACAGCACCCTGGGAAATCTGACTCACTCTATGCCATCATTTGTTAAAAGTGGGGTTTGGGGGTTGCCTCTGTTATTACAAATCAAGCCTTACATATATGTGATGGGAAAACTTCAGCTAGAGCCTTACCCACCATAGGCAGATAGACCTCCTTCCACTGATTCTCCTACATCTATTATGGCTAATGTGTATTTCTTCCCAATTACAATATCTGAGGAGACAAATGCATGCTTACATACTAAGGATGATTATCCCTGAATGTTACATGTAGCAAGACTGGTTCTGTTAGTTTAATTTTCCTATGCAACTTGTATTCATTCAGCTGGGTTAGATCAAAGTCTGTTCCCAGGTGCACAGGCATAAATTTGGAGTAACAGCCCTACTCCACCCCCACTTTGCTCTGCTATAACTAAAGGTACAAATTATTCTGAATTTCCAAGTGCATGCATTTCCAGAAGCAGCTAATGATTCTGAAAGCCAGGCTTGCAGCCTGCTTGGTTTCAAACATGTTACAAGTTCTTGAGCACCTGCCCTCTGGGACAAGCAGCTATTCCTGTGAGGCAAAGATGTCCTAAAACCTTGCTTCCTATTTCTTTCCTGTTCAGTGATTCCAATTTTGATGTCAATGAGCGACTGTTGTGGCTGTGGACCTGGTGCTGCAGGTGGTGTGGGAACTGGATTTGAACCAGTACCTGAATGCACAGAAGGGGCAATTCATCCATGGGGAATAGAAGGTGCACAGCCTGAAGACAGGGTCAGTATATCCCATGCTTCTAAAACCCACAGCAACTCATGTTTGCTAGAAGCAGGAAAATGATGATAGCACTGTGTCATTTTCTGCTAGAAGCCTGGCATTGCCAACAGTCCCCAGGCAGATAGGAAAGGTGATTCTTTGTTCACATTTGCAGGTGGAGTTTGTGGGGTTTAAGCTGTGCTTGGTTAGCTTAGCCCAGCAGTTTGGTGTTACTATGCCCTCAGCTGAAACACCATCAAGTTTTTTCAGTGCACAGCAGGACAAACCAATACAAATCATCTTCAATGAACATAATTTACAATGAATAAAACTTTGATGGAGTCTTTTTTTGTTTTCTTTTCTTTTTAATGGAGACGGTAATCAATAGTTAACAGTTTAGTCTGCTAATTCCTTATATGCTTCATAAAGTCTTGATCTTCATGTGAGACTTTCAAAGTCATAATTCAAAGTGTCAAAATGTTGTTTTCCAGGATGTCTCACACATTCTTGGCCCAGCAACTGGTGCAGGAGGTGATTTTTGTGAACCCTCTGGTAAGCAGATCCTAACATTTTCTGTGTGCACTCTCATAAAGCTATCTTTCAGAACTTCAGGTCTTTTGATTCAAGGAGCACTTTGGTTTCTCAGCACAATCCAACTTCTCCAACTCCCCATCTCCATACTCCAACATCCCCATACTCAAACTGATGCTAGTAGGACTTCCAGTATGACTAAAGGATCTGAGGTTTAAGCAGATTTGAGCAGATTCATTTCTGCAAACTGCATTTAGTTTTAAATTCCTGCCAGGGCTTTCAAAACTTAGGCAGATTTTCTATCATTCCAGCTCATAAATGGACTCCAGTTTCAGTACAAATCAGTCATGAGGCCAGAATAAACAACTTTTCTTTTACATCTTAGGTTTAGTTCTTCCCAATTTCCAGGAAGTTTTCTTTTATAGCTCAGTGATGAGAGGTTTAGGTCTTCCCAATTTCCAGGAAGTTTTCTTTTACAGCTCAGTGATGAAAGAATAAACCTTTATTAGAATAAACCAAACCAGGTTGGAAGAGACCTTCAAGATCATCGAGTCCAACCCATCAACCAGTCCAACCCATCTAAACAACCAACCCATGCCCCACCCCCATCAAGTCCCCTCCTGAACACCTCCAGTGATGGTGACTTCACCACCTCCTTGGGCAGCCCATTCCAATGGGAAATCACCCTCTCTGTACAGAACTTCCTCCTAACCTCCAGCCTAAACCTCCCTTGGTGCAGCCTGAGACTGTGCCCTCTTGTTCTGGTACTGGCTGCCTGGGAGAAGAGACCATCATCCGCCTGTCTACAACCTCCCTTCAGGTAGTTGTAGAGAGAAAAGAGTTATGTCAAAGGTTTAGGTCATCCCAATTTCCAGGAAGTTTTCTTTTATAGCACAGTGATGAGAGGTTTAGTTCTTCCCAATTTCCAGGAAGTTTTCTTTTACAACTCAGTGATGAAAGGTTTAGTTCTTCCCAATTTCCAGGCTCTGCTTCCCATAAGGGAGAATAAGACCTGCCAAGAAGTCAGTTAATTACTCACCATTTGTGCAGACAGAAAGCTGGTGCACAGCACAACAAATTTACGCTTCTGAGATAAGATTCCCGCAAATAATTCAATGACCTCAATGACTCTGCAGCACCACTTTCTCTTTTCCCCCATTCCTTCCTCCCCAACAGGAAAGAAAGATGCTAGCACAGATCCATTTTCACTATCTTCTAACAGGAAGAAATGTCCCCCTGCAAGACAATTTCTGCTATGAGTGCTGATTATTCAAAAATGTTCTCATCCTTAAGGTAGAATCAAAAGAGAACATTTTAGGGCATAAATATGAATTGAGAGTCTACATTCTCAGGGAAGTTCTGCTGCTATGACAACTGAGAACTTTAAGACTTAGACACAGGTGATTTACTTTATTTCCACTGTTCAGCACCACTGTGGGGAAAGCCTCTGGTTCAACTGAGCCTAACAAGATGAAATGAAACAAACAATATCATTTAGCCTATGTTTCTTAATGCAATCAAAATTGCTGCATGCAATTGGCTTATTATGTCACATGTTAGTATTTAAGACCACTCATTCCTTGTTCTCATATATGGGGGGAAAAAATCTGGGGAAGATTAAATCCCTTAAGCATGACTTTATAATTTATTGTAAAAGTCACTTTCATTACACATTCTGAACACTGCTGGCTTCTGTGATAGTTGCTGTTCTCCCAAATCCCCCTTAACAATCCAACAACTAGAAAATGTGAAAGGAGTTACAAAGAACACCAGAACAAGAGGACACAGTCTCAAGCTGTGCCAGGGGAGGTTTAGGCTGGATGTTAGGAAGAAATTCTTCATAGGAAGAAAGATTGGCCATTAGAATGTGCTGCCCAGGGAGCTGGTGGAGTCACCATCACTGGAGGTGTTTAGGAAGAGACTGGATGGGGTGCTTGGTGCCATGGTTTACTTGATTAGATGGTGTTGGATGATAGGTTGGACACAATGATCTCAAAGGTCTTTTCCAATACTCTATTCTAAAGCCATTTCTTTTCTAAAAGTGTTGAAGGCAGAAAAATTTGGATGCCAAAGTGAGCATAAATATACATTTATGTGTTTGCATAAATACCCAGACTTGATTGTCTAATGCAAATCCCAGGACATCACACATGTCACACCAGACAAGGGAATCTCTCCAGCTGATTAACACAAGTAAATCCCTGCTTTTCCAAAGCACATAAGCACAGGCAGCCTTGCCCCAGGAATAAAATCAAGATCACAGAATCACAGAATTGTTTTGGTTGGAAAAGACCTCAAAGACCATTGAGTCCAACCATCAACCTAAGACCACCATGGCCATTAAACCATGTCCCAGAGTGCTATGTCCACACATTACGTGTGCTAATGTGGACTTATTTTTTATTGATGTTTCATTGCTTGGCAGATGTGCATGGATCTATGATTTTAATTGGTCTAAAAGACCATCAGCAGTGTTTGTGAAACAACTTTTAAATCCTAAGTAAATTTTTGCAGAGCACAGGAAGGACAAATTCTCCTTTTTTTTTGTTTTCAGACATCTATACAAACACATATGGAGGAGGAGGAGTAGTGGCTTCTGGTGTTGAAGAAACTACAGGGGTTGGCTATGGCACTGGTACTGGTTATGGAACAGCTGGAGGAATTTCTGGAACAGGGGAAGTAAAAGGATCAGTTGGAGGAACAATAAAGGAGTATCGAGAAGGAGGGGTGAACATGGCCTTCCTAGACAACTACTTCTCTGAGGTAATTACTGGGTCTTCTTTGCATTATATCTGTGAGCCTACTGTTCAGTTCTCCTCCCCAAGTTATGTGGTTGAAATCCCACATAACCCCACTCAGACTGAAACTTCTCTGATATGACTGATGTAAGAACTGTCCTGCTCAAAATGCATTTCCTTCTGTGCTCACCAAGCTTTCTTCACTGTGGCAAATCCTCCCTTCCACCCGCTCTGTCCTGGCCTCTCCATTACTCTCCTCACCATCCTGCTTCTCTCCTCTTCCTACTGCTTCATCCAGATGCAGCTGCCCGAACAGCACATTCTTTTCCGCTCCCTTTCAGCCTCTTCCTTCACCCCACAGTCAAACCCCCTGACAACACAACACATTAGAGAAGCCAAATGTTTCCAGAAACAAGATTAAAATATCAGTAACCTTTAATAAAACTCATTTCAAGGTTACCAAAATGTTGATATAATTTGTCCACTTGATGCCCTGTTTTTCCAGTCAGTTGGGCCTGACTGTGGTTTAGGAAACCTTTAACTGTGTTTTGAGTCTTCATGGTTAAAAACCTGATGAAAAAAATCACACTGTTCTATTTTTCTCTTTTCTTTTCTTTTCTTTTTCCCTGGTTTTTGCAAACTCCAGAAAGCATTTGCGTATGCAGACGAAGATGAAGGCCGGCCAGCAAATGATTGCCTCTTAATATATGATCACGAAGGAATTGGTACTCCGGTTGGCTCTGTGGGATGCTGCAGCTTTATTGGAGAAGACATAGATGAAACATATTTGGATACGTTAGGTCCAAAATTTAAGACCCTGGCAGAGATCTGTCTGGGCAAAGAGATCGAACCTTTCCCTGATGCCAATCCACCCTGGCCAGGCCTTAACATCAACTTTCCCAACACTGAAAGCGATCTAAACCTCCCACCACCCGGAACCACCATCGTTGTCAATGGATGTGCACCTATGCCCCCCTCGGTCGGCACCACCACGGTTGTTACAGAAAACACCTACACATCTGGGACAACCATCCAGCCCCCGAGGCCAATGCCGGATCCTTTGCTCCACGGCAACATGACGGTGACTGAGACCTACACCTCTGGCTCGTCCGGTCTTTGCGTTGACCCTCTGCGCGCATCCAACGTTGTTGTAACCGAAAGAGTTGTTGGTCCCGCATCTGCCTCTGACCTGCGCGGCATGCTGGACATCCCCGACCTCACCGACGGCTCCAACGTCATCGTCACCGAGAGAGTGATCGCACCCAACTCCCGGCTCCCCGCCTCCCTCAGCATTCCTGATTTGGTAGATGGCTCAAACGTGGTGGTGACAGAAAGGGTGTTCAGGCCTGCCTCTGGCATGCCAGGCAGCTTAATAAATATTCCCTCAGAGTTATCGAACACCCACAATGTAGTGGTCACCGAGAGGGTAGTGTCAGGGTCTGGGATGAGCAGCCTTGGGGGGACCAGCCTGGGCGGTGCAAACATGGGGAGCCTGAGCAGCACCGGTCAGATGCTCAGCGCCGACTGTCACCTTGGCCAGGCGATGGGCACTGCATCCCCTGGCACTTCCCGGAGAAGAGTGACAAAGTACAGCACTGTGCAGTACTCCAGTCAGTAAGGGCTCTGCCGCAGCCCTTCCTGCTGAAGCCACCGTTTGCACCAACGCTCGTTAGCTGCCACCCACCAGGAATATTGTTGTTATTTATAACTAGGAAATAGCGCTCAGCTTTCAGGGATTCCTAACTTGGGTGAGGATCCCCGAAGGGTGCCCCATTTCAAGGCCAAACACGACATTGTCAGTGAAGGGTAAGATGAAGCTTAACTTTCAATTTATTCCTTTCTCTCTACCTAGCACCAAAAGTGTTCAAACAGATCTTTATGTTTTGGGGGAGAGACCCAATTACTGAGTGGAGCAGTGGGAAGGGATCCTTGCGTGCATACAGTCTCAGTCTGAATTGATGCCACATCAAAACGTGTTCAACTCCTGTACTGCTGAGTGATCTTGCACAATAAGCAGATTTGGGTTAACAGCCCCTCACTGACAAGACTGGAAAAGAATGTAATTAATAATTAGTCAACTCAAGACTAAATAAGCACTTTCAAAGGCATCACTTTGCATGTAAATCCAGAAGCGCTAAAAAAATGGCACTTTCAGTCATTTCTCCCATCACCAACAGTTATGAGTAATAATCATATAAACACAATACATTTTCTTTGCTTTTTGAAGTTCTCAGTACAACAAACACTCTGCCACGGCCTGCCATGCTCTTATTGTCACGGTGAGGAGCATGACCAGCAGCGTGCTGCAGTCAGCACTGCCACATTGACACTGTCACCCAGGATGGTGTTGGCTTCATCTTTTCTCCATTACTTTTACAGCTTTACCTAAACCTCAAAGGACTTCTGTGCCAACCAGGAGCATTTAGTCAGATTTTTGTGCCAAATTATGACTACCATTCAAAAGTCCAATGTCAGGTTATATTAAGAGGGCTGTAAGTTCTCTTTTCCAATACTGACAAGTGGAATCATAGAATCATAGAATGCTAGGGGTTGGAAGGGACCTCTGGAGATCATCTAGTCCAACCCTCCTGCTAATGCAGGTACTCCAAGATCAGGTTGCACAGGAACACGTCCTGGCAGGTTTTGAAAGCCTCCAGAGAAAGAGACTCCACAAACCTCTCCGGGCAGTCCCAGTGCTCCATCATCCTAAAAGTAAAGAAGTTCCTCCTTAAGTTCAAGCAAAACCTCCTGTGTTCTAGTTTGTAAATAAAGTTTTAGAAGCTCTGTGATGTGGGGAGACATTAGCAATAATTGTATCACTGACACTGGCCACTGAAGTCCTTTATGAAAAGCCAAAAAAACAAACCCCAAACCTACACTTGGGAGCAGGATAAATTTGCTAATAAGCACTGTGGAGAATTGTTGGTTCATATGTCAATGTATTTTGCATTGATATTTTGAAAGTTTCTTTGAATGTGTTAATGGAAACAAAAAAAAAAAGTCTCTATGATTCTATAATCTTAATTAAATCTGGCTTTTATTTTCCCACAAAAGCAGCTCTACTGGACTCTGTTATTCTAGTAATACCTTAGCATGGCTTAGAATAAGGTCTGAAGGAGCAAAAGACTGAAATATCTCTCTCGTTTTACTTTTGTATCATATGTATAGTAGCCATAGTGTACACATCACTTCAGTGTAAATATGACAGAGTTATACGAAAGGACTAGGTTATTATTTTTCTTGCTGGACCACCAAATTGGTAGTTTTCCCTTTAATTTTGCTTCCTCAGCTTTAATGGAGAGGTTAGCAGGGAGTTTAAGAGTTGTCTGTGAACCTCCTGCTCTAGAAAACGGAAAAGAAACTTTCAGTTGTGTGTCCAGATTAACTTATCTCTGAAGAACCGGAGGACAAGTTCCTGAGTCTGATGTCAGGAAAAGGCTTTTTAAAAGATGCTTTCAGAAAAGTGACTACTGTCAAAGACAGCCCACAGGACCCTCTGAGTCAATGCCACTGCCATTAACAGCAGTAATCCCCAGCAGTCACGACCAGATCCCAAGGCTACCTCAAGAAAGGTCTTTTCTGTGACTTCAAATTCTTTTCTGAGTGTGTTAAATGCTCTCCCCACAACACCTCAAGTATTGCTATTTTCACTTCATCCTGTAGCCTTGCTTATCCCAAGCACCACTAAAACTGCATTGACTTCAGTGGGATCAACCTCTCCTATACATTATGTACCAACTGGAGGTATGGTTTCTGGGCATGTGTTTTGAAAGGAGCAAAACAGGTGCTAATATACAAAGCTGTGTCCTTTTCTGTCTGGGGAACCTGTGCTGAAATTCCCTCAAATGCTGGCAAGCTCCCTTTCATTTTGCTAACCACCTATTGACATATAAAAAAAGCAAGTATTTGATGTATGGACACTCACAAAGCCTATGGGGTATGGACACTCAGAAAGCCTATGGGGTATGGACATTCAGAAAGCCTATGGGGTATGGACATTCAGAAAGCCTATGGGGTATGGATATTCAGAAAGCCTATGGGGTATGGACACTCAGAAAGCCTATGGGGTATGGACATTCAGAAAGCCTATGGGGTATGGACACTCAGAAAGCCTATGGGGTATGGCCACTCAGAAAGCCTATGGGGTATGGACACTCAGAAAGCCTATGGGGTATGGCCACTCAGAAAGCCTATGGGGTATGGACATTCAGAAAGCCTATGGGGTATGGATATTCAGAAAGCCTATGGGGTATAGCCAAAGCTCACTAGAGATTTTTTTTTAATGTAAAGAAAATTAAATAAAATAATGAAGTTCTGTGTAAACAATTCCATAATCATCTTATGCAAATCAGAAATATTCTTCCTAATTGTGCCTGAGAGTAATAAAATTAGTCTTTGGGAGCACACGTTGAATTCTTTGTGACCCTCCTGAACCAGAATGCTGTGTGAAATATGAGTGTCTGGGCTACCTGTGGTGTCTTGCATGTCTAGAAATAGAAAGGGGAAGACATAATAGAGAGAAAATGATTTTTTCCCAAGTAGAGTTTTTAGTTACTGTAGTGGTTGTCTACTTCTAGCACAACCTTTTACCAACTTTTTTACAGGTAAATAGCACATTATTTAATACAATGCCTTGAAAGGTTTCTAGCATCTTTACTATTGGTTTCTGACACCAAACAGCAGTCACATTACTCCTCAGAGCACTTCAAGTGCATTTCTGAAGATGAATTTCTATCGCTGTTTAATTCCTACAGACTTCCTTCCAATTCTTTTCTCAGTGAGGTGTGGATATTCTTAGGTAACTACAAATTGTGGGGGGGGGAAATTGTCTCTGAAGATGTGAACAAATACTTGGTTCATTAAAGTTCCTGTGTAAATTCCTTTCTTAGCTTTATTCTTAAAGGTAGCATAAAGTTTAATCCTGACTAGCAGACATTAATTTTGTTTCTTTCCCTTCAGTTGTAACTTAGAAGCCTGCTTGCTGTCTGCCTTTAATCATACTGTTTAATAGTGAAGAATAAATGGTTTTCAGGAAAGAAAGATAGATTTGAGTAATGTTATCAATCCTGCTCTAAACCATTCAAGCAAGAAAAAAAAACCACTTAGGAAAGTGTCAGCAGCACTCAACACCAAGTCTACAGACTTCTTCCTTGGGTTTTGTGGAGCAGGGTCCTACCATTTTACACAAGCTCATTGAGATCTTGGCATCATGAAAAGTATGCTGTCATGGAAGAAAACAGAGCCACAAGATGAGGGTCTCGTGAGATTTCTGTCTTGGGAGCACTGTCTGAACTTAAATTGCAGTTTTCGATGCTTTTTATTCTGTCCTGATTTTTGTGGTAATAAATAACACATTTAAACTGTTGTGAGCAGCACTTACTATGTGCAATATGACAAGACTGCACAATTTAAGCCAAAAATAGCCTCCTGTTTTGCCTGAATTAAGATACCTGAATAAATCAGATGCTCCTCACTACTGAGCAACAAAATGCATCATTTTCACTCTATTTAAAATCTACTTAACATTGCAGTGTTACTGTGTTTTCATAGACAAAAATATTAGAGATTTATTTGTAACTATTTCTGAATGGCACTGACAAAAACACAATAAATGATCATTTGGAACATCATGTTTTAAGTAGAGTGGCTCAGGAATTATTTTTTCCCATTTATCACTGGGAAATGTAATTTCCTTAAAACTTGGTTTGTGCAGGAAAACTCTAGTTTTCCTCCTCTCCTCTCCTCTCCTCTCCTCTCCTCTCCTCTCCTCTCCTCTCCTCTCCTCTCCTCTCCTCTCCTCTCCTCTCCTCTCCTCTCCTCTCCTCTCCTCTCCTCTCCTCTCCTCTCCTCTCCTCTCCTCTCCTCTCCTCTCCTCTCCTCTCCTCTCCTCTCCTCTCCTCTCCTCTCCTCTCCTCTCCTCTCCTCTCCTCTCCTCTCCTCTCCTCTCCTCTCCTCTCCTCTCCTCTCCTCTCCTCTCCTCTCCTCTCCTCTCCTCTCCTCTCCTCTCCTCTCCTCTCCTCTCCTCTCCTCTCCTCTCCTCTCCTCTCCTCTCCTCTCCTCTCCCCTCCTCTCCCCTCCCCTCCCCTCCCCTCCCCTCCCCTCCCCTCCCCTCCCCTCCCCTCCCCTCCCCTCCCCTCCCCTCCCCTCCCCTCCCCTCCCCTCCCCTCCCCTCCCCTCCCCTCCCCTCCCCTCCCCTCCCCTCCCCTCCTTCTCCCTCTCCTCTTCTCCCAGAAAAATTCACACCACCCTGAGGAAACAGTCTATGGACTTTAGAGCAGCCTTGGTTGCTATGCAGAGGAAAACAACAAAAGAGTCGCTCAGCCACTCCTTGTTTCATGCCCGTAACAGAGAGTATTTCATGCTGTCAGATGGTAACAAAACGCCAGTGTTCAGGGCAAGGATCTGCTCTGGCTTTTCTGTGGCTCCGCCAATGCCACAGCGCGCAGCTCGGCTTACTCACTCCTACAGCTGCAGCTGGCACCTGAAAGTTAAACAACCTGGCCACGCCAGAAAAGAAAAAACAGGCAGGCTGCAAACAAAAGAGTGGATATATGGGAAAGAACCGAGGAGAGAATGATAAGGAGAAAGCAGCTGAGTGAGCAGTAAGGCAAATGAAAGGCACAGGATTATTCCCAGGGACTAAACAGCTTGAAATTAAGGAGCACGATAGGAGACAGAGAGAAGCAAAACTAAAGTTAACACTCAGGGGAAAACCAACGACTCTATTCTGACAGCACGAACTGTTTACTTAAAATATGAAAACCTGTTGCTAAAGTTCTCTCCCAACCCTGTTCATTTATCTCCACAAGGGCCCTGGTCTTGCCAGCAGTATGAAGCTGGTAACTGCACCTAACGTGACCGCTCCAGATCCAATACCTGACTAGGGGTTAGGAGCTCTCACTGTAACGTGCTTATTTTCCACAGAATATGCATTATCCATTATGAATTTTGAACAACTAGATCTAATTTTTGTATATTCAGGCACAGCCTCCATTCACTGCTTTCTACTGGGACCTTTTCCCAAAAAAAAAAAACCCAAGTGGCAGCTGGGACCACAGCCCAGTAAATAATCTTTAAACAATGCAGAAAAGATTAATTGCATCATTTCAGACAATGTGAAACATTTGCATAATGGCTTCATCTGAAGCATACATTAATTTCAGCATTTCCTTACTAAGACTCTACACTGGAGTTTCCACCTTAACACCATTTGCTAGATACTGCACTTGTCTCATTTGATTGAATCTCTTGTCTAAAAGAAGAAATGGTACTCTTCTAGGGAATAAAAGGAAAAGAAAAAAGCAAACAGAGAAAAAAAACACAGCTGCAGTAAAGTTATCTTTGCTTTTGAAAAGAAGCAGAGGTGGACTCTGCTGGTCTGCTCTAAGGACTGTCTATCTTTCTCCTCCACCCCTGGGAAGCCAGTAGCTGCTTGGCACTGCTGCAAAGCATTACTCAACATGAGTAGGGAGTGGCAGGCAGAGAAGGCAAGGCAACGTTTCAAGAGAGTCACCAAGGACAAGCCACAGTCCCCTACACTGAGGCCACCTGGCATGATCATAAAAGATCAGTTGTTTTCAGATGGTAATTTGTTTGCTGTTAAATTATCAAGGGGATTTAGACAGATGTTTGTACTGTGAGAAGAGAGCAACCTGGTACTTGCCTTACACCTTGGAAAACCCCTTTCCTCACCAGGCACTGAAGAAGTGTTCAGCTGCTTTTATGGTTTGAAAAGCAAAGATGAACTTCCTCTGTTCTGTGTTGTCTGGTGAACCCTGAACTGCTTTTGCTGTATCCAGACAGAAAACAAAGATCTAATGCTCCATGGATCTTCCTGTGCAAAGCGGTTGTAGGGGAAGAGCTGCGGTTTGGTTGTGGGAGGAGGGTTTGGCAGCTGCCAGGTTAAAATGGAGGAAAGGCCAAAGAAGTTTGACTTCAGTGGTTGGTGTCACAGCTACTAGCAGTGTTAGAAACAAACTTCTACTATATGACATAGCATCAGACAAATGATTTCTGTAAAATACGAATAACTTAAGTTTTCCACACAGTGCAACTGAGGAACCTTCATAATATTTAAGTTATTTGTGTTTTGATCAATTAAACAAATGGGAAGAAAAAAAGGCCCAAGTTTGGGTTTTTTGATGATGACTGAGTGCCTTGTCAGGTGTGCAAGACATTTAGTTGACCCACATGAAAGTTCTAGGCAACATAAGAATAGACATCTAAGCTCTAACAAAATAATTTGCAGAACAGCTTCTGTCTCTCTGTGGCTACTGAGCGCTGTGAAGATGAGATGGTTCTCCTCATTCCTCCCATAAGCACAGAGGTAACTTCAAAGGGAAATCAGTGCTGAGGAGTTTTCAAAGGAAATTAAATTAGCTTTATACTCTATTTTTTAAAATGGCAGATGGGTCTAAATATATATTTTTTTTTTAACTAGCACCTCATTAGCAATGCATTGGATAGGCAACCAAAACCTTTCCCAGAATTCCAGGAAGCTAACTTCCAGATTAAGAAGCAAGTCACAAATCAAGGCTCTCTTCTTGCAGCCTTTGGATGTAAAGAAATACTTTCAAGTTATGCTTAACCATCAGGCTAGGAAATGCATGATTCTATAATCCTGTGAGTCTGTGCAATACACATTTAGAATCAAAATCTACTTCCAAATCCCCAAATTAAAAGTAGTGTGATATGAAGCCTCTTTGAGGCCTGCCCTGCCACATTTGTCTCATGTGGGGATTACTAGAATTTCACATTATTAATAGAATAGAATAGAATAGAATAGAATAGAATAGAATAGAATAGAATAGAATAGAATAGAATAGAATAGAATAGAGTAAATAGAGTGGAATGGAATGGAATGGAATGGAATGGAATGGAATAGAATAGAATAGAATGGAATGGAATGGAATGGAATGGAATGGAATGGAATGGAATGGAATGGAGTGGAGTGGAGTGGAGTGGAGTGGAGTGGAATGGAATGGAATGGAATGGAATGGAATAGAATAGAATAGAATAGAATAGAATAGAATAGAATAGAATAGAATAGACCAGACCAGGTTGGAAGAGACCTTCAAGATCATCGTGTCCAACCTATCATCCAACACCACCTAATCAACTAAACCATGGCACCAAGCACCCCATCAAGTCTCCTCCTGAACACCTCCAGTGATGATGACTCCACCACCAACATTTTACCAACATTACCACCATTTTACCAACATTAGCAACATTTGCTGTTAAGCCTGTACCAAGTGACACTCCTGCCCTTGAGACCCTGAATATCACCCAGGATCTCAAAGTATATTCTTGTGCAAACAACCACACATACACATTTCTGTTCAGTTCCAAAGTGATCAGTCCAGCGCCATGACTCAGTGACAGAACCAAGACACAAGGTAGAAATGCTTAAATTCTGTGCATTTATGTGTACTGCTTTCAGTGTTTCTTCCTTTTGTTTTCTTTACATTAACAAAATTATCCTAATGCAAGGATATCAGCAAACACCATGAATTGTGATATTCTAGATACACATAACTCCTCAGTAACTTCTCCTCATCCCCATGTAAATGATAAATGCTGTGACTGACATCAAGCATAATGTGAAATCACTTCTCATACATTATTATAACAGTAATAAAAGGATATGGTGTAATTGGTAAGAGTCCCTCAGGGCTGATTCGCTTGCACAGCCCTAATGGTATCACACATAGTACCCAACCAGCCACTTCAGAAATTCAGGTAGGGGTAGGTCTCTTCCCCATCGTAACAAGTGATAGGACAAGTGGAAACGGCCTCAAGTTGCACCAGGGGAGGTTTAGGTTGGCTATTAGAAGAAAATTCTTCACTGGAATGGTTCTCAAAACACTCGAACAGGCTCCCCAGGGAGGTGGTTAAATCCCCATCGCTGGGAGGTGTTGAAAAGAGGCAGAGATGAGGTGCTGAGGGACACGGTTTAACACCAGCCTTAGTAGAGAGTGTTTGGACTACGTGATCTTAAAGACCTTTTCCAAACAGTTCTGTGATTCTGTGATTTTATTTATGACAAATGAGTGTGATCTTAGAAAGGTTCATTGGGAAGGTGTTTCAAAGAGGAGAGGAGGTACGGGAAGTGTGTGCAGTTGCTTCGCCATCATAAAGAATCAGTTATGCCTTCCTAAGCACCAATTAATCAGATGTATCCAGGAAAGATCTCTGCCAGGTGAAAGTAGGAAGAATATAGCTTGGAGCACATCAAAAAGAAGATCACAGGGAAGGTTATGATTTAAAACCTTACAATTTTATTTTCCCACGAGACTGTACGCGCCCCCATCAAACTACTCCTCAGTGTATCCGTTTGTTGTCGCAGTCGCTTTGCATGGCTCCTACCCGCCCCAGCTCGCCTTCCCTGGCGGAGGGGACGGCGGTGGGGGATAAAAAACAAACTTGAATAAAACCCGAGCTTTGCAAGCCCCAGGATAATGGCGACCGCCCGTCCGACGGGCTGCACCAGCGGCACGGCCACGGCTTCGGCAGCCTCCGCGGGCGGGTCTCGGTGTGGGGGACGGGGAACCCAGGCGGGGCTGGGGCTGGGGCCGGTACCGAGGAGGGCCGGGCACTACCTGCCCCCGCCCGGCACACTCCACCCACCCACCCGCGGCTACTTGTGCGGCCCTCGACGGGCCGCCTCCATTTCCCTTGGCTGGTGGCCTGGAGAGGTGACCCCGTCCCAGGCAGAGCGCGGAGAAGGCGGCCATGTCTTGGGGCCCCGCCGCGGCGGTGCGGCTGCTGGCGCTGCTGGTGAGTCCGGACCCCGACGGGAGCTCCCGGTGCCGGGGCGAGGGGAAGGTGCTGCTTTGCCGGGGCAAGCGGCGGGTGGTGTGTTGTGCGGAGCTGTGCGGGAGGGCGGCGAAGGCACTACCCGGCCGCGGGGAAGAGTTGTCCCCCCGGGGGCTCGGCAGCCCTCTTGCCGTCGGCTACTGGTGGCTGAGAAGGGGTTTTCTCCTTTTTGTTGGAAAGTAGATAAAAGCAATGGGCGTTTGCTATCCGAGCGCAGGTGAAGGTAGAAAACCCCGATAAGAAGGGTGGCTGGCAGGGGTGGGGTTTGGTGAGGCGCCGGGAGCAACAGGAATGCAGTGAAGGGTTCGTGCCGGTGTGGTCCTCTTGTTCAACGTATCGTCTGCATTAATACATTGCGTTACCCTTTTGATGGAACAGTTCCAGGACGAAAAATAGGTTATAAAGTACGATTTAATGGAAGTGTTTATTGCCTTGGAGAAATTACACCAAGCCTTAACAAGCAAAGACGTTTCAGGCTTTCTGCCTTCCTGTCCTCGCTCTCTTTTTTAGCCATCACCCTTCAGACCTCCCATCCCATGAAACGTCTTTCCAGGCTAAAAACGAGGAGTAATTCATGGCAGAGACTAAGCCACCAGGTTTGGTTGACTTGGACTGCTGCTTTCTGACTGTTTCACATTTGCGGCATTGTTCTTTAGCTTTTCACCTTCGCAGGCTGGCAAAGTGCCTGCGGAAGTCGGGCGGCCGCCGCCGAGCAGTTGAAGGCAAGGGTGGAGACCAGGCCATGGGCTGCGCCAGGGAGCCGCCAAGGAGCTGGGCAGGGTTCAGTAACGGCTTGTGGCATAGCCAGGCTGGCAGGTGCCGTAGATTCGGACCTTGCTTCCTGAGCTGGAGATCCTGCAAAATCGGCTTTGTTAGCTGGAGACGTGTTGCTTGATAACTTGATAATACAGACTTGTGGTTGGCCACAAGTCAGCCAGCAGCAGCTAACCTGCTCTTTGCAGCAAGCTGGGAGTTGTGGTTTGGTTGGGAAATGCTTTATCCTTGGGGAGTGCTACTTGTGCAGAAGTTTTCACTGATTCTCTCTGTAACACCTGAAGGAACACTGTGATATGTTTTGGTGAGCTTGCACTGGTCTCAGGATACTGTTGGTTGGGCCTGAAGAAAAGAGGCGGAGATGGGGTGAGAATTGTTCTTCTCAACCCTCATCATCCCTAAAGCTGGGGGAGGGTATGGCATGCTAAGAGTGAAATAAGTATGGTGTCTAAATGCCTCCTTGGATGGAATGCTAAAGAAAATAAAGCTGCCTCATCTGGTTGTTACCAGGAGAGACAGAGGCACCGGTGGGTCTTGTCTTTTTCATGGGGCTTTTGGTTTCATGATTTTTTGATTTAATTTTTTCTTTTTCCCCAATCTGGACAAAGCCATTCATGTGGAGGAAAGTCTAGTTGCTTGACAGCATCCAACTAGGGTCATTTCTATCTGATGCCATGCAAAGGTGGCACTGATAAGAAACTCCTGAAAAACAAGACATCTAGAAGTGGTGTCACCCCAAAGCACCTTCTACTTTAGAGGCATCAAGAGCTGTGAGTTGTTCTTCCTGTTTTACTGAAGGATCTCTGGTCATCTGGGCCCTCTGTGCCAGTGGGCTGCATCCTGATACCATAGAATCAGTAAGGTTGGAAAAGACCTCAAACACCATCAAGTCCAACCTGTCACCCAACACCTCATGACTACTAGACCATGGCACCAAGTGTTCACGTCTAGTCTCCTCTTGAACACCTCCAGGGATGGTGACTCCACCACATCCCTGGGCAGCACATTCCAATGGCTAACAACTCTCTGTGGGAAGAACTTTCTCCTCACCTCAAGTCTAAACCTCCCCTGGCGCAGCTTGAGACTGTGTCCTCTTGTTCTGGTGCTGCTTGCCTGGGAGAAGAGACCAACCCCCTCCTGGCTACAACCTGCCATCAGGTAGTTGTAGAGAGCAATAAGGTCTCCCCGAGCCTCCTCTTCTCCAGGCTCTGAGGTATCTCTGGATACCTCAGAGGCCAAGGGAGCTTTCCCCATGTCCCTGCCTCCAGTCCTTTTCCAGGAATATCCTGGTGTGCTGAACAGTAGTGCAGCCGTAGGGTTGGGTTTGACTTGGGTGTGTCCAGGGTGCACACCCAGGGCTGTCTGGCTGCTGGGCAGGTACGGCTATCGAGGACATTAGACTGGGAAGTTTCTTGGTTGTTTCTGAAGGGTGTGGACATCGTGTGTTCAAGAAGTCAAATCTTAGAACACCTCTTACTTCTCAGTCAACTTTTCTTTCCCTCAAATGAATCTTACTGCATGAATTGTAAAAATTGTGGTGTTTTTTCTCTGAAAGTCTTTCCAAACTGTACAGACCTTGACAGGCTGGAGAGGTGGGCACAAGCCAACCTCATGAGGTTCAACAAGAGCAAGTGCAGGGTCCTGCAGCTGGGTCAAGGCAATCCCAGGCACAAATCCAGGCTGGGCAGTGACTGGCTGGAAAGCAGCCCTGAGGAGAGAGACTTGGGGGTGCTGGTAGACAAAAAGCTCAACATGAGCTCTCAGTGTGCACTTGCAGCCCACAAAGCCAATCAGATCCTGGGCTGCATCAAGAGAAGTGTGGCCAGCAGGTCAAGGGAGGTGATTCTCCCCCTCTGCTCAGCTCTGCTGAGACCCCACCTGGAGTACTGCCTCCAGTTCTAGAGCCACTATTACAAGAGGGATGTGGAGGTGCTGGAATGTGTCCAGAGCAGGGCCACAAGGATGATCAGAGGGCTGGAGCACCTCTCCTATGAGGACAGACTGAAGGAGTTGGGGCTGTTCAGTCTGCAGAAGAGAAGGCTCCGAGGTGACCTAATTGTGGCCTTCCAATATCTGAAGGGGGCCTACAGGAAGGCTGGGGAAGGACTTCTCAGGATCTCAGGTAGTGACAGGACTAGGGGGAATGGAATGAAGCTGGAGGTGGGGAGATTCAGGCTGGATGTGAGGAGGAGGTTCTTCACCATGAGAGTGGTGAAGCCCTGGAATGGGTTGTCCAGGGAGGTGGTCGAGGCCCCATCCCTGGAGGTGTTTAAGCCCAGGCTGGATGAGGCTCTGTCCAGCCTGATCTAGTGTGGGGTGTCCCTGCCCATGGCAGGGGGTTGGAACTAGATGATCCTTGTGGTCCCTTCCAACCCTGAATGATACTGTGACACTTTGATGATTGTGGTATTAGTCTTGGGCTGGGTATGATGAAATTCAGTCCAGAATACATTAGTTCACTGTTGTAATGTCAGAGCCCCAGTAGCAATTACCTTTGAAAATTCATAGAAACAAGTTAAATTTAAGCATCATACTGGCTTTCTTCTTTAGTTTTAGAAAGGGCAAAGGTGAGATAACTCAAAGCAGCCCAGCTTCTGTTGCCAGTAATGTGGTGAAACATGATAAAAGTGCTTACAGGCATCTGTGCATTGATTCATCAACCTAATATGGTCCCAGAATGGGGGAGAAACGGCATTCTGGTGAGATAGGAAAGCAAATGAACAATGCATGAGATCCAATGTTTTATCCTTTGTATTGAAGTGTAGTGCTGTATTATTTTGTACAGCAGACTGCAGAATAAAGTGTGTCTGCCCAGGAAGGACTAGAGGAAAGCAAACACAAAAAGAAGAAATTCAGGAAATTCAATGTTTTGATTCTTGAAGTGAAATTGAAGGACTGGAAACTGATTGAAACAAATCTTCAAAGCATGTGAATCTGATCCCTCCTGGGTGAAACTGCTTTGAGTGATGCATCCATCTGCTCATAGGTGTTTGGTCTGTGGGACCAGGCTAATTCTAGCACCGAGTTAACCACCAAATGTGGGTTGTGTAGTGTTGGGTTTTCAACAGCAACTGATTTGCTTTAGAAACTATCTAGGATTGGCCTTGAAAATAGACATGGCTGCAGTCGATGGAGTCCAGAGAGAAGCAGGAGATGTGGGTTAGCTTTGGGGAGAGTTGAACTGCTCTGATCTTTCAGCTGTATGTGTGTTGAGTATAACAGGAGTTTAGGCACTTGGTGCGTTCATTTAAGCATAGGAAGTTGTATGCCTTAATTTGAATTGTGGTTTAGTCATGAGATCTGTGGTGACAGGTTGGACTTGATGATTTTTGAGGTCTCTTCCAACCTTGGTGATTCTGTGATTCTGTGAAAATTAATCTCATCCAAACAGCAATATAATCAACTTGCAACGAGCCAAAAATGAGGATAAATATTAACAATGATTTTTTCCATCTGTAAGGTTAGCTAGGGAGACTGTGGGACCTCTATCGCTCCTTTTTAAGAATGGGTTAAATAGTTGTCAGATTGTCCTGCCCTGGGGCCAGGAGATGAACTAGTAGGTAATTCTGGATAGTCCTTTCAGCCTGCTTCTCAAAGTGTGGAAGATCTTTGCTTGCCCATAGCCTTCAGCACCAAACTGACTCACAGGAGGTGAGAGATCCAAAACTCCTAGCAGACAGCATATGTGAAAGACCACAGTTGCAGGCATTACTGTTTCCGTGTAACAAGCACAGGCACATACCTTCTTACTTAGTCTCCATCTTTCTGTTGCAAAATGAAGCTGTGTTCAAATCCTGTCCTTTAGTCACTTCTTGACTATATATGAACATGGATTGGGGCAAGAACAGCCTTGCACTCACGACAGTCACACCCTTCTTTCTCCTGCTCCCTCAGCTACTCCTGCTGTGCCTCTCTGGTGTTTCATTCCATTTCTATTACTTCAGGCCTCAGGTTTTCCACCTTGCTTTATGTTATCGTCTGACATGCCTGCCCAGCTCTGTGTCATCAACAGATCTCATCAGTCGCTGTCTTATTTCTTGTACTAAGGCCAAGATTCACCTCAAGGGACAGGCAGGGCTTTTATACTCTTAGTAAGCCATTTAATAAACAACAGCTCTGGGATATTAAGAAAAGGGGAAATTCAGAGTTTAACACCTGTTGGATATGTGAGTTTGCTCTTTGTCTTGAAGAAAATGTCATTGAAAAGCAGCTCTGATCCTTTAAAAATTTTCAATGACAATGCAGAAAGTCTTCATGTATTAGTTCCAAATGTGTATTGTGCACCTTGTGAATAAAATTGCTATTCTTAAATACCCTTTGCTGATTTCTTAAGCTGACAAGCAAGATTGCCAGTGGACTGCAGATTGAAAAGTACAGAAGCAAAAGGTTTTTTTCCCCTGTCTTGGCAATAAACCAGAATGGTTTGATACTGACTAGCAGCACTAGCAAACAAATTGATTTTTTTCCCTCTTAGTTACCTTAATGGAAGACTTCTTGTCTATAATCACTAGTGTGAATTTTTCCACTTTCTTGGTATGCATTTCAATGGAAGAGCTGCTTATTCTTGAACTTCAGACACTTTTGTTATGCTGTGCTGCTTGGGTTTCCAGTACCAGGAAGCTTCTCACTTTGTGCACCCTGTCTCTGTTCAGTATTGAGACATTCACAGATTGCATCAGGTTAGAAGGGACCCTCAAAGGCTCTCTTGTCCAACCACCCTGCAGGCAGCAGGGGCACCTCCAACTAGATCAGGCTGCCCAAGGCCACATCAAGCTTGATCTGGAATCTCTCCAGGGACAGGGCCTCAACCACATCCCTGGGCAGCTTATTCTACTGTTTCACCGCCTTCATTGTGAAGAACTTCCTCCAGGTGTCCAATTTAAATCAGTCCTGCTCCAGTTCAGAGCCATTGCCCCTCATCCTATCACTTCATGCCCTTCTAAACAGTCCTTTTCCAGCCTTCCTGTAGGTCCCCTTCAGATACTGAAATGTAGTTAGAAGGTCTCCTCTGACTCTCATAGAATCAATAAGGTTGGAAAAGACCTCAAGGATCATCAAGTCCAACCTGTCACCCAACATCTCATGATGACTAAACCATGGCACCAAGTGCCATGTCCAATCCCCTCTTGAACCCCTCCAGGGACGGCAACTCCACCACCTCCCTGGGCAGCACATTCCAACAGCTAACAACTCTCTCTGTGAAGAACTTTATCCTCACCTCCAGCCTAAACCTCCCCTGGTGCAGTTTGGGACTGTGTCCTCCTATTCTGGTGCTGATTGCCTGGGAGAAGAGACCAACCCTCTCCTGGCTACAGCCTCCCTTCAGGTGGTTGCAGAGAGCAAGAAGGTCTCCCCGAGCCTCTTTTTCTCCAGGCTAAGCAACCCCACCTCCCTCAGCCTCTCCTCATAGGGTTTGTGCTCGAGGCCTCTCCCCAGCCTTGTTGCCCTTCTCTGGACACGTTCAACTTCTCCTCTCTAGGCTGAACAAACCTGATTCCTTCAGCCTGTCTTTCTTTATGTCCCTGGTCATCTTTGTGTCCCTCATCTGGGCACACTCCAGCAGTTCCACATCTCTGGTATTGTAGTTCCCATAGCTGGACACAGTACCTCAGGTGAGATCTCACCAGAGCAGAGTGGCAGAATCCCCTCTCTTGATCTGCTGGCCATGCTGCTTTTGATGCAAAAACAGGAGCAGTTTTCCTTTCAGTTACCAGTAAGAATAAAGAAGGGTGGTCATGACATCTTGACAGCTGTGCACCTTCCACATGACTTGCAGCTTCTGTTGGAAACCACTGACTATAACCCCAAATCCTCTTGTCACTTTTGCTGGCACAACCTCACTAATCATGAAAACAAATCTTAAAAATCCATATAACTAACAAAACCAAATAAGGTTAAGAATATTCATGAAAATAACTTGGTCTGAGGTGCAAGATTAGGTCGCTCTCCTAATGCATCTCTTTGGGGGAACTTAATGGTCCCTGGTTTGTTGGGTTTTTTTGGTGTGGTTTTTCTTTTGTCTTCAGAATATATACATTGCGGGGGAAACTGCCTTTTGGAAGACAGTTCTGTTGTGCAAGTTGAAACAGCAATCTGCTGCATTGCTCAATGTTGTCCACTGCATTGTGTGGGAAAGAGATAAGATCTTTAAAGGAAGAAAAAAAAAGCTGTCATCAATACCGTGATGAAGGTTGAGTCATAGGGATGGAGAGGGAGAACCCAGTCAGCAGCTTAGAAACCAGTCAAGAGAACACAAAGAAGTAATCCCTGATTTATCTCCTTAGGAGAGCCCCTTTTCTGTGCCTGCTTTGCCCTCAGGCATTAGCATGAAAAATAGGTATATCAATCACCTAAGATGCAAATTGTAGGTAGATGTAATAGTTCTGGGGACAAAGTTTTCTCTTTCCTGCCCAGTACAAAGCTGAAAAGCTTTTTTATACATGGTAATAACCTAATCCTTGTGGTTCCCCAGTGCCTACATTTGGGGACTGTTTGGGCGGGGGGGGGGGGGTAATATGTGCAGAGTCTGTGAAGAGTGGATGTAAACAAAGGGTCTCTCTTTGGCTGAGGCTCCAGCTCCTTCCAGCTAGGACACCTAACTGGGGTGTTAAAGGACATACATAGCTATCCTGGGGCACAAAGAGCAAATGTTGGTATGTCAGGTTTTGTCAAAGCAAGCATGTCTGCTTTCTCTAAGGGATGGATGTAAGCTGTTTAACCCTCCCTGCACTAAAGAGAGAGCTGCTTGTGTTGGTTACACTTTAGCAGATGTTTTGATTTAGTCCTTGCTTTTAAACATCCTTTGACCTTGGTTTGGTCTCTGATGTGGGTGGTAATACAGCACATTTTGCCCCAAACAGGGAGATTCCTCAGAGTGCTGCTGGCAACCATCACATACTTCAGTCAAGGAGACTGCAAGTTCCATGGGTTTGGAATGATGAGGCCTTATTCAGCACCAAAATAATGGTTGTTTAAAGATGACTGTAAAGCCTGCATTTCTTGGGGGCAGGGGATTAATTACTTGTTTTCTATTTCCTGCTATTGATTCTGTATTATGTGTTTCCTCCTAGGACAAAAGTGTAAAATGTAATAATTGTGTTCAAAATATACACTAGAACGATATCAATGGCTCTAGGGGAATTTTTTGGAAGCTGTTATGGGTGGATAGTAAGTATTAGTTGATAGGGGAAGGATTCATAGGATGGTTTAGGTCAGAAGGGATCTCATAAAGATCATCTAGTTCAAACCACCCTGCCATGGGCAGGAATAGCTTCCACTAGACCAGGCTGCTCAAGGCCTCATCCAGCCTGGCCTCAAACACCTTTAGGGAGGGGGCATGCACGACCTCCCTGGGCAACCTGCTCCAGTGTCTCACCACCCACATTGCAAAGAGTTTCTTCCTAATATCCAGTCTAAATCTACCCTCCTCAAGCTTCAATCCCTTCCCTCTTTTCCTATCACTACAAGCCCTTGAAAAAAGTCCCTTCCTAGCCTCTTCCTTATGGTTTTGCTGCTCTTATAAGGGAGGTTGTGTCAGTTAAGTTCTAGTGCTGCTGAAGTAACATGGTTGTTATAATAATCATTATTCATTTTATTGCAGATCTGTTTGAATGATGGAAATGGACTCCATGTGAAGGTAGGAAATAAGGGAAAACTATTTTCTTTATCAGTGCCTGAAGAAAGGTTCTCTGAGCAGAGGGTCAAAGGCAAATATCTTGAGTTTCAGCATTTTGTGAAACAGGGAAGCTCTGTAATGAGTAATGAAAGCTAAAATGCAAGTGAATAGATTCCTACATCCATCAAACTGAGCAACATTCAGCTTTGAGAAACTTTCCCTAAAACATGAAGTTGTAGATATCTTCCTTTAGCCCTCTGTAAATGAAATGAGCTGCTGTTTTATGGAAGGTATTAATTGGAAACATTTTCAGATGTTAGTCTGGAAGTTAACAGACACAGTGGGGGCTGGGATGAACAGAAAGATGAAGGGTGTCATGCAGAATAATGGGTAGTTGAGCAAGGATAGCTGATGGGTTGAACAGAGGCCTGCTGTCTCATGTATTCTGTTTTGGAGAGAAGGTTGTGTACAACAGGATAATAAGGTAGAAATCATGGTTCAAAAGGGCCTTAGTGCCAAACTTTGTCCTGCATCTAATGACAAGCGCTTGATGGTTGGACTCAATGATCTTAGAGGTCTTTTCCAACTGGAATAATCCAATGGGTCTATAAATCTTCTAGGACAGGTGGTGCTTTCATAAACCCCAGATCATTAAAGGTTGTCTTACCTGATAGTGTTTCGATGAAACAACTAGTGTGGTATCCCTCCTCACACAACTGGAGGAGCGTGTGGCTCTTAGATTGTGTCTCGGGAGGCTAACGCTGCTCTGTGATTTTGAAGTGAGCAGCTACTGAAAGAGCAAAAGCTTGTTCAGGACCCTGGGCTACAGCAGCAGTAAAGCCTTATCTGAAATGGCTAAATGTAATGCTAGCATTCCACCTTCTTTCTTCACAGCTTTACAGTCAATATGGCAGCAGTGGCATGGTGGCTCATCCCCACAGCCTGGTCAGGCAGAAGCGAGAGTGGACAGTCCCTCCAGCTTTCATACGGGAAGAGGAGGACAACTCCTACAAGAATCCAATTGCTAGGGTGAGCCCAGCTAGCAGATAGATACAGGATGCAAATGACAATAGAGATGAGAATGTAAAGCAAGAATGTGGCTGCCCTAAACACAAATATTTCTTTAGTTTTAAAGCACTGTTCAGTGTCAGTTGAAGATTGGCACATTTCTTTGCTTCCTTCCTTCAGCAAACGAGTTACTCTTGCAGCCTGATTGTGCACAGTCTCTCGTGGTTTCCCAGCCACCAGTTTTCATAACACTTTTCAGAGTGCAATGTCCTTGAATTTTTGTTTATGTATTTTTCACTTCAGCACCTCTGCTCAGTTATATTTGAACTTGGCAAGTGTGTCCCAAAGCTGCTGCTGGTGATTGGGTAGAAGGGTGCACGTGGAGTATGGTTCTGTTCCATGTACGAGAAGCTGAAACATGATTATAATTAGGTGACAGAACTAAAAATAACCAAGGTGTTATCCTTTGTGCAAGAGTGATAGGCTTTTGGTTCAGCACCAATGTGACCCCTAGATTCACCACTCCTGTCACTTCAGCTTGTAAGGTAACTGCAGATGGTAGCAGGCTCTTGCTCTTTGCTTAGACTACCCCTCAACAGTGATGCTGGCACAAAGCACAAATGCTTTTCAAGATGTTTCAGTTATTTTGCTGACAGCAGAGTATGATCTCTAATCTGTGCAGCCTTTTCTACTTGTTCCTCTCCAGACCTGACCTTTCTTCCTCCACCCTATCACTTCCTCAGTCCTTGTCACACTCACTAGCTTAGGTCTAATCTCCCTTAAAAAGTTGTCATGTTTTATTTCTAGGCCTTGCTTAAGTAATTAAAATCTCCTCTGCTCAACTCATTGTCTCAGGCTACCTTTCTGGTCTTTCTCCACATTTTATTTGTCCCCATCCATTTGACCAGCCAATTTCTATCTTTCTTCACTCCAGCTTTTTACCTTGCCACAGTGGTTTTCCAGCCTTTCCTTGCATTTGTACAAGCAGTCTCAATTTTCTTCTCTCACAAACCTCTCTGCTCTACAGTTCCCAGCTGTTGCACTGCCCATCTTATTATTGGAGACTTGATGGGGTGCTTGGTTGCATGATTTAATTGATTAGATGGTGTTGGATGATAGGTTGGACACGATGATCTTGAAGGTCTCTTCCAACCTGGTTTATTCTATTCTACTCTATTCCTCATCTCCCTGCACCAAAATCCTCCAACAGAACCTGCAATCATCTCAACATCTCCACACTCAAAGGAGTGCATTTGATACTAAATTGTATTTATAACAAAAAGGGGGAAGTAGTTTTTGTTTCATTCTTTTAAATGTGGTTTTATTCATGGAATGCTATTTAATCTCTTGTGTTTTTGCTAGATACATTCTGATCTTGAAGATACAGGGGTAGTGGTGACTTACACCATATCTGGTCAAGGAGTAACAGAACCCCCTTATGGATTATTTGTTATCAATGGAAAGACTGGAGACCTGAATATAACAGGAATAGTTGACAGAGAAAAGACTCCAATGCTGCTTGTAAGTTTCTTTTAGGTGCCTTCCTATCCATTTTTCTTTGTACCTTCAAATGTGTTTGCTTCAGTTTGTTTTGAGGTTTCTGGATATTCATGTGTGTATGTGTACCTAAGCATATTAGGATGATATAAATGCCTAGAGTTTGTGATACTTGTATGCATTTTATACATGTGTGTTTCTATTTTGCCACAACAAGTTGCTTATTGTTTCTGTCTTATTGCAGCTCAGAGGTCATGCATTAGATAAGACTGGAGCAAAACTGGAAGAGCCAATAGACCTCCCAATTAAAGTTGTGGATATAAATGACAATCCTCCAGTGTTTTCACATGAAGTTTTTGTTGGCTCAGTTGAGGAGTTAAGTGAAGCAGGTAACACCATGATTTTTAGAGTTGTTTTTATTTCATTTAGCTTCTCCCAGCACGTGCAAGGGCACAAGTGTTTTTGCAGCAGCACATCTGCAGTAACAAGGATGCATTCTGCTTGCCTAAGAGAGGTGATCCAGATGTCAGTGCCTGTGTTTATTCTGGGGTAGGCTGTATGGTGTGGTTAAGGGAGTGTCCACCTAAAGGCAGCAGGAAACAGCACTTCCTCTTGCAGCACCTTTGCTTTGGTGTTGGCTACCACAGATCCAAGGAACAGAGTCCTTCAGCAGGTACTGCTTGAGAAGTGCACTCTACCTTCTGGGCTAGCAATGCCAGCCTATTTGGAAGGGACTTGCCTCTGCCATGTTCATGAAAAGCTCTGCTTTTCCTATGGGCTGGAGAGATACTTTGTTGTTAAGCATGTGGCCATGACCAAACCCTCAAACAATAGTTTTCTTACTGATGTCAGTAGACATAAGCCTGACAGATTATTTCCCAGAAGATGAGAAAAGATGGAATAAAACAACCTAATAAACATCTAACACTGTGTCCATTTCAAAGTCACAATAATCTGAAGAAACAAATTCTTGACCACCCACTTAAGTAACCGAGGTGTTGGGTTGAGGTGTTGAGTTCCTTCAGCTCTTTCAGGTCAGTAGCAGCCATATGGTAATTGCTCTTTGCCTGCATTCCAGCTGGTGTTCCAATCTGGGCACAGAACACTGTGGCACTTTCCCAGAGGACAAAGCCCTGTGCCATGAGATGCAGAATCATAGAATTGTCAGGGTTGGAAAGGACCTCAAGGATCATCTAGGGGCACCTCCCACTAGATCAGGTTGCTCAGAGCCACAACCAGCCTGGCCTTCCAAACTTCCAGGGATGAGGCTTCCACCACCTCCCTGGGCAGCCTGTTGCAGTGTCTCACCACCCTCATGGGGAAGAACTTCTTCCTAACATCCAATCTGAATATACAAGGGGACAACTGTGTATTTTGAGTAAAGCTGTTGGGAGTCATCAATACAGAGCCAATTGTTGTTCAAGTAGAGGAGGTAGTGGTGCTCCCTCTTGAATAATGGGAGAAAAATGTAGCTTGTTCAAAGTGTGTTTCTTCTCTGTGTGATACCTAGAGTTTTCTGCCAGTGTGTTTGAGAGAATTCAATCTATTGTTTAACTCTGGTGCATTGAGTTCTGTGAGTTACAGATCTTTTTGTTGCTAGAGGGTAGACTTTTAACACACACGTTCACACTCTGTTCATTAAAGGCAAGAGCATCAGGAAATTGTGCAGTGCATCTGCAAGCATGTTCCTCTCTGTGACACTACAGGAACAATGCTTGCCAGTGCATGGCTGTGTGAATAAACACTGCATTTTGTTTGCCTTTTTTTTCCCAGGTACGCTTGTACTGAGGATAAATGCAACAGATGCAGATGAACCAAATAACCTGAATTCCAAAATAGCTTTCAGAATTGTTTCCCAAAGCCCCAGTGCTGCATTCAGTATGAATAAGGATACCGGCGAGGTTCGGGTAGCAAAAATAAACCTTGACAGAGAGGTAAGAAGCCCTTCCAGTTTCAATCTATCAACAGTAGCCTGCTGATGTCTGTTGTCACCTGCAGCCCTGCCTGCCAGGGTGAAAACTTGTCCATTTCACCTTCCTCCACCTCTTTTGGGATTAAAGCCTCGTATGGTTGAAGCATGTTCTCCAGGGAGTGGGGTGGTGATGGAATTAAGGCTGTATTCCATCTGTGGCTGTTGCTTTCTATCCCTCCCAAGCAGCTAGGCCAGCAGGTCCATGAAGCAAGAGGTCATTTCTTTCTGCTGCAGAGCATATGGCAAAGAGAAGCCAGGTCATGATCTGCAAAGCTGTTGATTGCAGTGAGATTTGTGTAGCCTGCTATGTAAATTGAGATACGGAGAGCTGGGAACAGGAACTGCTGTGAAATAGCTTTGAAAGCCACACTCTTTGCCTGTGCCTGCATAAATTTTCACTGGCCAGCAGATGGTGATCTGGATTGTTGGCTCTCTGCAGCTGAGGGCAACGTCTCTGCCTCTAGCTCTGTCCTGACATGCACATGTTGCTGGTCTTGTCCTTGTTTATGATCACTGACTTGTAAGTACAGCCTACCTCTTTGTGGGGGAAGCCCAAAACTCCCAAATCCTTTTCAAAGCCTCAGCTCTATTCTAGCAACCTGTTGAGGTAGCTGTGTGTGACATTTACTACTAGCTGGAGAGAAAAGGAGCTATAATTTGTCATGAGAGAGAAAAACCAAGACATGATAGAAGTAATAAAGGCAAGGAAATATTTGGTGTGGTGTGGACTCTTCTTTCTCATTGCAGACACAAAGCAGCTATTCCTTGGTGGTGGAAGCCAAAGATCGTGGTGGTGGCCTAGGTGGGAATGCTGCAACATGTTCTTTAGAAATCAAGATTTTGGATGTCAATGACAACCTGCCTGTGGTACAGAGTGGTTCAGTAAGTCCACTTACTCCTATTTGGCATGTGCCCACACCTGCCTGTGCCCCACTGCTTAATAAGAGGTGGTGCAAACTGTCCTGCACTTGGTGAAACGAGGTACATGCTGACACCTTTTATAGAAGGCTGTTTCTCAATTGCAGTTGGAAGGAAGCATTGAAGAAAACAGAGCAAATGTGGAAGTTCTGCGAATAAAAGTGTTTGACAAGGATGAAGAGTTTTCTGATAACTGGCTGGCAAACTTTTCCTTTGTTTCTGGTAATGAAGGTGGCTTTTTTCATATAGCAACAGATGCCCAGACAAATGAAGGCATCCTGACTGTCGTGAAGGTTGGTATAGCCTTTGGAGAGTCTTCTTTAAAGATGCCTTTATTCACTTTCACATAGACATTAATTGGATTCAGTCAGGATGTAAACTGTGAATTTACAGTATCACAGTATCACTAAGGTTGGAAGAGACCTCAAAGATCATCAAGTCCAACCTGTCACCACAGGCCTCATGACTAGACCATGGCACCAAGTGCTACGTCCAATCCCCTCTTGAACACCTCCAGGGACGGTGACTCCACCACCTCCCTGGGCAGCACATTCCAATGACAAATTACCCTCTCAGTGAAAAACTTTCTCCTCACCTCGAGTCTAAACTTCCCCGGCACAGCTTGAGACTGTGTCCTCTTGTTCTGGTGCTGGTTGCTAGAGAGAAGAGACCAACCCCCTTTATTTTTGTTCCCCCCCTTTATTTTTGTTCCCCCCCTTTATTATTGTTCCCCCCTCCCCCCCCCTTATTGGTTTCCTCCCCTTTATTTTTTGGCCCCCTTATATTTTTTTCCCTTTAAAAAAATTATAAGCATTATTAAGTAAATTAATAGGGTTTAAATAAAATAATTGGAAGAGTCAAGTAATAGTGAGCCCTGCTTCACTGAAAGTAAAGAATATATAAGTAGGAGTTACTGCGACTACCTTCAGTTAGTTTAAATTCAATAAATTAGAGAAGAGTAGATTTAAATTGGATGTTAGGAACAAGTTCTTTACCATGAGGGTGGTGGAACACTGGCACAGGTTGCCCAGGGAGCTAGTTGAGCTCTATCTCTGGAGATTCTCAAGGTCAGGCTCAACAAGCCTCTGAGCAACCTGATCTAGTGGAGGGTGTCCCTTCTTACTGCATGGGGTTAGACTAGATGACCTTTGGAGGTGCCTTCCAACCCAAACCATTCTATGATTCTGTGAATATAAAGAGAGACCCTGTAGTGCCATCCATTAAAAATCAAGAGTAATCTTCCTTATGTATTCTTCTATTTGAAGAGCTGAAGCATTATGTACTGAGAGCAACAGTTCTCTGCATCCTCATTATTTAAGTAATAACAAATACTGATTTAATAGATAGAAATGTATGATTTATATACAATAATAGTTCTATTATTTCAATACTAACTCTATGAATGTTTTCTAGACAGCAGATCCTGAGTGACTGTTTTAATTACTACTAATGTGCTTCTCTTGTTCTAGGAACTGGATTATGAAAAAATGCAAAGCCTGAACTTGGGCATCGTCGTAACAAACAAAGCGGAGTTCCACAAGTCAATTAAGTACAGTTACAAGGCAACACCAATTCCAATCAAAATTAATGTGATTAACGTGAGGGAAGGCCTCGTTTTCCCTGGTGGCACCAAAATCATTGAAGCAAGTGAGAAATACCAGCTAGGCCAGGTCATTGGGAAGTATCAAGCCATTGATGAAGACACAGGAAAAACAGCGGAGCGCGTTACGTAAGAAGCCTTTTTATGACCGTCGTGGCTTGAGTGTGGCAGAAATCATTCCTTGCTCTCAGAATGTGAATTGAACTGAAATAACTTTAGACAGTATAATTTAGACTGTATAATTCACACCTAAAATTCCATCCTTATCATCATCTTCAATTTTCTGTTGTGCAGAAAGCAGCTGGCGTGAAAGTCCTGCTGGTTCCGTTGCGTGTGCTGAGGCAGGAGTGTTTGTTCTGAAGTTGCCTGTGCTTCTATGCTGTTGGTCATGCCTGTCTGCTTTTGAAACTGATTTACTCAGCTAGAGTAGAAATGGGTAAATTCAGATTGGATGTTAGGAAGAAGTTCCTCCCCATGAGGGTGGTGAGACACTGGAACAGGTTGCTCAGGGAGCCTCATCCCTGGCAGTTCTGAAGGCCAGGCTGGATGTGGCTCCAAGCAATCTGATCTAGTGTGAGGTGTTCCTGCCCACAGCAGGGGGCTTGAAACTGGATGATCCTTGAGGTCCCTTCCAACCCTAACAATTCTATGATTCTACCTACTCTATTGTCATTAGGAGGAAATATGCAGAAACATCTAGTAGTGAGACAGTGTCTACACGGGGCTACCAGAAAGTTGGGAAGGGACTTTTTACAAGGGCTTGTAGTGCTAAGGCCAGAGGGCAGGGATTGAAGCTTGAGGGGGGCAGCTTTAGACTGGAGACCAGGAAGAAACTCTTTATAGTGAGGGTGATGAGACACTGGAACAGGTTGCCCAGGGAGGTCATGGATGCCTCCTCTCTGGAGGTATTCAAGGCCAGGTTGGATGATGCCTGGGCTAGTGGAGGGTGTCCCTTGGCAGGGGTATTGGAACTAGATGATCTTTAAGGTCCCTTCTAACCCAAACCATTCTATGAACTGCAGCTTTTCATCAAAAACATGGATCACCATCATGGCTTTTACAAATGGTGCAGACTAGCAGAGGCACACACCCAACATGTACCACTCTCACCCACTCCTGTAGCAGACTCTCTCCCAGATGCTGCTGGGAGCAGGGATGGAGAGCAAGAGGACCACAACCAGCAGCACAGCTACTTTTCCTGCTCCCATCTCACTCCCTGAGTGTTGTTTTTGTAGTGATCTCTACACCTAGATCCTGGCTCTGGAGGGAAAAACAGGTTTCAGTGTTACATTCTTGGATTTATAGCTGGAACCAATTCCAGTGGCAAAAGCATCAGACCTAGGGATTTGATCTCTGCTTTAAACAGCGCAAACATACCCTGAAGCTGCTTTTTCTGCTGCTGGCTGTCTTCCTGGTTATTAAATGTGTACATCTTTGTGTGCAATTTCAATCAGGTACCTAAAAGGAAGAGACACAGCAAACTGGATCACCATAGACTCGGTCACAGGTGAAATTAAACTTGCCAAAGAACTCAATTATGAATCCTCTCATGTGGTAAATGGTACCTACACTATCACCATATTGGGTGTAACTACTGGTAAGTTGAGAGGGGTTTGGTTTCACACTAAATGGTTTTTTAGGGTTTAGTTTGCCTTTATACAACTATAATTGGTTTAACCTCCCTATCTGTAACTGCCTAAAAGTTAGACACCTAGTGCAGCTTCCCACAAGCTTTGCATTTGAAGGACAGACATGGGTAATTCAGTGGAATTGGATGACCCTTAGAGTGGGCTCCTGAGGTGCCTGTTGTTCTCCTTTGACTCACACAGGTGAATGGTTTGTAAGTTTTGCAAGATCCAAGTCTGATAACAGCATCCCTTGGCAAGATGGAAACTGCTTGTGCTAATCAACAGGCTTCAGAGTCCAGCAAAGACTCCCTGAGCTTCTTTGTGTGTAATCAAAATGTGCTTATTGTCTGTGTGTTACTGTGTAAACATACACAGAAAATATGTAATTGATTTAAGTCAAAACAGTGAAGCATCTTGCCTTCAGGAGATTTTTGCCATTGTGTTTAAAGTTGGGAATGAAATCCTCCTCCCATGAGCTCCAGGGAGAGCTTTTTCATTCAGAAATGTGTGTGGGTTTGGAAAAGGCTGAGGTGGTTTAAGTTAACTTGAAGTCTTTGCACTTCCCAAACCAATTTACTTCTTTGCATTTTCAAATGTTAGATTCTCCTAAGAAAACTGCCACTGGCACAGTTGTGATTCAGGTTCAAGATGAGAATGACAACTGCCCAGTGATTGTGAACCCTGTGCAGACTGTGTGTTCAGATGCCAAGCTGGTTGATGTGACAGCTAATGATTTGGATGGCCACCCAAACAGTGATCCCTTCAGCTTTACTGTCATTGACAAGCCAGAAGGGACAGCAAAGAATTGGATAATTGTATCCACTAATGGTAAGGAAAAAGACATTCTTAATTGCTTTCATTTCTTTGGAGTCTTACTTTTGTTCATTCCAGTCAAGTTGACAGTTTGACTGATCCAGAAGGGGGGGGAAGAAACCAACCCAACATACTTAGGGAGTTAGGCAAGCAGACACATCATTTGCATTCTGCTGCCTCCAATCTAATGGCTGTAAAAGCAGTCATGTCTCCTGAGGCCTCTCACCTTCCCTCAGTTGGACCATCTTTGCCTAGCTTGATGACCCATATGTGGTGAGCAGGATTTAATGGGTAATGCTGGGATCCAGCTATGTCTGTCTTCCCACAAAAAGCATGCAGGGATGGAGAGTGCTTTCTGCTAAAACTGAGCTTGGAGATGTGGTTGTGTCACTGGCTGTAGAATCATAGAATCAATAAGGTTGGAAGAGACCTCAAAGATCATCAAGTCCAACCTGTCACCCAAGACCTCATGACTACTAAACCATGGCACCAAGTGCCACGTCCAGTCCCCTCTTGAACACCTCCAGGGATGGTGACTCCACCACCTCCCTGGGCAGCACATCCCAATGGCTAACAACTCTCTCTGTGAAGAACTTTCTGTAGTTGCTCTGGCTTACAGATCAATCAATCTTTCTGCACAGTGGGCCTTGAAAAGGGGAAATGCAGTGTGAACTGAGATAGTCCAGCATGGTAGAAACAAAAATAAGTCAGAAATCATAAATAAGTATTTCAAATGAGATCAGTATTTGCTTGATGTATTTCTGTTCATAACAGCCTGGGAAATACTTGAAAGAAATGCTTCAGGTAGATTGAAGGCACCAGGAAATACCTTTTTCTTCTCAAACTGATTCTATTCCCCATAATCCTACAATATAACAGTGCAAAGCAGTCAGCGGAGCCATCCTCATGGCCGGGTTTAGGACCTAGAAGGAGTTGTCTCAGATTTCCTCACCCCACCTGCAGCACCACCAGCAGTCACTGTGGGGATCACAGCTTTTCCAAGACAGGTGTTCCCCAGCTGGGAACACCATCTGGGCATCTCTTGTCTAATTATGTCCTTGGCATGGCATGGCCACAGGAGCAGCTGGTGTGTTGGCTCCCTGGTCTCTGTCTATTGCCTGCACCAGGTGTGAATCCTCTGAAGAGTGAAGCTGTGTTTTGGGAATTCAGCCTTTAGCTATCCAGATGACATAAAGGTTAATGCTATATCAATGGTTGGGTTGTCTTCCATGAAAGCTCTTTTCAGTGGTGAGCAGGGATAGGACAAGGGGCACTGGGTACAAACTACAATGCAGGAAGCTTTAAGGAGACCACCTTTACGTTCAGGGTGGCGGAGCAGTGGAAGAGGCTGCCCGGAGAGGTGGTGGAGTCTCCCATCTCTGGAGAATTTCAAAGCCCCCCTGGACACGATCCTGTACAGCCTGTACCTGCATTAGCAGGAGGGTTGGACTTAGATGATCCCCAGAGGTCCCTTCCAGCCCCCAGCATTCTAGGATTCTCTGATTGGACTGCAAGCAATCATGGCTGCTTTGTTACCAACATCAATTGCCCGCCGAAAGTAAGAGGACATATGTTGTAGCTGTAGCTAATTAAACTGAATTGCACTGCATTGGCTGAACTGAACTGGAGGGGGCTTGTTGGGAGGCTGTGAAGCTTTTATTTCCCTTAGTTTACAGGAGTCAGCTCTGCACTCCTTGCTTGTATTACCTTTTTCTTTAACCCCCCTTTTTCTGCTGCAGGCACCAGCATACAACTGGCACCACAGAACCTGAAGCCAGGCAGAACTGATGTTCCCATCCTAATAAAAGATTTCCAAGGGCTCAGCTGTGCTCAGGCCCAGTCTCTGCAGCTGAGTGTCTGTAACTGTGGAGATGAGGGCATCTGCAAAGAGAAGTTTGTTGGTGCCAAGTCCGTGGGGCTGGGACCAGGAGCGGTGGCACTGATCATCTTGGCCTTTTTACTACTGCTGCGTAAGTGATTGCTCCACCTTATCTCAGAAGCACTACAGGCATGGGCTGTGAGGCATCAGGAAGGAAACAGTGACTCCCAGGCTTTATCATCTTGATTGTTCTGGTTTTATCATCCTGATACATTTAGTGTAAACTCCTAGGGTGTGTGAAGTCATGGCAACTCCCCAGCTGCTGTTGCTAACATCAGCATTTCCCTGTCCATTTTACAATTAGTATGTACAGCTTTAATACTTGTTTATGGTAATGCAAATAACAGCTGGGGAAGCAGTGGGGAATGCTTTTTGGTGTTTCCACACCTCCTCATGTGAACCCTAAGACTTCCCACTCAAACCACAGCTGTCTCTCCACTATTCTCACTGCAGGCCTAGGTCTGGTGCCTTGCTCTGAGCACTAGGTGACATTGCTCTTCATTGAGACAAAACAGAAGCTTGAAAATAAGAGAGTGCCTCTAGCCAGATTATGGCCATATGTACTGCCAATAGTTTGCTGCTTCTACTGGTAGCAGCCTACACTTTGCTCCTGGAACTGGGTTGTTCTGAGATCCCCAGACAGTGCTCTAGACCTCTCATAGGAGTGATAAGGTGGGATTCAGATGATGTTGTTTAGTAGTGAACACAGCAGGAGTTAGAAATGCCAAGGTTGTCCAGTGACATTGAGGGTTTGGGTTTGGTATATGAGGTCTTTGATAGAAGTGTAGCCATCACACATGTGGTCATCTGCAGGACTGAGGCCCTGACAGGTTAACTGTCAGTTTACTTTCTAGGAAACCAGTCTGGCAGGTGTTTCTAGGAAATAGCTTGGATATATGGAAACCTGTGTTCATTCTTCATCAGCCCTTATACTGATCCATTAGCTCACTAATGATCAATTTCGATATGGGAGCTGGACAGGCTTCAGTATTGATTATTGGCATGCTTGAACCCTCACAACCACATAGTGAGTGGCAAACTTTTTGTTTCCTGTAGTTCTTCCCCTGTTGCTGCTGCTGTGTCCCTGTGGCTCGGGAGCAAAGGGATTTGCTACCATCCCAGACTACAGCGAAGCGATGCTGCGGCAGTGGAACAGCGAAGGAGCAGCTCCTGGGGAGAAGGCATGTATCCCTGACAGCATTTCTCTTTGATTTCTCTCCAAGTGCTCACCTTGGCTCTTGGTGCCTCATCCACTTCACAGGCTGCTGTTTCAAAGCTCTACAGCAGACTTCAACCACACATGAATGTTAATTAAAGTTAACCCTGTGAGGCTCAGTGAGGGATCTGTGGAAGGTAGATTCCACCAGCTGCTCTAGAAAAAACCAACCAGAGTCTTTAAATCCCCAAGTAAAGGGAAAGCAGTCAAGCAAGTGTTGATGGTATCTGAGCAGCAGATAGGGGTGTGGGAAAAGAGTGAAGCATTTGCATTTGCAAGCCTGGAATGTTCTGCACCCATTTGGAAGCTTGGTAAGGCAGAGAAAGACTGAGTTACAAAGCTTAGCTTCTCAATGGTTTAAATGTTCAGGCTGTAGTTGAAATTACTTCCCTGTGTATTTGCCTTCCTAAACAGAGGAAACTTATCATTTAAAAACAAAAATAGTACAAATATGTAAAGGAAACAGTGACTGCCAAGAGGAGTTTGCACTTTTCTTGTTATCCTAAAAAGCCATTTTCAAAAGAAGAAAAAAGGCATGGCACTGGCACATAGTCATAGAAAAAAGAAGCTGAAAGACTTTGATTTAGGGCCAATGCTCAAACCAAATTCTTGTTGAAAAACAATTGCCAGGGAAGCTGAGCTGCTAGGAAAGAAATAAGGGGCAAGCTATGTCATAGAGGCTGCAGGCAGTGTCCACTCCCCCACGTGGTGTCTGAGGCAAACAGGGCACAGCCTTCTTGGGACCCCCGAGCTCCCTGCAGTTTTGCAGGCCTTTATTTTGGTGGGTTTTATCTCCATGATTTCACTCCCAACTCTTTGAGCTTTAAGTAAACAACGATCCATAGATACATATCCACTCTCCTCCTTGGCAACAGCATTGTGGAAGCTGCACCTTGTGTCAGGAGAGCTTTCACTCTCTGCAGCAGCACGTAGAAGTGCAAATTCAAACATGCTGTAAGATGGCATTCTCCCAGGTCCCACCCAGCCCTGCTGCTGGTTTGGTGAGTTCCATGTGCTAGACAGTGCAGCTTTCATGTCACATCCTAATTTGTGTTCTTTATGTAGCCAGTGCTAAGCTTCATCCCACCCACTACACTGGAGTACTCAAAAGGAGCAGCCAGCGGAGCAGTGACAGCAGCTGCAGCTGCAGCAGCAGCAGGAGGAATGAGCGGAGAGGACACTTCAACAGGAGGAGTCTCTGCCTCTCATGTCAGAGAGCATCAGAGCACCATCACCAAGGAAGGATGGGAAGAGCAAAGACATCTCCTTTCTGGTGCTGAGTATGGAGCCATGGCAGCTAGAGGGGCTGGAAGCATGGCAGGTGTAGAAGGCAAGACAGTGATGGCTGGAGCGCACACAGTGGGAGCGGCAGGAGCCATGAATGAGGAGTTCTTAAGAGACTACTTCAATGATGTAAGCAAATGACCAAAAATAAGTGCCTTGTTATCTGGTGTTGGGAAATGCTGTTCATGTTCTTGCAAGCACAGTTGGGGAGATGTTTGTGTGTAAACAATCCTGATACCATGGTCGGTGTTGGGGCATTAAGGATTTTTGGATTAGGCTCCCATGTGGGACTTCAGAGCACGACAGTGTTTCTGTCTTACAGCACTGGGTGCTTGCAAGGTCTCCCACAATGAGATTCTTCTCTTGAGGGAGGTACTTGGGGATGGGATTCAGAATATTCAGCAATGAGCAGGGAGCTCCTTGCCCAGAAAGAAGCCATGACAAAGATGTGATCTAAATCTCAGGGACTTCAGCACATTAAACTGTCCTGCAGGGAGGCACCTCTGACTCACCGTGAGTCACAGCCACAAACTTTTACCATGGAGCAGGTTTTTGAATGAGAAACCACAGATGTCATAGGGTAGAGGGTGGGTCTGCATTTTCAGAGTAGCTGATGAAGTGGTGCTGGACTTGTCTCTGCCTAGCAGCCTTGATAAAGGGCCTTGCATCAGAAGCTGTCGAGGCACATGTTGCAATCCCCTTTCTGACTCCTTTTATTGGTGACTTAACCACTGACCACTAGGCTGTTCCTGCTCATTGCAGCTGTTCCTCTTTGCATATCTCACATCATTAGACCTTAGGCTGGTGAGCTTCTTACAGTGAAAGTGCCAGGATATATGCCAGGGGGTGTACAGATTGTCTTTCACCTCTACAAACAAAACAGTTTCACACCCTACAGCTGCCTGATGATGGGTTCTGCAGGGGATTAGCTGTGCAGGTTTGAATCACAACCTCAGACCAGTGATGGATTTGATGTTAAGATATTTGCATGTCTCCTGAGTGCTCTAGCTACTGGTCCTTTAGGTGATCAGACATAACAGTAGCAATGCTGATTTCCTTCCACTCCTTGTGCTCCCTAATATGAAGACACCTCCTAAGCATAGTTGCCTGCTGAAGTCCTGCAGGAGGGCTTAGCAAAGGTTGTCCCTGTGGCACTCTCTACCACTTCTAGGAGGCTAAAATAGCTCAGATTATAGACTGAAAGAGCCACCCCAGACAAGTAACCAAACCCCAAATAGTTTCAGATGTGTTTTGCAGAAGTATCTTGTGTAATGTGCCTGCTTCTAGGCTCAAACACAGATAAGCAGAGTCCATGTGAGTCTGGGTATACACCACATGACACAGGTGCCTCAGCTAATATGCACTCCAGAAGTTCAGATGTGGCAGAAAAGTGGTTCTGAGCACAAGCTAGCAACTGTATAAAGCTAGTTCAGCAGGCCCAGAGGATTTGGCTCTCCTCAGTCCTGGAACTGGAGCTGGTGCAAGCATCTACACAGATATTTGTGCTTGAACCAGCAGCAGCTTCATTGCTTTCAGACTGAGCTGGCCTCAGTGGCACTACAGTCAGAACTTGTGTGCCCTCCTAGTTGCAAAATGGCCTGCACAGCACCTGAAAGTATATGTGCTGGCCTGTGTTCCTGCTTAACTTTGATTTGTTTGCTGTTGGGCTCCTTGGGTGTGATCTGCAGGCTGTGGCAGTGAAGAGGGCCATGGCAGGTGATAACATGTCAGTGTGCACTCATTAAATGCATGTTTAAATGTTAGCACATTCCCAGGCTGGGCTCTGGCACTCTCCTACAAACACCTAGGTAGAGGTGAAGTTTATTCCCTGAACCTAAACAAAAGCAATTTCTTTGTGAAGATGGAGCAGGATCTCAAATGGCATGATCCTGCTGGCAATAGCAGCAGGTGGTGATAGTGTCCAAGGTTTTCCATTTAAGCTGAGCTTTTGCTCCTCAAGTACAGAATAACTTCAGAAAACACCATAAGCACCTTTAGTTACTGGCCTCACTTGGTTGATGGTTTCTGTGGGTCTAATTTTAGTCTAAATTTTTTGACTGAGCATTCTTGATTTGTCATGTCTGGTGTGGAGTCACCATCCCTAGAGGGGCTCCAAAAAGGATGGGACGTGGCACTTGAAGCCATGGTTTAGTTAGTCATGGGGTGTTGGGTGACAGGTTGGACTTGTTGGGAAATACCTTAGAGATCATCCTTATTGATTCTATGATTTGTGAAGTCCAGAGCTGACACTAATGAACTCTTGCTTGCTTTTGTCTCCTGTCTCTAGAAAGCTGTCTCTTTCGCTGAGGAGGATGAAACCCAAGCTGCCAACGACTGTCTCCTGGTTTATTCCCAGGGAGAGTCAAGCTCCCCCCATGGCTCCATTGGCTGCTGCAGCTTTATTGAGGGTGATCTTGATGACCATTTCCTCGATGATTTAGGAGACAAATTCAAGACTTTAGCAGAAATATGCCTAGGCAGACCAATCAACATGAAAGATGGAGGCTCCAGGAGCGAGTCAGGCTTCGGTCTTAAGGACACAAAGTCACAGGTCATAGATCAGCGAAGTGCATCCAGCTCTGAACAAGCCTTTGCCTCCAGCAGCCGCCCCCAGCCAGTGCATGCAGGTGGGGCCACAGGAGAAGACACACTCTCCAAGGAGGTGGTCACAGAAACAACCTTCACATCCCACTCTGGGCAGCACAACACCCAAGCCCTTCCCTCAGCCCACACCCAGAGCAATTTCACTGTGACAGAAACGTCCTACTCTGCAGGGGCTCCTGCCCACTCCACCGCTGTCTACCTCGACCCCCAGTTCAAGGAGAACGTGGTGGTGACAGAGAGAGTGCTGGCACCTGCCTCAAGTCTGCAGGGCATGGTGGAGATCCCTGGTTTGCCACATAGAAGTAACGTGGTGGTCACAGAGAGGATGGTGAAGTCGGAAGGTGCCGTGCCAGGAGCCCTGATGGTTCAGGATCTCCCAGATTCCCAGTACGTTGTGGTGAGGGAGCGGGAGAGGGTCCTTGTCCCTGCCACAGAGCACAGCTCGCTCAGCATCCCCGCTGCAGCTGAGGGGCACAGCGTGGTGGTGAACGAAAGAGTGGTGACAGCCTCGGGGGCACAGAGCAGAGCTGACCATGCAGCTGGCCTAGGAAGACAAGAGCACGTGTTGCTCACAGACTCCCTGCTGAGCCAGGCAGGCTCCAGCTTGGAGGGGCCACCTTCTGCCAGCACCACACTGAGCAAGTCTTCCAGGGTCACCAAATACAGCACTGTGCAGTACAGTCGGTCGTAGCCTGGCCCCCTGCAGTGGGGGTGGTGTGCAGCACCCTTGTGCCTGCCTGTGTCTCACCTCAGCTCTTGAGACACAACATTTGCTGGAGCTTTCAGAATGACATGGACTTGATTGCAGTAAGGACTATGAGCAGGAAGGTGGAGTAAGGAAATCTGCTGGGTTTATGCTGTAAGGTTGGCAGCAGTGCTTCTGAAGTGGAAAGCCCTGGGAACTACTCTTTGTTTCCTTGTTTGCTATTTTTGTAATCATATTTTATTGTTCAGTTAGTGTAACAATGCCAGGTAACTACAGCTGCATAGTTATGGGACAGCTAGGGCAAAAGAAGTCTGAAATCTAGGTGATGGGCAATGGCATGCCAAGCACAAGGTAGGTTTATGAATTGCTGTTTGATGTATCTGCTGAAGATATGTTGTGGGCCAGGGCAGCTCCCTCTGAGCTGCAGATCTCTGCACCTTGGTGAGTTGCTAAGAGATCTTCCTGCCCAGCTTCCAAAGCCAGTACAGCCTCAGGGGAATGGGGTGTTGATCTCCTGGAGGGATGTCATAACTCTGGGTTATCAGCATTTGTACCTTAAGCAATCAATACTTGCAGATTAACACAGGGGTTAGAGGGAGCAAGGAGCAAAAAAGCTGAGAACTGCAATTTTTTGGTACCTCAGTGTAAAAAATCCATGACTTGGGGTGGATCTAGGCTCTGACATAGACAAGCAAGCAGTGGCATTGTCTAGGTTTTTCACTGGCTTCTAATTGGTCCTTTAATGTATGAAAATGAACCAAACTTAGAGCCAGAGAGCTTCAGTCAGTGCCTTTGCTAAGCAGAGTTTATGGCCCTTAGATGTCTGTAGGATCTGATTTGCAAGTGCAGGTAACTAAGTGATTTTAACTCTGTTTGTGAACTCAGAGATAGAAGCAGCTGGCTGGGGGGTGGGGAATGTCTGTGAGGTTCTGGCTGCAGTACCAGAGCTGGAGTGGGCTGTGCAGTGCTGTGTAATGGCAGCTTTCCTTAGGTGTCAGAAGGCAAGAGAAAGCTCCCTTGGAAGCCTGCAACATTGAAGATTTACTTCACCCCAAGCTTCATGGGAAGAAACAGCAGAGGACAGAAGTGCAGTGTTTGGCACTATGCATGAAAGCACACCACAGTATCGCCAAGGCTGGAAGAGACCTTGAGGATCATCAAGTCCAACCTGTCACCACAGACCCATGACTAGACCATGGCTCCAAGTGCCACATCCAGTCCCTTCTTGAACACCTCCAGGGATGGTGACTCCACCACCTCCCTGGGCAGCACATTCCAATGGCAAATGACTCTCTTGGTGAAGAACTTCCTCCTCACCTCCAGCCTAAACTTCCCCTGGCGCAGCTTGAGACTGTGTCCCCTTGTTCTGGTGCTGGTTGCTGGCAGTAGTTGTGTGCAGTTGGAAACATTTTCAAGTGAATTTTATAAAGGCAGAACTGTCAAACACTCCTCATGCTTTCTCAGAGCAGAGAGAAGTATTTTAGGGTAGGGAGTGGTGCTGTGTTTATCTCCTACCTGAAAAACCAGCAGGCTGCCCAGAAGGTACTGCACAGCCTCTGCAGCTGCAGAGCTTTCTGGTTGGCTCTGTCTCTCCTGGAGTTTTTCCTGCAGCTGCAGTGTGGTGTTTTCCACTGCTGTGTTTTGCCTCTGACTAGAAATGCTTCTGGTCTGTCTGATTTTTACTGATAAGGGTGTGAAACTTGAGTCATAAATGGAGGACTGCTGGCTCTGCTCAGCAGGCAGCTGGGCCACTGCAGGAAATGGAGGAGTACTCCTAAGCAAGTCAGATGACTGGCTTAGGCCTGTTGGTTATTGCCAAACTTGCTTGGACTGCTGGTTGTTTATCTCTTCAACTTCATCTGTAAAGTGTGTGTGTGTGTGTGTGTTTCCTTTTAAGCAAACATGCAGCTGGAAGTGGTCACCACTTTTTCCTGCAGCTAGAGGGAGTCAACTTATTTCTGACTATTTAATGAAATATTTCTGGGGGTTTAGGCAATCTTGAAATAAAAAGCTCTGCAGTCCCTCTTTTAGACTCCTTTCACTTGTAGGAAGGCTACCCCAGTGACAACACTGACTTTCCTCCTGGAATTAAGTTTAAAGGTAGAAAGAGATGCAATAAAAGCTGATGCCCTGCTAACTTAGAGAGTTTGAAAAACATGTGATGATCTTTTGAAGTCTTTTACAACCTCATTGAGTCTATACTTCTGCCTCCTCCTTCTGCAGGAATTTGATCCAAGACAGCAGCAGCTCCTTCAGAGGCTTATTGGGCTTGGGGTCAAACTTTTCTAATCAGTTTATGCTTTCCAGCAACATGAACATTAAATAGTTTTCTAGTTATTAAACCAGGGTTGTTAACATCCAGAAGATTATGTAAGAGCCAGGACTGTCACAGCAATCCTGACCCTTCCCTGGGTATTGTTTATAGATAAACTTTTATCCCACACGAGCTTGTGCTGTAAAGAGTCTGTTTGAGCAGAGGTACAGAGAGTGAATCTCCCTTCTTTTGGCTTAGCTTCTGAAGCCTTGGTACCAGACTATCAGCATGTGACAGTGCTGGCAGAACATCCATCAGATTGTCACTTCTAATGGAGCTGTGTGTTTTAAATGGGGGTGGCTGTGGGAGGAATGTACAGACCCAAACTAATGGAAATGCCTGGTTAGCATCTGACCACCAGATAACCCCCAGAGCAGGACCAGCCCTGGATGCTTATCTTGGGGAGTGATGCCTCATTCTGACTTCAGAAGTGAAAACAGTCTGTCATTGTCTTATCTAAAAATAACAGAGCACATTCATGCTGAAATACCAGAGGGGCAGGGACTGGCTCCATGCTGCTGTGCTGTGATTTGTGTTTCCTGTGCATCCTCACTAACAACAGCCTCCAGGAGCATGAACCAGCCTGGCACAGCAAGGGCATGGCTGTCCCCAGCAGGAGGGCAAGGGGAGTACCCTCAGTGCCCAAGAGAAGGTATTTCCTTTGTCATGCCTCAGCATACACTTGAAGCTGGGCTATGCTTTGCAGGACAGGGTGAGCTCTTCAGGCTCCATTCCTTCCTGGGAAAGCTTGAAGCTTGTGGGAGGCAGCAGCAGTAACTCGGTTTTTAAAAAGTTCAATCAGCTGCTTTCTGCAGGAGACTGATGGTGTTTATGGCCCTGAGGCATCCTAGAAATGCATCACTCCTTGTGCTTCTGGCTGTCACCTCTCCCTCCTGGGAGCTGGAAATATAACAGCCATCTGCTGCTTCTACCTTGTGAGCAGGAAGGTTACCTCTCTCTGGTCCCAGTGCAGGCTGTCAGCTGCATTCCTCTAGCTGCACCAACTGGGGTGAAAATCTGAAGGGGAGGGCAAAACACACACCACCACCAATACTTCAGCAGATGAGAGCATGAAGCTGGGCTGAGCAGGATCTTCAGGGACTCAGAGTGGCAGTTAGGTGTAGGCTTTGAGCCCATCTTACATAGCACACAAGCGAGGAAGCTCAGCTGCTGCAAGTGATAGAGTGTGCATGGACTCCAGGTACCAGTGCATTAAGAGCAGCCTTTGGAGTTACTGTGTACACAACAGGAGCTTCCAGCTCTGGGGAGAAGCTGATAGCTGAGTCTTGCTGTGAAAATCCAACTCCATAGCCATCCCCTTGGGGTGAGTGCTGCCTATGGTATGCTAGATATGGACTCAGCATGGTGCAGGAGAGACTTGAGGGCAAGGGAGACCAGGACTGCAGCCCCCTGAGGCAAAGGGACAAGAGAGCAGGGAAGGGCTGTCTGAGGAGAAACAGTGTGGTGTTTTTCCAGCAATCACTGGAAAAAAAACCAGCTGGCTTTTGAAATTACCCTGAAACTTGGTACCTGGAAGTGCATAACAGCAAAACGTGTCTTCAGCTGGGCAGTGGCAGTAGCTCCAGAAGGGGTTGTGGATGTGCTGGGGAAAAAGCACATGGCAACCAGCTTGTTCTGCAGGGTGCTGGGGGTGGGAGGGTTTATAGCCCTCCCACATCAGCTCCAGGCTCATTTCTGACCCAAGATTTGGATGTTTCATCAGAGTGTTTCTCTTAGATCTCTTATCTCTAGCAAATAGAGCCCAGAGATGAGATACCACCTTGCACTGACTAAGCATCAGACTGCATCGATTCCCTGGCTAATGATTAGCTAAGCTCCAGAGCGCCTGGATAAAGTTTAAACCCTGAGGGAGTGCAGAGGTTGGAGAGGACAGTGCTGGTACCAACTGCTAGGTCTCCCTCAGGCCTTGAATCCAGCCTCCCAAAGCAGACAGCTACCTGCTGGAGAGAGGATAACTGGGAGCAGCTGTGGGACACACAGGATGGTGGCACCCACAGAGCTGCTAGGATTGGCAGTGACATGGCATTGGGCAGCAGGAGGGCATGGGCTATGATACCATCCTTGGGCAGGGCTGAGACAGCCTCCCTCAGTGACTCCCAGCATGGCTGTTGGCTTCTGCTGCCTTCCACCACCCATGCTGGACAAACAGGTCCCTTCCTTGTTTCTCCTCCTCCTCCTCCTTCCCCTCATGGAAAACTCCCAGCACTGCCTCTCTGTCTAATCTTGGAGCATCACCAATTAGTCCTTTTATGCTTTTGTGAAAAGAAAACTAGAAGCAGAACTTCCAAGCAGAAGGAATTGTGTACCTATGGCATGGGCTTTCAGGTGGAGCCAAATCACATCTCCCACTGACACCTTGCACCTGATGTAACTCCATCTGACCACTCAGCCAGTGCTGGCAGGGGCTTTGCTCTGTGTCCAAGGGCACTCACCATTTTGCCATTTACCCTCCTATCATCCACCAAATGCTGTCATCCTGCAGCCACCAAGCTTGACTTCTGCAGCAGCAGGTACAACAGAAAGCTGCTCCCACTCCTCTTGAATCAGGACCACAGAGAGGCACTGGTGAAATGAATGAACTGCTAGAGGAAAGGTTCCTGGTCATCCATCCTCCCTTTGTTTAGTTCCTGTAAGCAAGAGAGGGGAGAGATGAGGTACAGGTCCCTGTCAATATTTAGTTTTCCATGGTCCTGGTAACTTGGAGAAGGAATAAAATCTTCCTCCCTAACACAATCCAACCAAACCCTTTGGAGGTCTGGGTGAAGTATTTCAGGCACGTCTTAAAACAGACAGAGAATTATACTTAGTGTCAGACGGGTAAAAGTGTGGCTGCCCTCTAAATGCCCCAAATACCTTTCTCCAGCTTGAATACCACCCTAAGGGATGGTGCTGGTGGAATTCCTGGCTGAGCTTACTGCACCTTGCCTGCCAGATGGGGCCCTTGAAGCCCAGACCACAGCAGTGCTCACAGGAGTGACTGTCCAGGACATGTGCTGAACAAGGGGTGGAGGATCATTCTGACACTCCTGTTCTTCAGATTAATGAGCATTTAAATATTTGATACCATGTGAAACAAGTCCAAGCAGAGTGACCTCAAAGCAGCCTTGAAGCTTGTTAGGTGGGAATCTAAATGGAAGATAGAATGGGACTGCAGGTGTCTCATGGCTAGATTTCCCTTACAAACTTCATGGAGACAGCCATCCTTATAAACTCTGCTCATATTACTTCATAAGGTAAGTTCAAAATCTTTGTGAGACATTCAGAATCAAGCTTATATTGAAACATTAGGTTAGGGGGGGAAAAAATAAGCTTACCTTAAAAATCCTTGCCCCCTCCTATCATGTCCAGTTCCAGGCTCCTCAATTTAAGAGGGACATTGAGACTCTTGAATGTGTCCAGAGAAGGGCAATGAGGCTGGGGAGAGGCCTTGAGGAGAGGCTGAGGGAGCTGGGGTTGCTTAGCCTGGAGAAGAGGAGGCTCAGGGGAGACCTTATTGCTCTCTACAACTACCTGAAGGGAGGTTGTAGCCAGGAGGGGGTTGGTCTCTTCTGCCAGGCAATCAGCACCAAAACAAGAAGACAAAGTCTCAAGCTGTGCCAGGGGAAGTTTAGGCTGGAGGTGAGGAGAAAGTTCTTCCCAGAGAGAGTAATTGGGCATTGGAATGTGCTGCTCAGAGAGGTGGTGGAGTCACCATCCCTGGGGGTGTTCAAGAGGGGATTGGACATGGCACTTGGTGCCATGGTTTAGTAGTCATGAGGTGTTGGGTGACAGGTTGGACTTGATGATCTCTGAGGTCTTTTCCAACCTTACTGACTTTATGTTCTCCTTCTTCCAAGGAAAATCCTGCAAACTGGTTTAAAATTAAAAGGACAGAAAGGCTCTTGCACCTCTTGAGCACAACACAGGTGGGAGGAGCTGGGAAAGCAACCACAGTACCACTGGACTCATAAATTAATCCAGTCAGCACAGAAGCATTAGCAAATCTAAAGGAGGCATTTAAGAAAACATTCTGCTAAAGAGCCCTGAGCACTCAAGCCTTCCACCCACCCCCATCTTTATAAGAGCTATTTTAGTAAATAATACACCCAAGATGTCACCACTTGGTTGTGATCCACTTCCTACAAATCCTACTGGGAGAATAGATTAGAATCCCAGTTCACAGGATCACAGGATGTTAGGGGTTGGAAGAGACCTCCAGAGATACCAAATCCAACCCCAGTGCAGCCTGGCATCCTTCTGTCCCAGCTCTGGCCAGGGCAGAGTTAATTTCCTTCATCACAGCTCCTATGCTGCTGCAGTTGGAGCTTGTGACCAAGCCAGTGCTGACAGCACAGGGATGTGTTAGCTACTGCTGAGCAGTGCTTGCACAGCATCCAGACCTTTTCTGCTCCTTACATTTGCCCTGCCAGCAAGTAGGCTGGGGGGTGGGCAAGCAGTTGGGAGGGGACACAACCAGGACACTTAAAACCACAGTGCAAAATCCTAAAGGAAGGGCAGGACATGGTGCCCTTCTTTAAATGATGGCTCCTCTTTACCTGTTTTTCAGATCTCCTCAGTGAAACACATGAGCAGGACAAATCTTCTGCCCCATGACAAAACAAAAAGCAAAACACTTTTGAAGCACCTGACTGGAATTCAGTGTGCAGCCAGTGTGAATTCATAGAATCACTTCAGTCTGAATCCCAGGAGTTCACCTGAATGTTTCATGTGATCTGAAGCAAGGAAATAAATTGAGGTAGAAAGCTCCAGAGCAGTGAGGTTCTTCTGCAAGCGCAACTTTAGGCTCCTGAAAGCTGATTAGCTGCATCAGGTGAAGTTTGAGATTAGCAGCAAAGGACAGTGTGACACAATAGGTGATGGCATGGAAGGAGGAGAGAAGCTGTTGGATAGAGAAGAATGTGTGGAGCATACCACTCAGTCTGAGCTTCAATTTATCTGCTGTATGTTGGAGAGGAATAATCTGTGAGGAATGCTTGCTGCACTGCAAGGAATGCCTACCACAAATAAATCAGCAGTCAGGAGCACCAGGGCTCATTTCAGAGAGAGCTGCTTTTGAAAAGCCCTGCCCCTCAGATAACCTCTCTGTTCTCCTCTCCCACATCCACCTTTTCCTGCTGTGCTCTGTAGCCAGATTAGGGGATCAGGAGGAATCAAAATTCTCCACTGTGCCACCTACTCACTCAGCAGACTCAGTGGGTTTGGTGCAGAAGAGTTGGACAGTATCTGACCTGAGTGCATGAAGTTTGTTTGCAGAGCACTAGGAAATGAAAGCCAGGCTTTCAGAGGCAGGGGAAATCTGCCTGCAGCAATTCTGTGCTCTTTATTTACTTTAGTGACAGAATTAATTTTAGGTTTTTATGGCTGGCTCTGCCTGCCATAGCAGATAAGCTGCTGAATCACAGCAGGAGAGGAGTGGCAGTGTCATTGAAGAAAGACTTGGTTATTATCTTTATTGCCAACAGCTGGCCAGCTCCTTCCCTACAGGCACCCTGAAGCAGCACAATTTAATCTTCCCTTCTCTAGTGCATCCCAAATACTGGGTTCAGTTTTGGGCCTCTCACTACAGGAAAGACATTGAAGTGCTGGAAGCAAGCTGGTGAGCAATCTCCAGGGGTTATGATGAGCAACTGAGGGAAGTGGGGTTGTTTAATCTGGAGAAAAGAAGGCTTAGGAGAGACCTTCATGCACTCTGCAGCTACCTGAATGGAGGCTCTAATGAAATGGGTGTTGGTCTCTTCCACCCAATAACAAGCGATGAGACAAGAGGAACTGGCCTCAAGTTGCATCAGTAGAGGTTTAGGTTGAACATTAGGAGAAATGTCTTCCCCAAAAGGGTTGTCAAGCCCTGGAACAGGCTGCCCTGGGCAGTGGTGGAATCACCAGCCCTGGAGGGATTTCAGCATCATGTAGATGTGATGCTGAGGGACATGAGGCTGAGAGAGCTGAGCTTGTTCAGCCTGGAGAACTTTCAGTGCTTAAAGGGGGTCTGGGGAAAGAAAGCTGGGGACAGACTTTAAGCAGGGCCTGTTGTGGTAAATTGGGTTTCAACTAAAAGGAATATTCAGACAAGACAGAAGGAAGAAATGTTTTATCCTGAGGGTGGTCAGGCACTGGCCCAGCTGCCCAGAGAGGTGGAAGATGCCCATCCCTGGGTGGTTGGGGCTCTGAGCAACCTGCTCCAGTTGGGAATGTCCCTATTGACTGCAGAGAGGTTGGACTGGATGAGCTTTAGAGGTCTCTTCCCAGCCAAATGAATCCATGATTCTATGATGTAGTGGTGCCCTGGCAGTGCTGGGTTAAGGGCTGGACTCAACAAACTTAAAGGTCTCTTCCAACCAAAGGAGCCCACGACTGTGATTCTGTTCCATAGAGAGCAGGACGCTGCTTTCCCTGCTGCCCCCTCCCGCAGCCGCTCCGGGGGCTGCAGGCAGCACCCTGGCAGCTCCCGCCCCGTCTCCTGGGAAGAAAAGGCTGTTTTCCTGGAGCTGGGGGAAAGCATCCCGGGATCGGGATGTGGAGGGCCGTGGGTGGCCGAGGCCAGCAGGTGGCGCTGCGGTCGCGCCGGTCCCCGCATCCCGGGACAGGGGATGCTGAGAGAGGCTCGGCCAGGGCCGGGGGTACCCAAACCCTGCCCTCAGGCACCTCTGAAAGGAAGGGCAGCAGAGAGGCTGGGAAAGCAACCCTCGCACCCAGCAGCGCCAGGAGACAGCCAGAGAGCCTTCTCCAGCTCCACTGCATCTGAAAGACCTTTGGTTTGCTTAGAGAGGCATCTTAAAATCACAGAACAGGTTTGTCTGGAAAAGAAGTCTAAGATCATCAAGTGCAGCTGTCAAGCCAACACCACCAACGGCACTAAACCATGTGCCAAAGTGCCATGTCTACACCTTCGGGGTTGGTGGCTCCACCACCTCCCTGGGCAGCCTGTTCCAGTGCCTGACCACTCCTGCAGCAAAGAAATTTTTCCTAATATCCAACCTAAACCTCCCTTGATGCAACCTGAGGCCAGTTCCTCTTTGTCCTATCACTTGGGAGAAGAGACCAACCCCCAGCCTCATTGCCCTTCTCTGTACACATTCAAGAGTCTCAATGTCCTTAAACTGAGGGGCCCAGAACTGGACACAGTACTCAAGAAGAGCTTGAGACACACACACAAAATGCACAGGCTGTCCCCTCCCTCAGAAAGCTCAAGTCTTGTTCCATGCTACACAACATAGGACATCCTTTACCCTGCTCCTCGATCTCCACTTCCTAGGTTTTCCACAGAAAGCAGCTTTTCTTCTGCTGGTGCTTATTTGTGTCCTGCCTCATCCTTTCCATCCAACCATGCTGAAAGAATCATAAAAGGAGACCAAGGCTAAAGCAAAGCTATGACGAAAGAATTACACAAGCTCCTCAGGAAAAAAAAGACAGTGCATATCCATTCCCTCTAAAGTTTGAAGCTCCCCCCCCAAAAAAAAACCCCAATGCCTCCTTTTCAAGGTGCTCTGTAGAGCAGGATGCCCACCAGACACAAGGCACATGGGGCAGCACATGCTCAATGTCAGCTACAGCTTAAACACGGAGACTGCCCCAGAAAACATTTCAGCCTTGGTTGTTTTGGGGTTTTTTTGAGTTCCCGTTTCCCTGGGAGACTCAGGCATAAAAGGCACTGAGAGCCCCAGGCCCTAGGAGAGCAGGCATGCAGAGCTGCCCACAGAGCTGCTTGCCTCTGCGTTGCTACTTTGTGTGTTATTCACATGACAGTCTGTGGCCATCACCTCCTGAGAGTGCATCCTTTTGTTGACCTCTCCCCCCTCCGGACATCCAGCCCTTCTGTTGGCTTTGCAGCTCTTGTTTCTCACCATCCCTCCATGTCAATCCTACCTTTTGCTTCCATTTTAACCAAGCAGTTCTCCTTCTCCCCTTCCTTGCTCCTGTGAAATATTTGGCTCTCGTTTCTTCTTGCCCTTCAGTCCCCTGCACAGCTCTGCCCTTTCTCACATGGTTCTCCTGGGTGCAGCTTTTCTACTTCAACATCATCTCCTCTTTTCTGTTTTTCCTTTTTGACTGCTCTCCTACACAAGGAGGCTTTTGCTCCTCAAGCTTCTGTGAATGCGTATGCTGTGCATCACCATCCTCTCTCCCCAGATGACAAATTACATCTCCTCCTTTCCAGACTCCCTGTCTGCAGCCAGCTCTGCTCTTTCCTGACTTTCTGTGCCCTTTTCACTGCTTCCCTCTCAAACCTCACTCTAAGCAACTTCTGCCAGAGGTTCACCTCTAACATTTACCTTGACCACTCAGGTTTGTTTCTTCCTCCACTTTCTGAAGCGACTTGACCACTTTTGCTTGAGAGAGTGGCGCTGCATTAGCTGGGAAAAGAGAAGAGGAAAAAGGGACATTTCTCAATGACAGAAGCAAATCATAAAGTCTAGAATGCATCAGGTTGGAAGGGACCCTTCCAAGGTCACCTTGTCCAACCACCCCCACCTGCAGTGAGCAGGAACATCTTTGACTAGATCAGGTCACTCAGGGCCCCATCAAGCTTGACCTTGAATGTCTCCAGGGATGGGGACTCCACCACCTCTCTGGGCAACCTGTTTGAGTGTTTCACTACCCTCATTGTGAAGAACTTCCTCCTAATATCCAGACAGATAAACTCTGACAGACCTGAACCCTCAGGACTGCTTTATAGACCCCTTCCTGCTTCCCCCCCTGCCCAAAATCCCCAACATTCAGAGGGAGTAGGGTAGGACTTCAGTTCCTAAACAGGGACACTTGGGGTGCCCTAGGAGGCAGAGCCATCCCAGGGTGCAGAGTGTGAGTGTGGTAAAGAAGGGGCAGTTGTTGTTCAGGATCCTGATCAGCCTCTGAGGATAACAGATCCGTGGAGGGCTGAGGGTGGAACAGGAGCGCAGCAACTACAAAAGCAGTCCCCAAGCAAGCAACAGAAATGTGTAGCTACACAAAAGCACTGAGCAGAGGTTTCTGTTAATCTGTGATCCCACAATCTTCTTTTGTTGCCACTTAGCAACAGAATTGCAAACTGAGGATGGAAAGCCAGGGTGACTTAAAATTCCTCTCTTTGCTGAGCAGGGAGGAGAAATGATCCCTCTGTGGGCAGGCACAGCAGGATTTCCAGGGACTGGCACTGTTGTGCCTTTCAGCACTATTATGCAGACACCTGAACTTCAAATTGCCCAAAGTCCAGCTCAAAAGGGCAAATCAAATTGTTTATAAGAATTAGCAAACTTTCCTCACAGAAACCCAGGAATAATCCAAACAAAGGCATCCATGGACTGCATTAAGGTCATGTGCTGTAGGCAGGAGGAACATAGAAGGGACTGGCGAGCCAAAACCACTTCTTCACTGGAAATTACCTTTAACTGGGGGATAAAAACAAGACATCAGAACTTTGGGGGATCTACCATGCCATAGAGAAGCTCAGAGACTGGGGCAGAAGGGTGTGACCCTACTGCAGCCACCCCTACCTGAAGCTATTGGTCTTCATCATCTTATCTTTGAGGGAAACCCAAGGCAGTACCTGCTGACCTCATCTCTCTCCTAGGTTCAGCTGCCTTCATGAACGTCACAAAGTGTTAGATTTACCTGCCTACCACCATGCTCTTTACATCTCAGCCTCTTCTTTTTTCCACCTCCTCATCTTTTTTTGCCTCCTCCTTACCTTTTTCTTCCCCCTCCCCCCTTCTCCTGTGTTTTTAACCCAAGAGCCTGGAGCAGCCAGCCAAGTCATCATCTTCAGCAACATTCCTGTGGTTCTGGGGGCAGAGGGAGTTAAAAGATGCGCTATGAGCTGCCTGACAGCCAGGCTCAGAGCAGGGGTAAGGCTGCATGAACTGCTTGCCATTCAGCTGATCCTGCCCCACAGTCCAGCTCAGATGCCTTTTTCCTTTGCATGTGCTGTGACCCTCAAAGATAAGACTCCAGCAACCACAGCTTCTTCCCACCTTAAGCACTTTGTTCCCTGTCCTGCAGAAGGCTTGGGCTCCCATCCCAGCAGTGCTGCCCAGCAGCAGAGGGGAGAGGGAGGTATTCCAGCCAAAGGGCAACAGACTCAAGGGTGCTGTTAAAATGGCAGTTGAATTTAGTATTTACATTTTCAAAGGATTCATTTGTTTTGCTGCCTTTGTTTATCTTCAGCCCAAGGACATGGCCTTTTTTTTTTTTTCTTTATTTTTACAGTGAGGTTTTGCTCTGAAACTCAGCAGCCAAGACCTGCCTATGCCAGACCCATGAACCCTGCTCAACAGTCACTTTGTACCACAACAGGACTCTGCTACAGGCTGCTGGAGTTGTTTATTCCCCAGCCAGACCAACCACAGTGGGAAGGGCAGAAGGTCTCCACCTCTCTACATTTTTGGGGTGGTAGGGTGTCAGGTAATGATAGGACCAGAGGGAATGGGGGGAAAATAGAAATGAGCAGATGCAGATTGGATGTTAGGAAGAAGTTCTTCACCATGAGGGTGGTGAGACACTGGAACAGGTTGCCCAGGGAGATGGTGGAAGCCTCATCCCTGAAGGTTTTGAAGGCCAGGCTGGATGTGGCTCTGAGCAATCTGATGTAGTGTGAGGTGTCCCTGCCCACGGCAGGGGAGTTGGAAGTGGATGATCCTTGAGGTTCCTTCCAACCCTAACAATTCAGTCTGGAGAAGAGAAGGCTCCGAGGTGACCTAATTGTGGCCTTCCAGTATCTGAAGGGGGCTACAGGAAAGCTGGGGAAGGACTTCTCAGGATCTCAGGTAGTGATAGGACTAGGGGGAATGGAATGAATCTAAAGGTGGGGAGATTTAGGCTGGATGTGAGGAGGAGGTTCTTCACCATGAGAGTGGTGAAGCCCTGGAATGGGTTGTCCAGGGAGGTGGTTGAGGCCCTGTCCCTGGAGGTGTTTAAGCCCAGGCTGGATGAGGCTCTGGCCAGGCTGATCTAGTGTGGGGTGTCCCTGCCCATGGCAGGGGGGTTGGAACTGGATGATCCTTGTGGTCCCTTCCAACCCTGAATGAAACTATTAAATTCTATGAGGGGAACAGCTCGAGGAAATCTGTCTTTCCAAAGAGCCCAGGGGGTGTTTCCTCAAAGCAGTCACATCGGTCTAAACAGTTGTGTACAGGGATATGTTAGAATAGAATAATAAACCAGGTTGGAAGAGACCTTCAAGATCATCATGTCCAACCCATCAACCAATCCAACCCACCCAAACAGCTAACCTATGGCACCAAGCACCCCATCAAGTCTCCTCCTGAACACCAATGATGGTGACTCCACTGCCTCCCTGGGCAGCCCATGCTTGGACTAGATGACCTTGAGATGCTTTCCAACCAGGCAATTCTATGAGATATGTTACCAGAGTATTCATGGACCTCTGCAGGAAATAACTCACCATCCACAAGCCAGTCACTGAAGTGCATGTCACCTTAGGTAGAGGGAGGAAAAGGTCTGATAAGCCATATACACCCCAGCATGAAGGACATGGAAGCTGCTGGAGTGGGTCCAGAGGAGGCCATGAAGATGATCAAAGGGCTAGAGAACCTCCCCTACAGGGGCAGAAAGAGAGTTGAGGCTGTTCAGCCTGGAGAAGAGAAGGCTCCAGGGAGACCATACAGCTGCTTTCCAGCCCCTGAAGAAGCCTACAAGAAAGCCAGGAAGGGACTGTTTGCAAGGGCTTGTAGTGATAGAATGAGAAGGAATGGATTGAAGCTTGGAGAGGGGAGATTTACACTAGAGATTAGGGGAAAAGTCTTGCTGGTGAGGGTGGTGAGACACTGGAACAGGTTACCCAGGGATGTCATGGATGCTCCCTCCCTGGTGGTGTTCAAGGCCAAGCTGGACAGGGCCTTGAGCAACCTGGGCTAGTGGAACCCCCTATGGCAGGGGGTTGGAACTGGTTGATCTTCAAGATCCCTTCCAGCCTAAACCTTTCTATGAATCTCAGTGCTTCCATGCAAGCTTTCCCCAGATTCTGCATGCCAACCCTGGGCTAAAAATAATAACCAAGTATATATATATATATTAAAAGACAAATTGCTGAACAGAAGAGAGTGAGAGTAGCAATTACACACTTCTCTGCTATTTACAGCCTTCCTCACACAGCAGTACAAAGAAGGAGCAAAATTAGTACGTGTTCCTCTTTTTATGTGACTGTTTGTACTTTGCAGAGGAACTTCAAGAGGCTCATCAAGCTGCTGCTAATAAAAGCTCCACAATTCTGTCTGTAGTCAAATATTCCCCAGATGATAGTCGTGGGCTGGAGTTATTTGCTGGTTTTGCCCATTTTAGGCTATGCTGCTTTCATCATTTTTTAAAGACTAAAGCACCCACTTGCTGAGCATCATCTCTAAAGGAACAGCTGAAGTTCTCTTCTGCCCTGTCACCAGGAGTCTGAAAGCTGATGGTGTCCAGCTCATGGGAAACCATCAGTATAAAGCAGTAGCTGGTAGTGTAGAGGAGTCTAATCCTGAGGACAGAAGGAATCTCTTAAATCACTTCAAGGAAAGCAGAACAAAGAACAACATCTGGAGTGCCTTTTGTCCTCTGATTGGGGGAGAATGCTCGTTAACAAGGGTGGAGAAGGATTTTGAGCTGACATTTCAGGCATTCTGGGGGATCCAACCAATCCTAAGGTCTTCTCTGCATGGCCACATCTGAGTTAGTTAAGGCAGAATGTGAACACAGAGCAGAAACTGCTCTGCTAGGTGCGGACAAGCTGCTGGCCTCGGTGCCTTCTCTGGCCTGCAGGAAAGGGGATTAAAATTCCCTTGAAACACACTCTAAGGGAAAAGCAGAGAGATGAAGGGGATTAAACTCATTTAGTTTACCAGGACATATTTCTCTGAGCTCCACTGGCTCAAACATTATGAGCTGTGATGCAGTTCAAGGAGGACATGGGATGCTGTGCACAGCATCGTGCAGTAGCAAAGGGACCATGGTGATGCCCTAGAACAGGAGCCCCCAGATAGCTCTGCATGAACGCTGGAGCGATGAGGAGCAGGAGTGCTCCATGAATACTGGTCTGGGAAGTGCTGTTAGAAGGGACAGTACATCAACCACAGTTCATATTACAGACCCACAGAATCAGCAAGGTTGGAAGAGACCTCAAAGGTCATCAAGTCCAACCTGTCACCCAGCACCTCATGACTAAACCATGGCACCAAATGCCACGTCCAATCCCCTCTTGAACACCTCCAGGGATGGTGACTCCACCACCTCCCTGGGCAGCACATTCCAATGGCCAGTAACTCTTTCTGTGAAGAACTTCTTCCTAACATCCAGCCTATACTTCCCCTGGCACAGCTTGAGACTGTGTCATCTTGTTCTGGTGCTAGTTACCTGGGAGAAGAGACCAATCCCTACCTGGCTACAACCTCCCTTCAGGTAGTTGTAGACAGCAGTAAGGTCTCCCCTGAGCCTCCTCTTCTCCAGGCTAAGCAACCCCAGCTCCCTCAGCCTCTCCTCACAATCTCTCCCCAGCCTCATTGCCCTCCTCTGGACATGTTCAAGAGTCTCAATGTCCTCCTTGTTATTATATTGTAAGGACTGAAGAGTTTCTTGGATTGTTTTAGTCAGGCAACACTGAATTCCTCAGAGATTTGAAGACCCAAACCTCAACCTCTAGAGCAAAAAGCGTCCCAGAAGTTAAAACACAACCTAGTTTTGTTTCACTGGTACATTCCACAGCATAACCTGCATTATATATAGGCTTCACAGATTTTTAAAGCCAACCAAGGAGAAAAGTTCAGACTAGTTGCCTGAATATTAAAGATCTGTGGGGGCTTATATTGAATTAATTTGCATAATGGCATACAGTGGACAAACATCCAGCATCAAGGGACCCTTTGGACAGCTCTGCTACCAGCTTGAATGATGCAAGCAAGGAAACCCACAGAATATATCTGGTTGGAAGAGACCTCCAAGATCATCCAGACCAACCTTCAACCCAGTACTGCAGGGTCAACATTAAGCCACTTCCCTAAGTGCCAGGTCCACATACTGCTTAAACACCTCCAGGGATGGTGACTCCACCACTGCCCTTAACCTTCACGGAAGGTTGCTCGAGACCTCCACATCTCATGACAGCATGCAGCAGGAATTATTCACCCCACTTGCACACCGAGGTGATTTGAGGCTTTTTTATATAGCATTGATAAAAAATAAATGAATCACTGTGTGGGCTCCAGGTTTGTAAAGCAAGCTGGGGGAGTCAGGAACTCGAATTTCCTCTCTCTCTCTGACTGGAGCACAGAGATGCATCTCTTCTCCTAACTGGTCTGACTGGCTGCTGTAAACCAGCTAGTGTTTCACCCCCAAACTCTACATACTGCATGACCCATGGATCTGTTGGCTGCTGTCCTGCTTGAAGGCCAGCTACCTGAAGGGAGGTTGTAGCCAGGAGGGGGTTGGTCTCTTCTCCCAGGCAAGCAGCACCAGAACAAGAGGACAGAGTCTCAAGCTGCACCAGGGGAAGTTTAGACTGGAGGTGAGGAGAGAGTTCTTCACAGAGAGGTTGTTAGCTGTGTAATGTGCTGCTCAGGGAGCTGGTGGAGTCACCATCCCTGGAAGTGTTCAAGAGGGGATTGGACGTGGCACTTGGTGCCATGGTTTAGTCATGAGGTCTGTGGTGACAGGTTGGACTTGATGATCCTTGAGGTCTCTTCCAACCTTGGTGATTCTGTGAGTTTGTCCTGAACTCACAACAGGTCCCTGCTTCATTATTGTTGTTGACAAAGCAAATCCTGGCATGCAGAACAAGTCCTGAACAGTCCAGCAATGGTATGTGGTGACCATATTATATGCAGATCAAGAAAGAGAAGTAGTATGCTCCCTAGAAAGAGCAGCCACAGACAAGGGGTAAAATCCATACTCCAACTGCAAAAAGCAGGTTTCATAACTGGAGGTGTTTAGGAAGAGACTGGCTGGGGTGCTTAGTGCCATGGTTTAGTTGATTAGATGGTGTTGGGGGATAGGTTGGACTTGATGATCTCAAAGGTCTTTTCCAACCTGGTTAATTCTATTCTAGATGTAAAACAGTGGCACAATGGCCAAACACACAGCTAGGCTGTAGCCTTAGCTGATGTATATTTTATTTTTGTGCTGCAAGAGATGTTCTGAACCGAGCTCAGAGGCAGGGAGCAAAGGAACTGCTATTTTTATCCTCAGCAAGTGTTGCACTGCACTCCTCAGAAGCTCACACTCTATAAACCTGAGCATGTACCTGCCATGTGATTAGAATTCAGTCTTTCAGCCTGGCTGGCAGTAGGGAAAGGGAGTTCTAACCACAAAGGCTGCACCAGGGAAAAAAAAAGATAATATAATCACAGAATCATTAAGGTTGGAAAAGACCTCAGAGATGATCAAGTCCAACCATCAAACCAACACCACCATGGCCACTAAACTCATGTCCTGAAGAGCCATGTCCACCTGGTTTTTGAACAGCTTCAGGGACGGCAACTCCACCACCTCTCTGGGCAGCCTGTTCCCATGCCTGACCACTCTGGCAGGAAAGAAATCTTTCCTAATGTCCAACCTGAACCTCCCCTGGCACAAACGTACACATGTTGCCTGTGTTCTTCCACTTCAAGCAGCAATCTGTGCTTGCATTTCTGTAAGGCAGATGGCACTTCATGAGGAGTGCACCCTGGAGAGGTCCTGTGTTTATACACAGGAGAACATGCAGGAGCTGGATTTTCCCTTACAACATCCCAAGCCATGACTTCCACTTCGTCTCCTGTTGACTCATGTAGCCCACAGCCTTTCAAAATCCACATAGCACAGACCTAGCTCAATTTCCTGGCAATGTGCTGAGAAGCATCAGGACCCTCAGAGCCACTCCTCTTTTCCATAGTATGCCTTCAGCAAGTGTTTCCTACCTAGTTTTCACACAGCAGTACAACCAGCAACAACTTAGGCTCAGGTAAGCTTGTCTCAGAGCAGTGGCTGGTCTGCAATGGCTGTTAACTCTTCTGTTTACACATCTCACTGTTTGCTGCTTCCCCAGCATGGAAGTGCCCAGCCCTTCTGCAAGAGTTTTTCTTCTTATAGAGTGACAGAATCATTTCAGTTGGAAGACATCTTTAAGATCATCCAGTCCTACCATTCCATAACTCTACCAAGACTGGTGCTAAACCATGTCCCTCAGCACCGCATCTCTGCCCCTTTCAAACACCTCCAAGGACAGGGATTCAGCCACTCCCCAGGCAGCCTGTTCCAGTGTTTGAAAACCATTTGAGTGAAGAAATTTCTTCTAATGCCCAACCAAAACCTCCCTTGGTGCAACTTAAAGTAATTTCCTCTTGTCCTATCACTTGTTACTTGGAGAAGAGACCAACAGCACCTTGCTCCAAGGTATTTTCAGGAAGTTGTAGAGAGCAAGAACATCTCCCCTCAGCCTCCTTTTCTGCAGGCTATGTGCAGTCTTGAAATGCTGCAGTGTACTTCATTCTTGTTCTTAAAAGTTGAGGAAGGTAAAAAAAAGCAAAAGAGAATTCCAGATGTTATTGCTGGACTGCTCATGAGGGTCAGAATGTGTCCTGTTCCTATCCCTTTTGAGATACCTCCATTTTTCTGTCCTTCAAAAGATACCAGGTTGGCTGTTTCAGATCCATTTTCAGACATTCCAGGTACACATTGGTTTTTGCCAGACCAATAACACTGGCAAATACACTTAGGGTCTGATACAAGAGTTCCATGAAGCCTGCAGTAGATACAGGGACAAGGTTTAGGGGACTCAGCATTTCTTCCGAGCTTCTGGCAGGAAGCAGGCACCACTTCTATCCTTTTCTTTTGATTAACTGAGGTGTGACTGCCACTTGGTAGCTTCCCACTCAACAGCACTTTATTCCAGGACAGCAGTTCACATCCAAGCTGCATCCAGATGAATCCAAGTGGTGATGGCCACTAAAGAAAGAACTGAGAATCTTGAGTGCCACTGTGGGATGATTAGCCCTTAACCAATGGCTGACTGGGCCCTGTGCAAATTTGAAGCAGCCTTTGGAGAGGTACCCAGGTGCCTGCTGGTTAAACAGGCATTTCCACACACCTGTTTGCATTGGGTACCAGAGTGAAGTGCCTTAGACTCAGCATTTTTACAATCTTGACCAGCAAGATGCTGAGCAAAGTGCAAAGCTGCAATAGCTTTAGCAAATAGATATCTAACCTAAGACAAGATTATGAATTAACTCCACAGGCTCTTTTTAGGGGTTATTTTAAGCTAGAGGAGTGTAGATTTCGGTTGGACATTAGGAAGAAGCTCTTTACTGAACTGGGGGTGGTGAGACACTGGAACAGGTTGCCCAGAGAAATTGTGGACACCTCCTCTCTGGGTGTGTTTAATACCAGGCTGGATGAGGCTTTGAGCACCTTAGTCTGGTGTGAGGTGTCCCTGCCCTGGCACTAGATGAGCTTTAAGGGTTTCTTCTAACTCAAAGCATTCTATGATACTATGATCACAGCTAGCCAAGGTTTTCATTGTCATGTCTGATCCAATTATTCATTTAGCATCTACAGACAACTGAGAATAAATTGAGATCTCATGGAGATTCCCTTCAAAAATGCCAGGTCCTCCCCAAAGAGCCTAGCCAGGGCCCTAAGAACATAGTGGCTTCTGTTAGGGCTTTCTGCTATCAGAAACATTTGCATCACAGTGTGGGTTCATTGTGTACCTCTTGCAACAAGAAGGGGACAAAAATAAGTTTATAAGCATCTAATGATTTTGCTAACAGGGAAACTGACCTTTAAAAACACTGATGTCAGAGCTAGCTCCAAGCATCTTTCAGCAAGAGGAAAGGTTAAGGTGTCAGGGCTAGCACAAGGTTATTCAATTAGCTTTGTGTTTCAATTGATCTGGTTTTGTCTAGACTGATGGATTAGTGTGTAGAGGTGAATACAAGCTACAGCTGAAGAACAGAAGTTTGATTTAGAGGGCTCACAAGGAATATAAGGGAAGCTAATGAAGAAGGACTTCACAGACATCAGTTCCCAGTGCCCTTGGAGCTTCAACATTTCAAAGCCAAAGCCAGCTGAGATGAGCAGGTGCCAGGTGAATTCACACAAAGCAACAATCACCCATTTAGATGCTTCTGGTTTTGGACTCTGGGCTATGTCCCAGGATGCTTGTGGGACATAACCTTGAAACAATCAAAACCTGTGACAAATCCCTGAAGATCAAAGCAACCGACTTGTCTCCTAGATGATCTGTTAACAGTTTGCACTTCCTCACTGTAAAACTAACTGCGTTTGATGTAGAATACAAAATAAGGCTGATTTCATTATTTTCTCTTCAACACCAGTAGCGTTGCCTTACTGGCCCTTAAAATAACCATTGTTAATGAACAAAGAAACCCGAGAATGGCCATTGAAGCCCTGAATACAGACATCCTCCTCAGAGAGAAGCAAAACGGGCAGCAGGCTGACAACAATGCACACACCACACACACCTGAAAGGCCATTTTTCCTTAATGCTTTCCTTTGCAAATAGAATAGACTAGACTTAACCAGGTTGGAAAAGACCTTCGGGGTCATGAAGTCCAACCTATCAGCCAACACCATCTGATCAACTAAACCATGGCACCAAGCACCCCATCCAGGCTCTTCCTAAACACCTCCAGTGATGGTGACTCCACCACCTCCCTGAGCAGCACATCCCAATGGCCAATCTCTCTTTCTATGAAGAACTTCTTCCTAACATCCAGCCTAAACCTCCCCTGGCGCAGCTTGAGACTGTGTCCTCTTGTTCTGGTGCTGATTGTCTGGGAGAAGAGACCAATTCCCACCTGGCTACAGCCTCCCTTCTGGTAGTTGTAGACAGCAATAAGGTCTCCCCTGAGCCTCCTCTTCTCCAGGCTAAGCAACCCCAGCTCCCTCAGCCTCTCCTCACAGGGCTGTGCTCCAGACCCCTCCCCAGCTTTGTTGCCCTTCTCTGGACACCTTCCAGCAACTCAAGCTCGAACATGAACCTCCCTGAGCACAGCTTTTAATTAGAAAAGTATTATCCCTGGCTTCACAGGGTGGGGAAAAGTTACTTAATGAGCAAATGGTGAAATCAACAGAAAAAATCTCTGGCTGGCTTCAGCAGGTAGCATACTGAGCACTTGCTGAGCTGCCAGAGCTCTGCCCACAGCCACTCAGTGGCACAAAACTGAGGCAAAATCCAAAGAATCCTTGGCTCTAGTTCAGAAAATTCAGGCAAGCTTCTTGCAGAGGCAAATCTGAGGTTTTTTTCCTGTAATCCCTTCTGGAATGTTACTCCAGCAAAGTGAAAGAAGGTGTCACATTCAGCTCTCTATACCACAGAAAGGATTTTTTTTCTTTCAGAGCTCGGGAATTCATTAATTCTTTGGGAAGTGCTAGGGAACTCGATCCAGATTACTGCAGGGCTTACCATCTATCAGTCCCTTTCACCCCAGTGTCACAGGAGCGGCTTACAGGGTTTTATGGCCAAAGTCAGGTATCCCAGCTTGTCTGAGCACTTTGTCTTGTAGAAGCAGGTGGCTCTCTCAGTCAAATGAAGGAGAAGGGCATGGGGCAGAGAGTAAGGAGCTTATCTGTGTAAAACAAGCCAGAGTGTGTGAGCCTGGATGGGAGAGGGAGACAGACTCTGCAGGACATAAATGAGAGTATTAGCAGGATGTGTTTGTTCTTGACCTGCACACTGTAATGCCTCCACGCAGGGAACATGCTTTCATTAAAAACAGGCATTCATTCTAATTCTTCAGAGCTGGACTTCAACTGATTTGGAATTCAGATAAGCCTTAGAGCATTTACATATTTGAGGATTATCTGAATATTTCCATAACCTTGGGGGGGGGTCTCACACTTCTTGGCTTCCATAAGCTGAGGTTGCTGTGCATACCAGGGGCTCTGCTTCTCTCTCCTCTGGCCCCCTAATCACTCTGTGTCTAGGTAATCACCCCTTCTTCTGGGGTGGTCCCTAGTCCCTGGGTAGCTTTATGTATAGCTCTGCATTAGCTGTATAACCTTACTGTTTCCTCCACACCAGGAATCCTAAACATCTTGTTCTGAGAGGTTTTCAGTGTCTCCATTTGCTCTTTTCTTACAGAAGGGCTTTTATGCTTCCCTCTGTGTTGCAGCACTTCCCTGGTTGCATGCATCCTGCTGGCAGTCCCTGGGAGCTGCCCTGCTCCCTGTGCTTCACAGTGGCTTCCTCACTCCTTCAGATAGCTTAGAGTTTCACAGCCACACTTCCTCCTCAGTGCTCAGCCTCTTCGAATTTCACTTTCACATGCATTATTTTTTGATCTGGGGTAAGTCACTCACAGAATCACATCATTGCCTAGAGGGGAAAAGATCTTCAAGATCGTTGAGCCCAATCATTAGCCTAACACTAAGTCCTCAACTAAACCACATTCCTAAGCACTACATCTACACAACTCAAATACCTCCAGGACTCCACTACCTCCTTGGGCAGCCTGTTCCGACTCCTGACCACTCTTTCAATGAAGAAATTTTTCCTCATACTCAACCTAAACATTCCCTGGTGCAACTTGAGGCCATTTCCTCTTGTTTTATCACTTATTACTTGGTTAGACAGACCAACCCCTACACCTCCACATCCTCCTTTCAGGGAGTGAGGAGATCTTCCCTGAGCCTCCTCTTCTCCAAGCTAAACCACCCCCAGCTCTCTCAGCTGCTCCTCACCAGACCTGTTCTCCAGACCCATCATTGTCCTTCTCTGTACACACTCCAGCACCTCAACATCCTTCTTGTAGTGAGTGCCCTAGAACTGAACACAGTATTCAGTACACAGCCTCTCCAGAGCTGAGCTCAGTTTGTAAGCTTCAGACTCCAACTGCACAGAAAAGGTTTAAGAACCACAGACAAACAACAATCAGCACTCGTTGGATGCTCAGCAGTTTCCCATCCAATTCCTTCCTTTTTCTTTCACAATGGTGTGTTTGGATTCTCCTCCAGGGTGACAAAATTCAGCTCACCAAGCTTGGTACATTCTGTGAAGTATGAGAGTTCATCTGGATGCAAACATAGAACACTGCCAGTACCAAGCAAACACAATCAAGATGATGGTGGCTCTAGAACCACCACATCCTCCTCCATTTATAGATGCATGATTTGGGTTGGAAGGGACTTAAAGATCATCTAGTTCCAACACCCTGTCATGGGCAGGGACACCTTTCACTAGCCCAGGTTACTCAAGGCCCCATCCAGCCTGACCTTGAACACCTCCAGGGAGAGGACATCCACGACCTCTCTGGGCAACCTGTTGCAGTATTTCACCACTCTCATTCTGAAGAGCTTCCTCCTGATGTCCATTCTAGATCTGTCCTGCTCTGGTTTCAAACCCTCACCTGTAAATGTCCTGGGACTAGCAGCTCTACAACAGAGCAAAGTTCTGGAGTGATGGCAGAGCAGTAGGAAGCTAAAATCCACAGCTCTGTTGCAGTGTTGGAACAAGGAAAATCCAGGAGCTCTTTTTCAGGGGAGGTGAGTGCTGGCCAAAGCAGGAAGGGTCTCCAGAATACAGAAATAATACAGACTTTGGAGTTTCTTAACCTTCTCACCAAATCCACTCAGAACATACAGCAATGATCTTGCAGTTACCTGCAAAATGGGTGAATGGACATTCATGAACACACAAAGGGTGATTTCCCTTCAGAACAGTGCTCCTGCTAATAACAAAGGATCCCTGCCTGTCCTTTGGGACACAGTTTCAAGCTGTGCCAGGGGAGGTTTAGGCTGGATGTTAGGAAGAAATTCTTCACTGAGAGAGTTGTTAGCCATTGGAATGTGCTGCCCAGGGAGGTGGTGGAATCACCATCCCTGGAGGTGTTCAAGAGGGGGCTGGATGTGGCACTTGGTGCCATGGTTTAGTAGTCATGAGGTGTTGGGTGACAGGTTGGACTTGATGATCTCTGAGGTCTTTTTCAACCTTATTGATTCTATGACCTTGAAGGTCTTTTCCAATCTGGTTAATTCTATTCTAAGTATGGGATGGGGAGAGCTGAAAAAAAGCAAACAGTAAATGAAGGGCAAGAAAAGAAAAAAATCTCCTATTTGAGGCTGGAATTTTCCATGCTCCTTATCCACTTTGACAACCAGCTGCCAAAATGTCAATGTTATAAAAGAGAGAAGTGAAACAGATAAAGTGAGCAGCTGAGATGTGCTATCCCTGTAGAGCTGAGTCTCCAGAAGCTGCTCCTTCACCAGAAAACCTAGGGAAATTTTGTGGTTTTAAGTTATTCACCTGTAGGAGAGGAGGTGCAGGCAGGTGCCAGTATCATTAGCTCCTCAGCATCATTTCCTTGCAGAACAGCTGGCAGCAAAGGAGTAGAATAGACCAGACCAGGTTGGAAGAGACCTTTGAGATCATAGAGTCCAACCTATCATCCAACACCATCTAATCAACTAAACCATGCAACCAAGGATCCCATCAAGTCTCCTTCTAAATACCCCCAACGATGGTGACTCCACCACCTCCCTGGGCAGCACATCCCAATGGCCAATCACTCTCTCTATGAAGAACTTCTTCCTAACACCCAGCCTAAACCTCCCCTGGTGCAGCTTGAGACTGTGTCCTCTTGTTCTGGTGCTGGTTGCCTGGGAGAAGAGACCAACCCCCAGATGGCTACAACCTCCCTTCATGTAGTTGTAGAAGGCAGTCTGCTTGCCCTGGGTGCAGATTTCTGTTCCTGTCATGCAAAGCCTTACTGTGTCAGAGAAATATTTACAATGGGAACAAAATAAGGAAGTAAACTGCCAAAGCACCAATCTAGGAGCAGTGTTTATGGCTCCAAGATCTGAACACATCCTGCAAGCATGACTGTAGCATGAGTTGCTATTGCTGGGCACCTTGAACTGACTTTCACATGCATGCAAAACGAGCACAGGAGTTACCTGCATATTTGTCTGGTCTGCTGTAAGTACAAAGGGCAGTTTGAGCTTGGATCAGGACACAACTGTAGATTTTTGTCAAAACCCAACTTTGCCTGAAGAGCACAGCAGCATGAAGCAGCCTGAAGGCATAAAAACCCCTGAAGCATACCATCCATGACTCCATCCCAAGATCCTCATCATAATCCTGTTCAAATTAAGAGGTAAAATTGGGTTTTGTTAGAATACTGTGAACTCTGCACCAGCTTCTGTGGGCTCAGAGTTGTTTAGGACATGGGGGAAAGGAAACACCCCAGAAGGCTGTTTCTTTCTCTCTCAGCTAGCACAAGGTGCAATATGGACAACTTGTATGTGATGGAGCTGGAGAAAGCCATCTATACCACATCTATTCCCCCAGCTGGCATCCTCTCCCTTCCTCCTTAGCCTGGGGCTGAGTTCACCCCTGAAAAGCCTCTTCCCCAATGTACATTTCAGAGCACAACAGTGACATTTCCAGTACAAGAGGCAATAAGAACATTAGCTAGATGTTAACTTCAGCTGTGCTGGTTGCCTTGGCTCTTTCTGGAGTACACAGAGCAAAAAAAAAAAAGACTCATTTCAACTTTCTTAGACCTTTAAACCTCCCAAGGGGACAGAGCCTTCCAGGTCTCTTCTCAGTGACTAAGAGGAAACCTCAATGTCTATCTGAAGATTAGGCATGATGAATCACAGAATATGAGGTTGAAAGGGACCCCAAGGACCATCTGGTCCAACTTTTCTAGGTGATAGTGCAGTTGAATCCTTACAAACCTCCGTTGAGAGGCATCCTGTTGGCAGACCCTATCTAAGTTAGAGTTCAAAAGAAACATTGCTCCTTTCAAACAAGGAAGGGAACTGCTTGGGAACCTGCCTCCCAGCATGAACACTGAGTTAGACAATGAACAAACTCCATCACCCCTAGGAGGCTGCATCTGCCTGGTCTTCAGAAGGCATTGAAGGCTTTGGGAAGAAACAGAGAGCAGGCACAAAAGCATTGAGGCACTATCATGCACAACCCGAGGGCAAGGTAAAGGAGATCTCCTAGAACTGGTGGGATTTCTGGGCAAACAAAGGTCATTTACATTATTGTGTGGAGAGCTTTCTACGAGCCTAATCTCCCCAGGCAAGGGTCATGTTTGTGTCCGTTACTTATTTTCTTTGCCCTAATGATCTTGCAGTCCCTCCATTGACTGCAATGGCAGCGCTTTACATGGGCTGCCTCGAGGATTGGCCAGTTTGCTAAGCAAATAATCAGAATCAGCAGATTTGGAGTCATATGGGCACCCAATAAGCAGCCTGTTTTGTTGTAGGGTCGGGTATAAAATCCCAAATCCTCTCAGCTCCTAGCTGCTGGCACCAAGGCTCTCTCACAGCAAACAGAATGGCCTCTCCCTCTGTGCTCCTTGCTTTCCTAGCTGGACTGGTATTTCTCTCTGAAGCTGCACCACTGGTGAGTCTCTCTATTCAAACTCAGTCCTTACAAGAATGATACTCTAGATTTTCTAGGTGACTAGCATCCTCTTCAACCATGACATTCTGTAACCATCAAGGCTTTTGCTGGAGTGTTATTTTACAACCCTTTCTTAAGCAGCTTCTTCAAGAATGCTGAATTCTAATTCTTTTTTTTTCTTGCCATCTACTCATTTATTTTAGTATATTATGAAAGGTTTGGGGATCCAGGAGGTGTGAGCTTCTCTGTCTTCTCAGTTTGGGACTTGCATCCCATATCTGACTATATAGAGAGGCAGTTTGACCCTCTTCAGCAAACAAGTGCTTGTCAAGGCACTAAGAAAAAAACCACAACAAAGCAGTTTTAAAACTAAGGACTCTGTACAGCACATTGAAATCTAAGGACCAGAGAGTCTTTCAGCCCCATGGGTATCACAGGCATTTCTGTGTTGAATTCCTAGGCTAACACTCTGCCTGCACTTCAAGCAATTTTTCCATCCTCTTATTTGTGAGCTCATTAGAAATGTGAATGTTATAACATTTGCCCACATCCAACCCTGAATATTTAATCAAGCAACCAGTTTGTGTGTGTGGAGGAAAGTGACCACTCTGAAGCTCTAAGATACTCTGCTTCAAGAAGCAGAGGTTTGCAGCCTAGCTTCGAATAGCCATTTGGCACAGAAATTGCTTTTAAGCCAAGATTAATTCTGCAGCAGGAATCCGTTCCTTCCATGAAAGAAGGTTTCTGCTGAACAGCTCCTATCCGACCTCTCCTGCTTTCCCCAAGGTCTCCCATGGCGCTGTTGATTCCAAATGCCCTCTGATGGTGAAAGTGCTGGATGCAGTCAGAGGAAGCCCTGCAGTTAACGTAGCCGTCAAAGTCTTTAAACGGGCTGCAGATGGAAGCTGGGAGAACTTCGCCACTGGGTAAGTGATGTGGGTTTTAGGGAGACTTTTGCAAGGTTCCTCGGGCAAACAATTGAGGAATAAAAGGAATGGAGCTCTGATTAAAAAAAAAATAATAATAATAGAAGGAAGAAAAGAAAAGGCATTGTCATAGAATTGTTAGGGCTAGAAGGGACCTCAAGGATCATCTCATTCCAACCCTCCTGCCATAGGCAGGGGCACCTCACACTAGAGGTGTTCTTCAGAGCCACATCCAGCCTGGCCTTAAAAACATCCAGGGATGAGGCTTCCACCACCTTCCTGGGCAACCTGTGCCAGTGTCTCACCACCCTCATGGGGAAGAACTTCTTCCTAACATCCAATCTGAACTTCTTCCTAACATCCAATCTGAATGTACCCACTTCTATTTTTCCCCATTCCCCCCAGTCCTATCACTCCCTGACACCCTAAAAGGTCCCTCCCCAGCTTTCTTATAGCCCCCTTCAGATACTGGAAGGCCACAATTAGGTCTCCTCAGAGCCTTCTTTTCTCCAGACTGAACAGCCCCAGCTCCCTCAGTCTGGCCTCATAGGACAATATCTAATAACACTATGATTGTTAACAGCACCTGAATTATGATTGAAAATCCATCCTATTCAAATGGAACTCACCCATAACTGAAACACATGCTAACTGCAAAACATATTGAGATGCTTCTCTTATCTTTGTTAAGACAAAGTTTAATGATTGGGTTTGTTCCTGCTACCTTCAGTGCAATCTTTCCTTTTTATAAAGGATTAAAAAACTAATAATATTTGAAGCTTCTTTACCAGAATTGGGCAGGTAATCCAGACTAGCTTACTATAGATTCATAGCATGTTTAGAAGGGAACTTAAAGATCATCTGCTTCCAAGCCCCTTTCCCTGGGCAGGGGACACCTTCCACTAGCCCAGGTTGCTGAAGGCATCATCCAACCTAGCCTTGAATACCTCCAGGGAGGAGGCATCCACAACCTCCCTGGGCACCCTGTTCCAGTGTCTCACCACCCTCACTGGAAGAATTTCTTCCTAATACCCAGTCTAAATCTTCCCTTCTCAAGTTTCAATCCATTCCTTCTCATCCTATCACTGCAAGCCCTTGCAAAATGTCCCTCCCTGGCTTTCTTGTAGGCATCTTCAGGTACTGGAAGGCAGCTATGTGGTCTCCCTGGAGCCTTTTTAAATCTCCAGGCTCCACATGCAATGGATCTAGAACTTTATTTGCAGCAGGCAGATACAAAATCCTCTCTGTAAGCTTTGTCTGTGCACATGCAAACAACAGGTGCACTAGCTGTCTTCTCCTGTGTAACAGAGATGCTGGTTGGAAGAAAGTCCTGCACCAAAAAGTTTTAGAGCCCCATTGTAACAGCACACAGAAGCACCATCTCAGCATTAGTTTGTGATCATCTCTACAGAATGACAGCTTGAAGCTCACAAAACATGCTCAGAGCATCCCTGAGGAGCAGGCAGCAATAGTTACATCCAGTCTGTGGGGAAGGTGTGGATATCAGAGGAGTACAGCTTACTAGAATTCGAATAGGTGAGGCACTCAGGCACTTAGGTTTCATTGTAACAACTCATTGAAGCAGTGTTTAAGTCAAGAGAAAATTCTAGTAACAGCAGGGTGTTCAAGCACAGAACAATAAGCACAAGCATGGGCAGGAGCCACCAGAGCATCCAACTGTCTTTCACTAGGACTTTTGTAGCATGGTTTACTGAAAAGCTGCAGAGGAGATGGCAAAGAAAGAGATACCTTCCTCTCCTTCTGAGAGGTTTCTTTTTATAAAGCTCAGCCCCCCCAAAAGAATACTTCTCCCCTCTGAAAAGGAACAAGAGAGGTTAGGGGATTGAAGGAGAAGCAAACACCCCCACTGCCAAATGCTGAGTGCTAATGTAGGAACAAAGGACTCTCAGAATGGATTTCTATACTTCAACCAACAGAGAAACCTCACCCCCCAAAAAATGGCATGGTGCTTTCAAAAGGAGGGAAGACAACAGTATTGTTTTGTCCTTCAGGAGTGCTTCTGAGCTGACTGAAACTCAGGTTACTTAAAATGTCTCATCAAGTGCTCCTGAGCAGGTCATACAAGTTGCAGTTTACAGAGGAGTAAGAGCCATGCAAGATCAGTGTTAAGGGCACTCACGTTTGGGGCATGCCAGTGTTTTCCCTGCTCAGTTTACAATGCTACTCTCAACCAGCCCAAGCAGACAGCTCCTGCAGTTCCCCTTAGTCAGCCTTTGTTGACACTGTACGTCCCGGGGGGATGGGGGGGGAAGAGAAAATCATTTCTTAAATCTAACTTGAGAAGACCAGGCTGGATGAGGCTCTGGCCAGCCTGATCTAGTGTGGGGTGTCCCTGCCCATGGCAGGGGGGTTGGAACTAGATGATCCTTGTGGTCCCTTCCAACCCTGACTGATACTATGATACTATGATAAGATTAATCCAAGGCAAGTGAGAAGCACTTCACTGGGGGGAAGGCAGTGGAGGAGCACTGAGCCACAATTATCATTGCAGGTACAACTTTTGACCTTTCCCTTGGGGTGCATCTTACCCAAGGCTGCTTTCCAAGATGCCACCGACTTCAGCTGATGGCACTTGTTTGAACTGAGTTTTCACAGGTGATTGTGTTTTGGGTAAAGCATCTCTGTTAAACCAGATGAAAGGCTGAATGCGATCAAGGAACACAATCTGTAGCTGCTCCTGTTAGTCAGCAATATTGTGCTGCTACCTTGCCTAGCAGATTGCATATGGAAGAGTTGCATTTTGCACAGCTATCTGTAAAATTGAGTCATTTGCCTTTGCTTTGACTTTGCTAACACATTGCAGGGAATTAAGCAAATGCACCCAGCAAGTGCTGCCCTGAGAGTAATGGCGCTTAAAGGCAGGATGAAGTTAGCATGGCAACAGCTGACTTTATCAAGGGGGGTTAATTCTAAACTAGTCTAGCCAAAACTATGCAAGAAGAGATAACTTGAGCCAAGATGGACCCTAAGGAAGGCTTTAGGTCACAGTGACCTGGGAAGCATTTAGATGTGGGCTCTAGGTGAGCTCCTCCAATAACTGGCTTTGAGATTCTCACTCCTCACATGTCTAAGTCTTATCATGTCGTTCAAGAGTTACATTCACCAAACAGTTCTCATGTGACCTAGATTAGAAATCATAAAACAAAACAAACACTACCTCCCCCTGCAGCATATTTGAAGTGGTTCCTCCCATACTCCTTAAAAATTAAAAAGGAAACAACCTCCAGAATAATAATTCATGTTCCTGAGACGTTTCCTCAGCAGCCTGCATCTGAGGGCAGAGTTTATCCCAGAGCAGTATGTGCCCCAAGAGTTCATCGATGTTCTTTCACAGGCAGGGTAGATTTAACCTGGTCCCAGTGCACAGCTGAGGTGCAGACAGTGAAAAAGAGGATCAGGGCTGCATTCTAGGCTATAGCTGGAGGAACTTAACCAGGGGATTGCAATTTTTTTACTGGAAAACCATAGCTTTTTTTAATGTAACATCCCTCTTAGAGCAGATGCTGACAGTCCACTTCCTATTAAGAATAAGCAACCACACTGTACTTATTTCCCCATTCAGCCAGAAATACAAGTGCTGCTCAGAAAGAATCACTTAGAACGTTTTGCTCATCAGGGCTGAACGTCCTCTGCCTTGTCCTAATCCCAGCCAGGCTCTGAACCACAGGCTGTCCCATGGGCTCTTGATGCTGAAGGCTTTGCTTGTGAGATCACTTGTACTGAATGGTCACCACTTAACAAGTCAAATGTAGAAAGTGCCCTTACCTCCTGGAAATGGGCGAGAGTCTTCAGCTGACCTCTTGCTTCCAGTTTCCCATCAGTTCTGGACAGTTAACATCTGCAGTCCTGGGTCAGCACCCGTGATGGAAAGCACCATCCCAGCTGCATCCAACCTCTTCTCAAAGTAAAAGTTAATTATTTGGCTGAACAAAGTTGTTGAGGCAAACACCATTTCTCTTCTCAATCCACTTCTGTCTGGACTGTCCAACTTATATCCAAGGAGGTGCCTGTGAGTTGCCAGCTTGTGCTCTGAGCACTTCTGCAGGACCTCAGCAATGCTCTTCCATGGTTTCAAGGACACACACTGGTGCCTTTGTTGTCCTCTTGCCTTTTGTTAAGACAATTTAGGGTAAGCCAGGATGTATTAATTAAACCAAAAAGAAACCAGGTGTATACCCTTCACAAATTGCCTGTGAGCCTCGTTTCAGCCAGAGCTTGGCTTCTCTGCAGGTGTGGTCTACCCTGGACACAGCTGATTTCACTTGTGTGGCATCAGTGAGACCTTTGTCAGTCTCCAATGTGCTGAACATGAAATGTAAGAAAACATGAACATTAGCAGGGGGGCTTCAATCTTATTACTTCTTGATTTAACCAATCAGACTCTTCATTCACCGGCGTTAAGCAAAGATGACAAATAAGATAAAGTAGGAGGCAGCAGCTGGGAATGAAAAGCTGCAACAGTACAACTGTCTGTCAGGCAGCATGTCACTGCTTCCTCCTCTCCCCCCTCTCTTCCTCCTCTCCCCCCCTCTCTTCCTCCTCTCCCCCCCCTCTTCCTCCTCTCCCCCCTCTCTTCCTCCTCTCCCCCCTCTCTTCCTCCTCTCCCCCCTCTCTTCCTCCTCTCCCCCCCTCTCTTCCTCCTCTCCCCCCCTCTCTTCCTCTCTCTCCCCCCTCTCTTCCTCCTCTCCCCCCTCTCTTCCTCCTCTCCCCCCTCTCTTCCTCCTCTCCCCCCTCTCTTCCTCCTCTCCCCCCCTCTTCCTCCTCTCCCCCCCCCTCTTCCTCCTCTCCCCCCCTCTCTTCCTCCTCTCCCCCCTCTCTTCCTCCTCTCCCCCCTCTCTTCCTCCTCTCCCCCCCTCTCTTCCTCCTCTCCCCCCTCTCTTCCTCCTCTCCCCCCTCTCTTCCTCCTCTCCCCCCCTCTCTTCCTCCTCTCCCCCCTCTCTTCCTCCTCTCCCCCCTCTCTTCCTCCTCTCCCCCCCTCTCTTCCTCCTCTCCCCCCCTCTCTTCCTCCTCTCCCCCCCTCTCTTCCTCCCTTGTTTCCTGCCCAGACAGCTACTCCTTGCCATAGGAAGGGAAAGTTCTAAAGCCAAGGCTTTCTTCATTTTATCTTCAACTACATCATGTGGTTATGAAGTTCTACATGTACCAAATAAATATTTTCAGAAGGAAAAGAAACAAACAAAACCCTCTTTGAAAAAAAAAACTCAGAAATAAAAGGAGGGAAAAGAGCTAAATGGGGTTTAAGATCCAAGTGTGTAAACAGCTGTCATACAATGCTTGCTGCCTCTCAAACAAATAAGGTGCAGTGCCAGCTGTATTTCCTCCTTGCCTCTGAACTTCATTCACCCACAGATTTTTTGACAGGAGCTGAGTATATCATCTTAGAGCTGGGAATCTCTATTGCTCATTTTGATGGCACCCAGAGGAAGAGGCCCCTGCTCTTTGAGCAGGCCACTGTGATTCAAATTAATACAATCTTGTGATGCTAAATTGCTTTTCCAAGGCAGGATCACTTAGGGTCATGTAAAACTGGACCAATGTATAGGGGTAGAACCTGTAGCCTCAATGCTGATAACTAGAGAATAAAATCCTTTCCTACTAACATCTCCCCTCTCTGTGTAATTATCATTTGAGATTTGGCATCTTCCCTTTCATCATGGCAGTCCTTGCTCACATCTAGCTCCAGAGGGCACTTGGTACAAGTTAAACAACATTTAAAGAGGGGCCTTAACTGCAGCCTCTGAAGAGAAGTGCCCAAAAAATCCAGCCAGTTTTCATTCCTGGTGTGTATGGATGAGTTTAGAATAAACTTTTATTTAGAATAAACCAAACCAGGTTGGAAGAGACCTTCAAGATCATCGTGTCCAACCCATCAACCGATCCAACCCACCCAAACAGCTAACCCACAGCACCAAGTACCCCATCAAGTCACCTCCTGAACACCTTGGTTGATACCAAGGACAGGCTCTGCTATTTAGAAACATGCACATGCAGCACCTCTGCTAGTTAATATTCCATCCTGTCTGTTTCTGCTTAGCACCAGAAGAAACCTCTTCCCTGAGAGGGTTCTCAAACAGTGGAACAGGCTGCCCAGGGAGTTGGTTGAATCCCTACCCCTGGAGGTGTTTAAAAGAGGCAGAGATGTGGTGCTGAGGGACATGGTTTAGCCCCAGCCTTGGCAGAGTTGGAGAATGGTTGGGCTGGGTGATCTTAAAGGTATTTTCTGAACAAAATGATTCTGTGACTCTGTGACAGCATAAAATATTTATGTAGACTCTTTACCATTACAGGAAAACCACAGAGTATGGGGAGATCCACGAGCTCACCACAGAAGAACAGTTTGTAGAAGGAGTGTACAGGGTTGAGTTTGACACCAGCTCTTACTGGAAAGGACTTGGGCTTTCTCCATTCCACGAGTACGCTGATGTAAGTACCTGCTTATGCACCTGATAACCCTTATGCTGTGCAGTGGCATCAGCTGGAAAGAACAAATGCAGCCCTTTCATACTGCAGGAGCAGCAGCACTCACTCAGATGGTTCCCTGCCACAGAACACTAGGCAAATAAAGGCAGTAGATAGCTGACTAAGCCAAAGAGTTGTCAACTTCCCTGCAAAGACTGACACAGCTCTTCCAAAGTGGAACTGCACCCATTCAGACCAGTAGGGGACTTTTGTCCAGAAAGAGCTACAGTAGGGGAAAACTGGGAAAAGAAAGAAAAAACTTTTAAAAATGGGGGGGGGGGGGGGGGGGGGGGGGGGGGAAGTAGAAAGAAAGAATGAAAGAAAAGCAAGAAAGAGAGAGAAAGAGAAGAAAGAAAGAAGGAGAAGAAAGGAGAGATTCTGTGAGAAAGAGAAAAAAGAAAGAGAGAAAGAAAGAGAGAGAGAGAATGAAAGAAAGAGAGAGAAAGAGAATGAGAGAAACAAAGGGAGAAAGAGAAAGGGAGAAAGAAAGAGAGAAAGAAAAGGAGAAAGAGAGAGAAAGAAAAGGAGAAAGAGAGAGAAGGGAGAAAGAAAGAGAGAAAGAAGGAGAAAGAAAGAGAGTAAGAAAGAGAAAGAAAGAATGAATGAAAGAAAGAGAATGAGAGAAAGAAAGGGAAGAAGAAAGGGAGAAAAAGAAGGAAGGAAAGAAGGAAGGAAAGGAAAGAAGGAAGGAAAGGAAGGAAGGAAGGAAGGAAGGAAGGAAGGAAGGAAAGGAAAGAAGGAAGGAAAGGAAAGAAAGAAGGAAGGAAAGGAAGGAAAGGAAAGAAAGAAGGAAGGAAAGGAAGGAAGGAAAGGAAGGAAGGAAGGAAAGAAAGGAAGGAAGGAAAGGAAGGAAGGAAAGAAAGGAAGGAAGGAAAGGAAGGAAGGAAAGAAAGGAAGGAAGGAAAGGAAGGAAGGAAGGAAAGGAAGGAAGGAAGGAAAGAGAGAAAATGAGAGACAGGGAGAGAGAAAGAAGGAAAGACGGGGGGGGGGAAAGAAAGAAAGAAGAAAAATGAAAACCAACCTGCTTTTATTATTGCTGAAGGCATATAGAGATTTGAAAGCCTTAATTTTAGAGGAAACAAGGCATAAAATATGAAGAAATAACCATAGTGGGAAAGGAAAAGTTGACTATTTCATCAGTACTCAAACTTCGTAAGCAGGGCACCGAAAGAATCTTGTCTTGTGCCTCCCGTTGCTTTCAGCCCTGCACTAACTCATTATGTGCTCTGTTCTATTGTATTTATTTAGCAGTTCCAACAACAACAAAAATGCCACCAACCCTTGGTTTAAATTCCTCAGGTTTAATCTGCCACTAAATTTAAGTTTCCCCAAAATTAAGTGGTCTGGAATGGCTGCAGGTCGTGTGTTGTGGAACATTTTCAGCCACAAGTTTATGAAGCTTTGTGGAAGACTAAAACAAATGACTGAGGCTCAGGTCCATAAAAGTCTGAGGGTATTTAGGTGAAATAAACACTCCTCAAAAATATTCCTAACAGTGTGGATGTCCAAAAGTTGCTGAGGCCCATGGAAGGGCTTCACCTCAAAAGGTGGTTAAGAAGTGCCTGGTTGAGGCTGTTCCACCCAGGCTCTTGAAGGAGCTTTCCTTTGATGTAATAGCCTGCAGGTCAACAAATGAGCCTGAGAGGTGGGCAAAGTTCAATGGCTGTGCACAAGGTACTGAAGGTTATGGTCCTCATGTCCCAACAGCTGAGACTTTGACAGGACCAGGATATAGAAGGGAACTCTCCAATCCTCTAATAAAATGTTCTTCATAGTTTAGATCAAATATGAGGCTAAAGTGAGCCAAAGAAGTGGGAGGTTTAACCCAGGTGCTGACACTCTCCTGGGAGCTGGGTGTCCCAAGTTGCAGGGACTGATTGGAGAGCAGCATATTTGAATTAGGACAAAGGTCTCTCCTTGCTCCAGCAAGTCTAGCCACCCACTTCATGATGCAAGAACTGGCCCATCACCAGCAGTGTTAAAACAGGAGTGAGGCACTGAAGAACACAAAGCAACTTTGGGCTCCAACTGCCTAACCTTGTTTGGACAACTGACATTCGTGTTCACTAGATGGGGTTTCACCTCTTCTTTACTGGTTGTTTGAGATACCTTCCCCCCACATTCCACATCACAAAGTAGTTTGCTTGACTCAGGTGCAGGTATCTCGATCTAGCTTCACCCCAGCGGAGGCTCATTGTGGGTATCAGCCAAAATCACAAGGTGACTGGGAGCCTTACCCTTCAGAAGGGGAAAATCTTTGCTGGGACAGCCCTGGCTGTGCAGAGGAAATGGAGTGTGCTTCCTGACTCTTAGTAAGGTGGATTTGAACATGTGTTGTTGATGGTGACCATGAGTCTTCTCTTTTCCAGGTGGTGTTCACTGCTAACGATTCTGGTCACCGCCACTACACCATCGCTGCTCTCCTCAGTCCTTTCTCTTACTCAACCACTGCTGTTGTCACTGATCCCAAGGAATAAGCATGTACTGCCCTTACACAGACACCCTCTTCCACTAGAACTATCTTAGGCTTTTAGGAGGAAGGTTTTTCCTACTGCTAATGTGTAACTTTTTGCTCCATTAGGGTTTGTTTTTGTTTTGGGTTGTTGTTTTTTTTCCCATTTTGTAACCTGGCAAACTTCAGGCAAGTCAATAAAATGTTACTTCTTTAAAAGAGTTTGGATTGTAGTGGTGAAGCTTTATTGTGGTCTAAGGTGTCATGATTCTGAGCAACCTAATCTAGTGTGAGGTGTCCTTGCCCGTGGCAGGGGGGTTGGAACTAGATGATCCTTGAGGTCTCTTCCAACCCTAACAATTCTATGACTCTATGTTGATTCTGTGTTCAAGGGCAGAGGGCATCTGGAAAGCAAGCATGGCATGGCACTGGGTTTGATTCTGTTAGTCTTCCTCCACTGCCCTGAAAAAGTCTGACCAAATGCAGTGGCTTGAAATCTGAAAGTTATAGAAGTTGTGCTACCTCAAAAGTGTTGACCAAAACCATGCATTTAAAATAAGAAGGTCATCCATAGTTTACACACAGAAGAAACAGACCCACTGTCAACTAGGTCAGAGGGTAAAGAGGAAAAAATCATAGAATAGAATCATCAATAAGGTTGGAAAAGACCTCAAACATCATCAAGTCCAACCTTTCACCCAAGACCTCATGCCTACTAGACCATGGCACCAAGTGCCACGTCCAATCCCCTCTTGAACACCTATCCCCTCTTGAGCACCTAATTCTGGATACCTAGCAGCAGAGCAAATAATGCAGAGAGGCTCTTGAACTATACATATCCAGAGGGCTGAAAGAGTTCAAACCTCTGTAGTTTTTAACTTAAAACTTCAGGTAAACCTCAACACTTTGTAGCTTCAAGAGGAAACTTTGCTGCCCAGTCAAGCTAAGTAGTTCTGGAGCAATTTGGGTTCGCACCATTTTGACCACCTTTGATCCCCTAACCCAGCTGGCTGCTGTGTTCAGCTGCATTCCAGTTTTCTCTCTAATAAGCCAAGTCTCCAGCCATCATATTATTTGTTTAAAAGTCTTAAAATAGAAGCATTAACCTAATATTCTCTTTGCATTTTTAGAAAGGAGAAAAGGTTAAGCTGTGCTGTGGCTGTGGTTCATGTCATGCTGTTGATAAACTGACCAAAGACTCTGAGAACTTCAGCAGTGATTTTAGACTGATGGCCTGGTGCATCCTGAAGCACAGAACTGGTTTCTAATGGGAATGCAGAAACTACAGAGGTAGTTGCTGAAATCATGCCATTCAGGACCTATCAACCCTCATCTCCCACTGACCTTGGAGATTATCTCCACCCCCAGGGCCTGCTGGGATGACTGCACACCAAGTGAATTCACAGGTTACAAAAGCTTGCCTTTCACATCTCACTATCTGGTTACTTTTCCCTCTGATTTCTGGACAGCACCATGGTTACACAACTCTGGTAAAGCAGTGCAAATAGTTTCACAACTGCATCCACCTTAAAGCATGCACATTTCATGGGACCCTGCTACTACTGGGGCTTGAAAAACAGCAGGTTTGATGTGCAGTGGGCTATGCCCAGGGCTCAAAACAGGACATCAACAGGTTCATACAGGTATAGTCAAACAACAACAACAAAGCCCAAAACCACTCCTCTGCTAGTAGCAGTCATCCACCTGATGACAGGGCAAACCTACTAAGAGAGTGTACATAAAAGTGTCTAACCAAAGGCTAAACATAGATGAATATCATGAAGCATCACTTCTCTAAAATGAAGCAGGTGCTTCAGGTGGGAGCTGACTTGATGCTGTACTGAATCTAAGGGACAAGTAAAGCACTGAGACTGTGACTTAAAGCATTGTGCTTCACAAATAAGGGTGTAAGTATCTGGTTATTGTGCTGGAAAACAAAAGGAAAGTCTTTTTCTTCCAGGGGAGTGCTTCAGATACCTACACAGCCCACACACTATCCACTTAGCTTATATCAAGGTGGGGAGAAGGCCAGCACAAAGAACCATGGGTCAGGACAGTTATGCCAAGCCATAACCACAGAGAAAATCTCCCTGAAACTGTCGATTTGACCACAAATATTCATTGCTCTCAACGACAGGAGATCCTCAACAAAAAGAGCAAGATAAACCAGGGCAGACATTGTCTGCAAGAAAACAGAACACTGCAGCTGAGCTGTGAGAGAAGCAACGCTAGAACCCCCCTTATGGTAGCAGGCAAGGTTCATGTTTGTATGAGTTACTTATTTCCTCACTGTTTACCAAGTAAACAGCACGAATCAGCAAGTTGAAAGTCATATGGCTCCTCTGATAAGTAGCCCCTCTTCAGAGGCTTTGATATAAAAATCACAGACCCCACCAATTCCTGCTTGCTGACACTGAGACTTGCCAGTGGCAGGCAAGATGGCTTTTCCCTCAGGGTTCCTTCTCCTCTTAGCTGGCCTGGCACTTCTCTCTGAAGCTGCACCACCGGTAAGTGTCTCAGGATTGAGGGCCTCCATGCTGATGCAGTCCCAGCTTCCTGTTCTTGCACTTTAATTAGTCTTAAGTGAAAAACAGAATGCTCCACTTGGTTGCAATTACTTTGATTTTTCTTTGGCATGTATTGGCTGTAGCCCCCTCCTGCTGCTCTTTTTCTGGTGCTTCTTTCCCCTTCTCTAGTGGTCAGTTTTGAGGGCTTTATGGTTAGAGAAGCAGCACTTCTCTGATTAGACTAAGTGATGATGTGAAAAACTATGCAAGAAAAGAGGGGGCAAAAAAGATCATATTCACTACACAAAAGCCTTGGGCCTTTTGGAAAGTAACTAACAGCCCTTGTAACATAACAAACAAGCTCCTGATAGGAGGGATTTACTTTCCTGTTGAAGAAATGCCTTCTGCAGCACTCTCCCTTACTGCTGTACCCACCACAGCTCTATCCCAAGCAAGAGAGAATCTCAGCACTCCTTGATGCAAGGAAAGAACAGAGCCAAACCCAGATACTGCTTCCAGAAGGCTCACTTATTCCAGCAAAGCAATTTGGAGGTGCAGATGCTTCAGCCTGATATTAGAATCATAGAATCAATGAGGTTGGAAAAGACCTCAGAGATCATCAAGTCCAACCTGTCACCCAGCACCTCATGACTGCTAAACCATGGCACCAAGTGCCACATCCAGCCCCTTTTTGAACACCTCCAGGGATGGTGACTCCACCACCTCCCTGGGCAGCACATTCCAATGGCTAACAACTCGCTCTGGGAAGAACTTTCTCCTCACCTCAAGCCTAAACTTTCCCTGGCACAGCTTGAGACTGTGTCCTCTTGTTCAGGTGCTGATTGCCTGGGAGAAGAGACCAACCCCCACCTGCCTGCAACCTCCCTTCAGGCAGTTGTAGAGAGCAATAAAGTCTCCCTGAGCCTCCTCTTCTCCAGGCTAAGCAACCCCAGCTCCCTCAACCTCTCCTCATAGGGCTTGTGCTTGAGGTCTCTCCCCAGCCTTGTTGTCCTTCAAGTTCACATGTCTCAATGTCCTTCCTAAATTGAGGGGACCCAGAACTGGACACATATTCTCCTAGAACAATCCTACCTTGCTCTCTCTCCTCCTGCTTATCCTTCCTCTCAAGCTCTGATCTTTGAGCAAGTGAACACCTGACCAACTTTGGTGAGGAAGCAGACTTTTACTGAGCTCCAGGAAAATAGGTGGCGGCACTAGAGCTCCCATTGCCAATGCCTCCAAAGAAACATTAGCAAGGAGCCTGTTTGTTGCTGACAGGAGGGGGACTGAGGGGTCAGGGCACACAGGCAGCACAGATACTTTCTGGTTCACTGCTCTGATATAAGACAGGGCTCCTGGCCTGTGGGATGGTCACTACATCCCAGACTGGAAGAGAGTGTGTCAGAGTTTCTACCATGTTTTACCACAGGTTTACCACATTTACCTCTTGACTTTTACCATCTACACCATGACTCATTTCGCAATGATTAAATGGAGACTGAATTACTGTTTTGAGATCATCCCTGACTAGCACTCTCCACAAAGTTCTGTTTTCTCACTTTTCATCTACAGAATTAGGCAGAAGAAGGTTAAAGCCCTGATTCAACTCTGCCTTTAAAGAGGTAAAATATCAGGGCATAACCACAGCTTGTGCTGAACGTATTGGGAGTGCAACTACAGCCACCCCATCTCTAAAGGAAGGTTGTCCCATGCTGCCCCTGCACAGCTCTCAGGGGCTGATGAATCTGACCCCACACAGAGTTAGTGGAGAGTCCATATGCAGTGCTTATCAAGCTTACAGCAGAATGAAGATAACTCTATGGCTACAAGACATCAGAGGCTCTCACATCCAGCAAACCACTTTGGAATCACCACTCTGAAATACAGAGGGAGAGTTGCCAGAGTTTTAAACTTTCCTCCTGCCTTTGAGGATTTAATCATTTGGTGTTGAGGTCACAATTCAGGTAGCACTTCATGCTGGAGGTGGGGTGTAGCAGGCCATGCAAAGAGAAAACAGAAGTGTGTTCTCACAGAGAGCAGCACAGCCTCCCCACAGCACATGGCTGCACTCCTCCCGACAGCTCCTGACATCTTCCTCTCTGGCTCCACCGTACCCAGCCCCCAGGAAGCCCGAGGCTACAGTTCTGCAGCACACAGTGCTCTTGCTGAGGGACATATCATGCAGTCTGTAGATCTAAAGATGCAGTGCACCTTACTGCTTCATTACGGACCACTGCTCACCTGCCTTGCAGCATAACACTTCTGCCTTCCTCTCTCCAGGTCTCTGCTGACTCCAAGTATCCTCTTTTTATAAAAATTCTGGATGCAGTCCGAGGAAGTCCAGCTCCAAGTGTTCCAGTTAAGTTATATAAAGAAGCTGCAGATGGATCTTGGGAACTGTTAAATTCCAAGTAAGTCATACCAAAATAATGAGTGAAAGCAGGGGAAGGCAATGGGAAGAGGCCAAGGAGCTGCAAATGCAATTTCACATTCTCCAGCAGAAGATGTGATTCTTACTCAGAGGAGAAGAGAAGGTCCTATTGGATCCATTTGCTGCAGCCAGCCTTTTAACTGTAGCACAGTTCCAGCCACCAAAATGGGTTTATAATGCTCTATAATCACTCTGAGCACAAGAAATTGTTTCCAACTCTCCTTTAACTCAATCCCTGCTTCTCTTCAATTTCATTACCGAGGATGATGTTACTTTTTAGTACCCAGCAATGAACTGCTGTGCTGTTACCAGAACAATCAGGCAGACTCTTCTAGGGCTTGGGGTTTTTTATGATGAGGAAGTTGTGATAAATCAACCTCTCCACTCTTGTTGATTGGTAAATAATTGGATGTTAGCAAGAGATGCTGAAACAACTGCTCTCAGATAAAAGATGTTTGGGTTTAGCTGAGAATGATTATTAGAGAAAGGAGCAGTTATCTAACTATTATCAGTCTACCAGAAAGTTGAAATAGAGACATCTGCATCAGTTTTGCTGCCTCCCACACAAGATGGGTATCTAACCGCTGAAACAGGTCCAGGGGAGGGCCACAAAGATGAGCAGAGGGCTAGAGAACCTCCCCTGTGGGGACAGGCTGAGAGAGTTGGGACTGTTCAGCCTGGAGAAGGCTCTGGGAAGACTTGAGAGCAGCCTTCCAGTACCTGAAAAAGGTGGGGAGGGAATTTTTACAAGAGCCTGTAGCAAAAGGATGAGTGGCAATGGATTAAAGGTTGAGGAAGGCAGATTTAGACTCAAGATTAGAAAGACATTTTCTACAGTGTAGGTGGTGAGACACTGGAACAGGTTGCCCAGGGAGGTTGTGGATCCTCCCTCCCTGGAGGTGCTCAAGGCCAGGTTGGATGAGGCCTTGAGCAACCTGGGCTAGAGTGAGGTGTCCCCACCCATGGCAAGGGGGTTGGAACTAGGTGACCTTTAAGATGCCTTTCAATCCAAACCATTCTGTGATTCCTTGAATCTGAATGGATTTGCAAACCTCTGGTAACTGACTACAGAGAATCTGGTCTGATATAAGCGGTGTTCTGTGACTTCATGTTTCTATGCTTCATTAAAACACAAATCCCAAGTAATGCACTAGAGGATCACAGTATCACACAGTATCACTTAGGTTGGAAAGGACCTCGAGGATCATCGAGTCCAACCTATCAACACAGACCCCATGACTAGACCATGGCACCAAGTGCCACGTCCAATCTCCTCTTGAACGCCTCCAGGGTCGATGACTCAACCACCTCCCTGGGCAACCCGTTCCAATGCCGAATGACTCGCTCGGTGAAGAACTTCCTCCTCACCTCGAGTCTAAACCTCCCCTGGTGCAGCTTGAGACTGTGTCCCCTTGTTCTGGTGCTGGTTGCCTGGGAGAAGAGGCCAACCCCTTCCTGGCTACAACCACCCTTCAGGTAGTTGTAGAGGGCAATGAGGTCACCCCTGAGCCTCCTCTTCTCCAGGCTAAACAACCCCAGCTCCCTCAGCCTCTCCTCATAGGGCTGTGCTCAAGGCCTCTCCCCAGCCTTGTTGCCCTTCTCTGGACACGTTCAAGTGTTTCAATGTCCTTAAACTGAGGGGCCCAGAACACAGTACTCAAGGTGCGGCCTAACCTAAGCAGAGTACAGGGGCACAATGACCTCCTTGCTCCTGCTGGCCACACTATTCCTAATGCAGGCCAGGATGCCATTGGTCCTCCTGGCCACCTGGGCACACTGTTGGCTCATATTCAGGTGGCTGTCGATCAGCACACCCAGGTCCCGCTCTGTTTGGGAGCTCTCCAGCCACTCCAACCCCCCAAAAAATGACACAAAAACCCATCCAGTTCTTCATTTGTCTCTCCATGCATTTTGGATAGAACATGTTCAGAGAAAGGTCTGGCAGCTAGACCCCAAACCAGTGGTTTGTGACTGCTAAAATCAGCAGCACTATCACTTGCGGATAGCCGACCCGATCAAACCCCAGTGTTATATAACTTAGTTCATAGAAATGGGCTTCAACCCAGAGACATGTTTGAGAGACAGCATTCAATATTGGTTCTGGAGCCCTGAATGGGCCAGTGTTCAAAGGTGTATGGTTTCATACCGGTGTTATGGCCTTGGATAGCGCTGATAGCATCTTCAAACCAAACAAAACCATCTGTTTGTCGAGGATGGAAAACCAACTGATCAATACAGGCATGTTGGCTGACCTACAGCCATTTCAAATAACAGATCTCAGTTTTCAAGTAGCCAACTGCAATAAAAGCTATTTGCACTGATAAAACAACTCAAGATGCTTAAATAAGAAACCCACAGAAAAATCAAGGGAGCTGACCCTACTGATTTGCAGAGTGAGGGCAACAGAGCTTCCACATTGCTTACAGCAGTGCTGACGTCTTCTCTCTGAGTGAGTTCACTTAATTAGCTCCAAGACATTGCCAAGATCCCATGCATAATAACACCAGCTTTTGGCTCACCCCCAAACCATGCAGAGCAGTGATGTGGCAGGCAGCCATCTGCTGTGGCCATCATGGAAGCAGCAAATGCCAAGATAAGCTCTGAAGCGTCCCTAATACAGATGGACACAAGCCATTCCTGATCAATAGGAGCATTCATCGTGTTACTTAGGCTACACAACATCCCTCAAGTTCAGTTGCTAAGATCTACATCTTAACCAAAATATGAGAGTGCATTCTTCTGCCCTCACCCAGACAAACCACTGACAACGGAGAGCTCCACGAGCTCGCCAGTAAAGAACAATTTGTAGCCGGGCTCTACAAGATTGAGCTGGACACAGCCTCTTACTGGAAGAGATTGGGCTTGAATCCCTTCCATCACCATGCTGATGTGAGTACTCATCCCTTCCTGTACTTTAATTCCATAGAATGAAGGCACTTTGTAGGGCTAGGCTTCAATTACTGATTGCATGTGTTGGAATCTTCTTTTCACTTCACAGTATTTTTACATTAACACTTTAAATCCACAGTCTCAGTGGACAGGACAAAGGGTAGTGGCTTCCAACTGGAAGAAGCTGGATTTAGGCTGGACATTAGGATGAAATTCTTCTCTGTGAGGGTGGTGGGGAACTGGAAGAGGTTGCCCAGAGAAGCTGTGGAGGCTCCAAGCCTGGTAGTGTTCAACACCAGGTTGGATGGGGCCTTGAGCAACCTGGTCCAGTAGGAGGTGTCCCTGCCTGTAGCATTGGGGTTGGAACTAGCTGATCTTTAAGGTCCAGTATCACAGTATCACTTAGGTTGGAAAGGACCTCGAGGATCATCGAGTCCAACCTATCAACACAGACCCCATGACTAGACCATGGCACCAAGTGCCACGTCCAATCTCCTCTGGAACACCTCCAGGGACGATGACTCAACCACCTCCCTGGGCAACCCGTTCCAATGACGAATGACTCGCTCGGTGAAGAACTTCCTCCTCACCTCGAGTCTAAACCTCCCCTGGTGCAGCTTGAGACTGTGTCCCCTTGTTCTGGTGCTGGTTGCCTGGGAGAAGGGGCCAACCCCTTCCTGGCTACAACCACCTTTCAGGTAGTTGTAGAGGGCAATGAGGTCACCCCTGAGCCTCCTCTTCTCCAGGCTAAACAACCCCAGCTCCCTCAGCCTCTCCTCATCGGGCTTGTGTTCAAGGCCTCTCCCCAGGCTTGTTGCCCTTCTCTGAACACGTTCAAGTGTTTCAATGTCCTTCTTAAACTGAGGGGCCCAGAACTGGACACAGTCCCTTCCTACACAAACCCTTCTATGAGTCTATGAATTGTCTGGTGTTTGTTTTTTCTTCCTCCAGGTGGTGTTCACAGCTAACGACTCTGGCTATCGCCATCACTCCATCACTGTTTTCCTCAGCCCCTTTTCTTACTCAACTACAGCGGTAGTTAGTGAGCCAGTGGAATAGAAGACATCAAGCATGAAAAGTTAGACGTGCGAATTGAAATTCCCATAAATAATAAGACTTTCGTTCCTGACTTTAGCAACACTTAACTTCAGGAAGAACGTTTATTGACTTTGTTTTCCAATACTCTTCTGAATAAAAGCATCCTGTATTTCTGTACTCCTTAATCACTGCTCTTCTGAGTAGAAGTTTAGGGCTTGAAAAAAACAAACCCAAACACATTAAGCTTAGACAAAGCAAGCGCGTTGAAACTGCATTACTGGGCTTCTGTGAACAAATGGAAGCCTTTCATGAAGTTAATCACCCACATTCCTCCTTGCAAAGAGAGGGAACAAAGCACATCTGAAAGGCATCTCACAGAAAGTAAACACAGAGAAAATGCAATCCACCACCTACCATCATCTCTGCTGTACTAGTGAAGCCCGCAAGAGAGGAGGACACATGGGACTGCTACCCAGGGCCCCACATACCATCAGTTAAACTCACCTCCCAGTACTGACTTTTAAGATGCAGAAGTAAAGCAGCTTAAAAGTGATGGCAAGGCAGAACAGCATTTCAGGATGCTGCCTGTACCTAAAATGCCTTCTTTCCTGTTTTCCAATGTAACTGGTGAGACCTCCAAGGACAGCCCACGTCCAGTGCTGCAGAGAAGTACAACCACCAAACAGAGATGAAGACGTTTAGTCATGTATTTTCATAAAAGGCTGCAAATAACTTTGTCCCCAGTTGAAGTACTCCCCAAAATTACCTCTAACCTACAGACACTTGTGTAATAGTTATAAGAAACATGAGGATAACGATTCCTGAGAAACCCAACTCCCTGTGTAATGCCAGGAGGGGGAATCCTTCTATTTCACATTCTTGTAAGCCACATGCAAGGAAGATTACCTCCTAAGCAGAAGAACAGAGAAAATCCATTAGGAGATTCCACAAGAACAGCAACCCTGTCTTGGAAGAGTATACAGAAACATTGAGTCATTTAGCCCAAGAAAACCAAAAGCTGAAATAATATAAAGAGCAATACAGGGATTTGTTAGCCTAAGGCTTGACTCCCATCACAGCCTAACCTCATGTATTTACTGGGCAGGTGTCTCCTTTTGGTCTACAGAATAGAGCACTAGAAACATGACAACTTGATCCACAAACAAAACACAAAGAAGGTATATTGTGTTGGCCCCAGCAGAAGAGGGACGTGGAGCTGCTGGAGCAGGTCCAGAGGAGGGCCATGAAGGCCAATGCCATCCTGGCCTGCATCAGGAACAGTGTGGCCAGCAGGAGCAGGGAAGTCATTCTGCCCCTGGACTCAGCACTGGTTAGGCCACACCTTGAGTCCTGTGTCCAGTTCTAGGCCACTCAAATTAAGAAGGACATTGAGACACTTGAACATGTCCAGAGAAGGGCAACAAAGGCTGGGGAGAGACCTCGAGCACAAGCCCTATGAGGAGAGGCTGAGGGAGCTGGGGTTGCTTAGCCTGGAGGAGGCTCAGGGGAGAACTTATTGCTGTCTACAACTACCTGAAGGGAAGTTGTATCCAGGAGTGGGTTGGTCTCTTCTCCCAGGCAATCAGCACCTAACAAGAGGACACAGTCTCAAGCTGCACCAGGGCAAGTTTAGGCTGGAGATGAGGAGAAAGTTCTTCACAGAGAGAGTTGTTAGCCATTGGGATGTGCTGCCCAGGGAGGTGGTGGAGTCACCGCCCCTGAAGGTGTTCAAGAGGGGATTTGACATGGCACTTGAAGCCATGGTTTAGTAGTCATGAGGTGTTGGGTGACAGGTTGGACTTGATGATCCTTGAGGTCTTTTCCAGCCTTATTGATTCTATTCTATGAAGATGATCCGAGGGCTGGAGAATCTCACCTCTGAGGACAGGCTGAGAGTTGGGTCTGATCACCCTGGAGAAGAGCAAGCTGCGGGAAGACCTTATAGTGGCCTTGCAGTACCTGAAGGGAGTGACAAAAAAGCTGGGGAAGGACATTTTACAAGGGCTTGTTATGATAGGGTGAAAGGGAATGGATTGATGCTCGAGGAGGGCAGATTTAGACAGGAAATTGGGAAGAAATTCTTTACAGTGAGGGTGGTGAGACACTGCAACAGGGTGCCCAGGGAGGCTGTGGATGCTCCCTTCCTGGAGGTGTTCACGGCCAGGTTGGATGAGGCCTTTGAGCAACCTGGGCTAGTGCAAGGTGTCCCTGTCCATGGCAGGGGGGGTTGAAACTAGATGACCTTTAAGATGCCTTCCCACCCAAACCATCTTATGAATCCATGTTCTCCCCAGAGCCTCAGAATAACCAAACCAACGCCATCTTTAGAACATTGTATTTCATAAAAGACAATGATAAAAAAGTACAAACATTGTCATGAACAACAAAAAAAAAGAGGAAAAAGAAAGAAAAAAAAAGGAAAATAATAACAATACTAAAAAAAAAAATAGATATGATAGTACACAGGAAATTCCCAGCATTTGTTTCAGTGCAGTTTTCATTAAGCCTACCTTACATACCTCTAAGAAATAAAATCATCTTAAGTACACTTCCTCTTGCTGATATGCAATGGATCCTTTTAAGTTTGTAAGTAGCTGGCTCATTAGTAACCCACCACAACAGAGGCATTAGTAAACATAACAATAGAAAAATAGACTGGCAGGGTCCAAGGGAAAGGCCATTTTGCACTGGCTTTTCAACAGCCTGTCCATTGCAAAATGGATTCTCTCTTCTATATTCCCCTACTGCAGTTTGAAATACAGCAAATGGCCTGGGGAGTATCTCAGCATGGCTGTCAGACGCCGCTGTCAATGTTTCTGTCATGTTTCTACTTGTTCATTTGCAAGACATTCAGAACCTTGGAAAACACTCCCTCTCTCTCTCCTCCCTCCATGCTCACTCCTTGAAGACAGCCTTAGTTTGCCTTGTCAGCAATGCAAAGCTCAATGTGATTTGCCTTCCCTCTGTGTTTTACCAGAGCCGTGAAAGTATCAAAAGGAATGTGGACAACTCTTAGTTCTGCATCACACTGATTTTGTTTGAAGGCACTGTCTATGTTAAACTCCACTACAGAAGAGTACTGAGTTCAGGCAGGTAGCATATGAACACCATTCTGATGTCATTTCAGATGGCAACTTCTCCCAGTTCCCAACAAGGTGATAAAAATGTATTGAGAGAAGGGCGTTGGGTAACAACTCATAACCAAACACCCATCGCTTTGGGGCACCAAAATGTAAGCTTGAACTCAGCTGTATGTCCAAATCCCTTCACAGGCTGCTCTACATCACCTTTTTCTGAGACCCTCCATGATTAAATCACTTAAAGCTGTAAGGCTCTATTAGCCCAGCCACAGTCTATGTGTAATATTGTATGTATATACACCGACATATGCAGCAGAGTGTTTTGAATTGCACATTCATTTCACACAATGCCTAACAAATGGGCACAAAAGCATGCTTCAGGCAAAGGTGCAGACCTGGAGTACCAAAGGATGTTTCACAGCCATGGGTGTTGAGTTTGAGTTGAACTTGTACTGAAAACCAGCAATCACTTCAAAACACATCAGGGCTTCAAAACAAAAGCCAAAAAGCCCTATTCAACAAGAATTGTATTAGCCTGGTAGGAAATAGATCTTCAGAATGAAATTAGTCATACTTGCTCGTACAGTGTATCAGTTACCCCACCCCACCCCCCTTTGTCCATATGCTTCAAAATATTCTATATACTCAGCTATAGAAAAATAGATCAGGAGGTGATCAAACCACTTAAGCATGCTTTTGAAGGAGGGTTTGCTCACTTTATGCTCACTTGCTGCTATTTGCATTGCTTGACATCATTTCTACAGCACATTGGCTCAACTGCTAGATGTTAAGGTAATCCCAACACAGTTTAAAACACCCCTTACAGTTGCTCTCAGCTTCACTTAAATCACTACATTTCTACCTAAATATTTAGGATGCCTACAGCTAAGCTCCTTACTTTACTGAAGAATGGCTAGGGGCAAAATTGCTGCTGGGATGTCAAAGAAATTAAAGGTGTTTATGGCAAACAAACTGAAATATACAAAGCACCACACCATCTGTGGCAGCAACTCAGGCAACCAACACACAGTAATGAGTTGAAGTCTGTCAATGCTCTTACAGTACACTCTGTGGATAAACAATCCTTATTATATAGTGTTTTCCATTCTTTGTGGGAGCAGGAGTCAGTCTTTGGTTCCTAAAGAGTTGAGTAACTGTGACAAACAAAAATAAGCTCAGCAGATCTTGGTCGGTATCTTTGCGTTAGCATAGAAAATAAACGATCCCGTCCTTTCGCTCACTATTAACAAGGGCTGTAAAAAAATATTAGGAGAAGATAATGCTTGGCAGGGGGGGATACTTTTAGGTAGCATAACATTACAAGCCAACAGAAAATATAAGTGTTTTTCACAGTAAGCCAAGGAAAAAGGCTTGTTACTCATACACACACCACCACAAAATAGAGAGGCAGGCAGGACCGATCCTTAGCGGGACTGTGCAACCTCAACGTCTCATCGAAAGTCATCGACTTGAGGATACTTAGTGCATCATAGAAGCACTCAGCACTCTACCAGAACAGGCCCTTAAATAGCTTTATTGATTAATATATTAGGAGTGGAATTTTAAAAAGCACTTGGGATTGGCCTGCTTCAGTTCCACTCCCCGCCATCAGCAGCGGAACAGCCTGACCGACGCCCCGGCTCTGAAAATCCCACGCTGCAAGCACTACAACTAGTTAGGACTAGGTTTGCTTATTTGCATAAAAATCTAACTTTAATATTCTTCCAATGAAGACACAGTTATACTTTTTTGGCTCTTCTGATTTTGGAGGAATAAAAGTGCTGTTTACTAAGCTAGATATATATATATATATAGATATCTATATATTTCATTAAAAAAAGGACCAATACCAAAATACTGTACGCACCCAGACACATCGTTTTAGGCATTAAAGTCCCTGACACTGACACCAGTGGCACACTTGGAAACAGTGAAGAACTCCTGTAGGTCAGCATAATAGCAACAGCTGCAAGATTTTGTTCAGGAATGCACATGCAATATGCATACCAAGAGGGTCTAGATGGCAGGCAGGGCATCATCCAGTTTCGCTGGCAATAAATAAAACTCAAAGCTTTCTTTCTAGCAAGCTCTTCTAGGAAACTGATTTTTCTACAGGGATATGCAAAAAGGCCTAGAGCTCAGAACTAGTATAACAGTTTACAGTCATAGCTGGCCAACAATTAATATTTCCTTCATTTCACATAAGGTATAACCTTGTTTTAAGCATACTTACAGTTTACACTTGTTCTTTCATGCTAAGAAAAACATTCCTATAGAATTCAAAGAAGAACACACTCAAATACATACTGGAGCATAAAATATTGAGCCATTGAAAAGGCATGTACACACAGTAATTTACATCACATATTTACAAAACACATTCTAAAAAGAAACAGAAGCATTCATTTTAAATATGGGGAAGGGTTAGGAGGGTGGTTTAGTATAAAAAACAAACCCCACAACATTGCTGGAAGGAGTGGTTCCTTCTGTCCCTACTTCCAGAGAAGCTACAAGTCTGTGTTCTGCAGTTTCTTTAGCTGAGTGGTTAAGAACATGAAGAATGAAGGCTTGGACAGTAGTCTCATGCTGTAAACATCTGAGTGGTGCTGCTGAGTGGTAGCTGCTGGCTTGGCTTTTCTCTTCCCATGGTACATGCAGTCACCTCTCAGCCCAAAATATGCAACAAAACGGTCACAAGTGTCTAATTCTAAGCTGCTGTTTGTTGGGTTGGTTTTGGTTTACAGGGTCCTTTAGTAGCTTCCAGTGCTAGAAGTTTCTTCTGGTAGGGCAGTCTGTCATTCCACTTCCATCAATAGTCTCTAACAGGAGCGAGTTCTGGTATGAGATTAACAGTTATATTTTTATACAACCTACTGACAAGTATTTTGGGAGTGTATATTAAATTGTTCAAGCCATCAATATACTGACGTTCCCTGGAATACCTCAGGAGTTTGTACCTGCAGAGGGAGTTGGAAGAACAAAAGATGAGAAAGAATTGTGAGAAACAAGTCAGTTGATGTCAGACTGTAACAGACAGTTCATTTGGAAACATGCTTTAAATCCTGGGGCTTGGAAACTACCAAATTCCCTTCCCAAGCTTTAAAAGCAATCTGCTTCCTGGCTTTTAATGCACCTAGGATTTCATCTTCACTTCTGTAAGTTAACATTAAGACTAAATAACTAAGGTGGCATTTATTAGGTATGCTTTTTATGGCCCCAAACCAAACTGATTCAGAAAGAACATTCAATTTCTTCACATTCTGTGGCTGTAAAGCTCAACTATGGAGCTCAGAGAAGACTTAGAAACCTTCACTCTTCATCATTGTATATTTAAAGGTCTGAATTGTTCTTCCTGCCATTCTTGAGACTGCTGTATTTGCAAACATCTAACTTTGAGGTCATTAAAATACCCTCCACAAATTACTGCTTGATCATGGGGAAAAACCCCTCCACAGAGTACTGACTGATCATGACAAAACCCCTCCACAGAGTACTGATTGACCATGGGGATAAAACTCCTCCACAGAGTACTGATTGATCATGGGGAAAAAACCCCTCCACAGAGTACTGATTGATCATGGGGAAAAAACCCTCCACAGATTACTGATTGATACTTTCTAGTCTCATATCATGTATTTACCCAAGTCTGCTCAACTTCTCTACTTAAAAATGAGGAAACAGAAAAGAAAGATGTTCCCAGAATGAGATAGCTGTCGATAACAGAATTGAGCAGGACTTCTAACTACCTGGAAACACACACCATAAACCCTTAGGTTGTGTTTCATATTCAGATCTTTAGGTGTAGCTCATCTCTGGTTGCTATTCCAGTCCAGGGAATATTCCAGAATCTACTGGCCAGTTAAAGTGTTTGGTATCTTTGCAGCAAAAGAAAGGAACTCAGAAAGGAAAAGTTTACCTCAGTGTAAGGAGGAAATGAGAAAATCTGTACCTCAGGAAAGAACAAAATATGATGGAAGAAACCAATCACTGAAGCACAACATTTTTTGATTGGAAAAGACCTCCAAGATCATCAATCCAACACCACCATGCCCTCTAAACCATGTCCCAGAGTGCCATGGCCCCAGGTTTCTTGAACGCCTCCAGGGATGGTGACTCCCTGGGCAGCCTGTTCCAATGCCTGACCACTTTTCCAGAAAAGAAATTTTTCCTGACCTCCAACCTAAACCTCCCCTGGCACAATTTCAGGCCACTTCCTCTCATTCTACCACCCTGATACTAGGGAGAAGAGACCAAGCCCCACCTCACCCCAACCTCCTTTCGGGGAGCTGTAGAGAGCAAGGAGGCCTCTTTTCAGCCTCCTCTTTGACCCCAGTTCCCTCAGCCAGTCTGTTTTCAGGCAGAAGTCATTTCCCCTAGCTGTACTGCTTCTTTTTTTTTTCCAGAACAGCCAAATTAACCAACTAATGGAGCCCTGCCAGCACTAATGCCCAAACTATTAAGGAACAATAACATTCTGCATCAAAGATTATGACGATAATACCTCCTGACATGCCAACTCAGTCTCTCTCATGGTTGAGTAAGAAATATCTGAACACTAAACATAATGTGTTTAAGAAAAGAGAAAGTTTAGCCCTAAAGAGGGAATGACACTGAGAAGCACTGACTGCTCATTTGAATATGGGGAAGGTTTGTATGGGTGTAGGAGAAATATATTACTGGCATCTTCAGCTCTAGTATTTGAACAGTGTCCTTACCGTCCTAAAAACTGGACTTCACCTCTGTGATGGTGAGGAATGGATTTGTACTTCCCTAAGTCTCCCTCTGGTCTTGTCACATTATATCCAGCATAGTGAACCCTGCAGTACAAAAGCATTTGCATGAGGAATGTTAAAAAGGAGGATTTCACAGCAAAAAGGGAAAAAATATGTCTCACATCTGTTAAGGCTAAGTCTTCGCTTTCCCTGATGTTCCCTCTGCAAACCCCAAAGCCCTCCTTACTGAACTAAAAGAGCTGGCAATGTGAAATAAATAATTGCAGAGTCCATCATGCTTTGTTCTTAGAGCACAACAGCATAAGAAGATGAAAATAGTAAGGAAAGAGAACCAAAACACATAATCCTTTGGGGGGAAAAAAATAGCTCTTTAAATGCAAACTCCTGCAGACACTTTGTTTCAGCTGCTCAGCTGGAACATTTCACACTGGTATATTGTGAGCTGTTAGTAACACAGTGAGCATTGCTGTCCATTGTCCAACTTGTGACATTCATAGAGCTTCCAAATTAAACTCCCAAATGCTGCTCCTGAAATATGAAAGTTACTTGAACTCATGCTGACTCCACATCTGTGGGATCATAACCCATAATGCTAGCAGCAAGAGAGAGGTAAAGGAAAATCAAAAAGCAACAGAAAAAGACAAGAAGGAATGAGACTAAATGTGCTTAATGCATGCTGTTGTAGCTCTTATTTGTTACAAGACCTAAGTCTTAAAGGGCTGTTAACTGTCCCCAGGCCAAGAAAAAAGAACATCATACTTATCCCTTCAAACAGTTCTGCTCTGATATTTCTGAAGTGAACTCCTTAGGACATGACAGAATTTGCTAACAAAGACTGCAGTGTGACAACTGTCAGAAAAAACCCTCATCACTCTCAAAGGGTGGATAGCACAGAACCATGAGGAAGGCAGAAACAGTGAACACTCACCTGTTCCAAAGATCATCATCTTCTCCACCCCATCCCCAAAAGGCATTTGGAAACCCATTGATCTTCTTAAACTGCTCCACTGTCAGGCCGCTCACACCACCAAAGAACTCGTTGTACGGAAGACTGCAAACAAAAGGCAGATGCTGTGTTGTTAGTGAACATAGGTAGGCAGTCCTGCCTTTGAACAGTACCTCTCACAGATTGTTTCAGGTTGGAAGGGACCTTCAAAGATCATCTTGTCCAACACCCCTGCACTCAGCAGGGACACCTCCAACTAGATCAGGCTGCACAGGGCCGCATCAAGGCTATCTTGAATCGTGTCTCCAAGGATATCTCAACTACATCCCTGGGCAGCCTGTTCCAGTATCCCACCACCCTCATTGCAAAGAACTTCTTCCTGATGTCCAGCCCAAACCTACCCTGCTCCACTCCCAAACCATTGCCCCCGTCCCTTCAAAGGCCCTTCCAAACAGTCCTTTGCCAGCCCCACCACAGGCCCCCCTCAGCTACTGAAACGCTGCTCCGAGGTCTCCCCAGAGTCCCCTCTTCTCCAGGCCGAACAGCCCCACCTCCCTCAGCCCATCCCCACAGGCAAGGTGCTCTCAGAAAAACAAGCAGCCCAAACCAAGGACATGAACAGATGCTGAATGAATTCACTGAGGGAAACTGGCTCACAGATCACTGGCATTAAGCAGCATCTACAGAAGATGAACAACGTGTTTGAAGCAGCGTCTGAATCGCACAACAAGCGCTCAAGCTGTAGCTCGAATTAGCATCACCACATGAAACAAAAGTCTGTCACCTATTTCAGATGGCTGATCTAGACCCACAGCTGAAGTGTTAAGTAAAACCTTCAAACTATTCTATTTTGACACTATTCAACTGAAAACAACAAACCACAAAGCCCTCTCTTTAACCAGCTGGGAAAAAAAAAGCTACAAGTCAGTGATGCACCCATTCAGTAATTTTGATTCATAACTACATTCTACAGAAGTGTTAAGACTTGGAAGAGCCTTAACAGTACATGTTCACCCACAGTGGAAAACACATTTATTAACATTTTAGAAGGTAAATTTTTTGAATCCAAAAGACCTCCAGGCTCTGTTGTCAGCCAGCATACGGTAACTGCTAAAATACACTATTGAGATAAGCAGTTGGCCAGCAGGAGCAGTGGCTATAGCTAGATAGGAGAACACACTATACCCAGGCAATGTGATTTCCAGTTTTCAAAATACTTTGCCAGCCTTTAACAAAATTATATTTAAGGATCTATATTTACTTCCTCCAATACTGACTTGCATCCTGAAAGCAGAGGCTGCCACAGAAAAGCGTGTGCCTCTTTTAGAAAGAGCCTACGGATTCAGCAGATGAAGCTAATCAAATCATAACTGCTCAGGAGATGCTGCCAAATCTGGAACCTCCAAGGAGTTAGGGCTACCTACACAAAGATTTACCATGGCTTAGGACAAAACTGTCACACTGAAGGACAAATGACCCCAGAATGCAAGGGGAAAGAAAAAGAAACACACAGGCATGTAATATCTAATCTGTGGAAACACGGGGTTCAACCAACAGCTGGGAAGGGACTTTTTGCAAGGGCTTATAGTGATAGAATGAGAAGGAATGGATTGAAGCTCGAGGAGGGTAGACTTAGACTGGAGATTAGGAAGAAAGGACACAGAGGACACATAGAGGACACAGTCTCAAACTGCACCAGGGGAAGTTTAGGCTGGAGGTGAGGAGAAAGTTCTTCCCAGAGAGAGTTGCTAGCCATTGGAATGTGCTGCCCAGGGAGGCGGTGGAGTCACCACCCCTGGAGATGTTTAAGAGGGGACTGGACATGGCACTTGGTGCCATGGTTTAGTAGTCATGAGGTCTTGGGTGACAGGTTGGACTCGATGATCCTTGAGGTCTTTTCCAACCTTATTGATTCTAGGATTCTATGAAATTCTTTACAATGAGGATGGTGAGACCCTTGAACAGGTTGCCCAGGGAGGTTGTGAATGCTCCCTCCCTGGCGGTGTTCAAGGCCAGGCTGGATAAGGCCTTGAGCAACCTGGGCTAGCATCAAGTGCCCCAGCCCACGGCAGGAGGGCTGGAACTAGATGATTTTTAGGATCCCTTCCCACCCAAACCATTCTATGAATCTTTGCATCTATGACATCTTTCAGGGTGGGTTGTTACTGTAGCTCCCTTTCAGCATTTCACTGAAATAATTGGTGCTCTAAAAACATTTCAAAACAAAACAAACCAACCAAAAAAATCAACCCCCCCAAATAGCTCCTAGCAAAAACCAACAGAGAACTACCACCCATCCAAAGGCAACCCACCAACCAAAACTAAAATCAGTTAGGGTAAGAGAGCTCCTAAACCTGTCTGAGGTTTTCATTCAGATGTTATGCATGAGTGTGTGCTGCACAGGTACTTTTTGGTGTACATGCCTAAATAGGCATTTAAGGTATTTTTATATACAGAGATACAGGTATCCCATAAACATCTTCTGTAAACATTTCTCTGCATTTAGACATTTGATAAATTAAATGCATATAAAGATAGAAGAAATCTCTTTTAGGTATGGTCCTTTGTATCTTTGTTTAAACACATATAAAAAGCTTTCAAGGTTTGACTGTGAATTGGCTGACAACCACAAGTCCATTGGATTGATTGGCCATTGGAATGTGCTGCCCAGGGAGCTGGTGGAGTCACCATCACTGGAGGTAAGATAGAATAGAATTAACCAGGTTGGAAAAGACCTTTGAGATCATCAAGTCCAACCTATCACCCAACACCATCTAATCAACTAAACCATGGCACCAGGCACCCCATCCAGTCTCTTCCTAAACACCTCCAGTGATGGTGACTCCATCACCTCCCTGGGCAGCACATCCCAATGGCCAATCTCTCTTTCTGGGAAGAACTTCTTCCTAACATCCAGCCTAAACCTCCCCTGGTGTTTGGGAAGAGATTGGATGGGGGGCTTGGCGCCATGGTTTAGTTGATTAGATGGTGTTGGGTGATAGGTTGGACTTGATGATCCCAAAGGTCTTTTCCAACCTGGTTAATTCCATTCCATTGCTATTCCTGTTCCAGTTCCATTCCTATTCCAGTTCCATTCCCGTTCCATTCCTATGCCTATTTCATTCCTATTCCATTCCCATTCCCATTCCATACACATAGTCATGCTTTCAATGCATTCCTTTTGATCTGTCAGGTTGACCGGGTTGCCACGTTGAGTAACTCCACAATTAAGATCTCAGGCTGGCAAACACATACATGTAGCAAGCAATAAGCTCCAGCTTTATGTGAAGTGATTGGAAGAGTGTCGTGAGACAGCAGAGTGTTAAAAAGCAAGTGAAACATCATTAATGTAAAGTGGCAGTGGGACAGGGGGTAACAAAACTGCAGGGCCCACTACATTCATCAAATGTCAGCAGAGGCTGAAAACAAGTCATGAAGTGAGCTTGCAATGAGAAAAACCTCTTCAAAAGCAATGCAAAGCAGAAAGAGATTGTAATTAGCAAATTCAGTGAGACATTTTTCCTGTGGTATTTTGCTGCAGACTATCTGCTTATCTTCATTAAGAGCCACCACAAAAGCTCACATTGCCACAAAAGATTTCTAATAAGCAAAGCAAGTTTTCCCCTTTTGACACACAGACATTTTGGTTTGGTTTTACAGACTCACAGATTGCATTGGGTTGGGAGGAACTCTCAAAGGGCATCTTGTCCACCCCTGCTGCAGTCAGCAGGGACACCTCCAACAAGGCTGTCCAGGGCCACATCAAGGCTGATCTTGAATGTCTCCAGGGGGAGGGCCTCAACCACCTCCCTGAGCAACTTCTTCCAGTATTTCACCACTCTCGAACCCTTCTAAACAGTCCCTTCCCAGCCTTCCTCTAGGTCCCCTTCAGATATTCAGTATCACTAAGGTTGGAAGAGACCTCAAAGATCATGAGTCCAACCTGTCACCACAGACCTCATGACTAGAGTAGGGAGGACACTACTGCCCACTGCAGGCTTGAGCTCATGACCTTCCCATTAGGGGTCTTATGCGCCACCAACTGAGCCACATCCTGACATTGAAGCACAGTAGTAACATCTGTCAACTGCCTCCTCTTTCTCAGGCTGAACAGCCCCAATTCTTTCAGCCTGTCTTCATAGGACAGGTGCTCCAGCCCTCTGATCATCCTTGTGGCTCTCTTCTGGACCTGCTCCAGAAGGTCCATGTCTCTCTTGTGGTTTTGTTTTGTTGTTGTTGGGCTTTCTGCTTGGGGGGTGCTGGGTTGTTTCTTTTGGGGTTTGGTTTGTTTTCAGACCATCCTCATTTCAACAAGCTCAGCCCTGAAAATCCTAAATGACACCTGCAAATCACCAACACATCAAATGTTCCTTTTATCCACTCCTTTATGTAAGCACCAGGGTCAGAGGGTTGGCTTCACCTACTGTAAATACTGTCAAAAATTCCCCCAGACTTTAAGACTGTTGCTGGGGCAGTAACAAATGAGTTAAGCAGTAACAACTGAAGTCACTTACATGTACATGTATTTGTCCAGCTTTGCTGCAAAATGCCGAGGCATTTCTCCACATCCATAGTAATTTCTGTCATTTTCAGGTAAGTGATCCACATCATGAAATATTATGCAGTCCCAGACAGCATCCTTCATGGCCTCTTTGAAGCCAACATTAAAGAGCATTGCACGATTAAAAGGTTGTGTACCTGCCTTCAAACAGGAAAAAAAGGAGACACTGTAAGTGTCCAGAGGACTGGAGGTACATCCTCTACCCCACCAAAAAGCATTGACAAAGATACTTGTTACCCCTCTAGCTAAGCAGAAGGATAGCTCTAGTTAGCATCAATTACATCAACTGTATCCCATGATTTAAAGAGTCTAGATGGTCTCCCCTCTTCAACAAACCTTAGCAGCAAGCAGTAATGCTGAAAACGCAGCAAAATATGGGTGGTTTGGATTAATGCAGCAGGAAGAGTCAAGGAAATAATGGTACAAACTAAGACATAAATATTATGGGTTTTTTCCAAACTACAACAGAACAGACTAGACTGTTTCAGTTGGAAAGCCCTTGACTTGAGCCCTGAGGTACAGCACTGGTGGCTGGTCATCAGCCAGGCGTTGCTCCATTTTTGTTTTGTCCTTGCAAACTTCACAGAATCACAGAATGTTACGGGGTTGAAAGGGAACTCAAAAGCTCATCCAGTCCAACTCCCCTGCCAGAGCAGGATCACCTACACCAGATCACACAGGAATGCATCCAGGCAGGTTTTGAATATCTCCAGAGAGGGAGACTCCACAACCCCTCTGGGCAGCTGTTCCAGTGCTCTGTCACCCTCAAAGAAAAAAAATTTCCTTAACATGACAATTTTTCCGTAACAGAGGCATCAAGAAGGCTGGGGAAGGACTTCTTAGGATCTCAGGTAGTGATAGGACTAGGGGAAATGGAATGAAGCTGGAGGGGGGAGATTCAGACTGGATGTGAGGAGGAAGTTCTTCACCACGAGAGTGGTGAAGCCCTGGAATGGGTTGTCCAGGGAGGTGGTTGAGGCCCCATCCCTGGAGGTGTTCAAGCCCAGGCTGGACGAAGCTCAGCCAGCCTGATCTGGTGTGAGGTGTCCCTGCCCATGCCAGGGGGTTTGGAACTAGATGATCTTTGTGGTCGCTTCCAACCCTGACTGATTCTATGATAAGACTCAAAGAGGTGCTGTTATGAGTCTTAAAGTATCAGCCCGTACTGGAAGGAAAGCAACACGGATCTGGCCACTGTTTCAAGCAGGGAATGGAGCTGAACTTTCTCTTCTCATTCAAAGAACTAGAACAGCAGAGTAACAATATTGAAATTCTGGATTTATCCAAACCTTGGTAAGGCTACAGTGTCCCTTGTCAAGTAAATGCTGTTACCTGTTCAACAACATAGAAGGCAAACTCCAGCCGCTGCTTCTGCAACACAGGGATCAGATGGCGGAAGAAAATGGGAAGATGCTCGTGGCGATTCCGGAAAGGAATAAGGATTGCCACCTTCAACAAAGAAAAGAGAGATACATATACATGTGAAAAGGGAAGGAAAAAAAAAAAAGGGAGAGAGAGACACTATATTAGCATTTTTCAATGTTACTGTTTCAACCAGATCTAGTTTCCTCACAGCTTATGCAGGCTTTTCAACGTCTACATTTTACTTGCCTCAATGGTTTACACACTGGTTAGGCCACACCTTGAGTACTGTGTCCAGTTCTGGGCCCCTCAGTTTAAGAAGGACATTGAGATGCTTGAACATGTCCAGAGAAGGGCAACGAGGCTGGGGAGGGGTCTGGAGCACAGTCCTGTGAGGAGAGGCTGAGGGAGCTGGGGTTGCTTAGCCTGCGGAAGAGGAGGCTCAGGGGAGACCTTCTTGCTCTCTACAACTACCTGAAGGGAGGTTGTAGCCAAGTGGGAGTTGGTCTCTTCTCCCAGGCAACCAGCACCAGAACAAGAGCACACAGTCTCAAGCTGCACCAGGGCAAGTTTAGGCTGGAGGTGAGGTTCCCAGAGAGAGCTGTTAGCCATTGGAATGTGCTGCCCAGGGAGGTGGTGGAGTCACCACCCCTGGAGGTGTTCAAGAGGGAACTGGACGTGGCACTTGATGCCATGGTTTAGTAGTCATGAGGTGTTGGGTGACAGGTTGGACTTCATGATCCTTGAGGTCTTTTCCAACCTTATTGATTCTATGATTCATCCCCACTAGGAAAAGCTGCTGGATTTTTGATCAAGCAATTAAAAAAGAAGGTTAAATTCTGGAGTAAAACATAAATTAAGATTTTCCTTTTATGTTCACTTGCTTCTAATTAACAAACACACAGGACAAGGCTGCATCTGTATGCTAAAATGTTTAGTAACAACAGCCAAGGAACCTTTAGAAGTTCTTGACAATCCATTTAGAATCACAGAACCATTAAGGTTGGAAAAGACCTCCAAGATCACTGAGTCCAACCATTGATCGAATGCTGTCAAGTCCACCACTAAGTCATTCTCCTAAGTGCCACATCTACACATCTTTTAAATACCTCCAGGGATGATGATTCAACCAGTTCCCTGGGCAGCCTGTTCTAGTGAAGAAATTTTTCCTAATACCCAATCTAAACCTCACCTGGAACAACTTGAGGCTGTTTCCTCTGAGCCTGTCCCTTGCTGCCTGGGAATAGAGACTGACACCCACCTTGCTACAACCTCCTTTCATGCTGCTGTGAAGAGCAATGAGGTCTCCCCTCAGCCTCCTCTTCTCCAGATGAAGCTGCCCCAGGTCAATATTCTGACATACCGATCAACTTAAGAGCATTTCAAGTTTCTTGGCAAGCTTCATGCTGCCTGTGCTCAAGAAGAGACTAAGACAGACTAAGCTATTACATACTGTATGGAATACAGTGCAGGAAGAGACTGAGAGCTTGCAGTGGTGAGCTGTCCTTACACACCCACAGCAGAAAACCCATAAAAGCAGCACCTCACCTTCCATCGTGGCTTGCAGTCTTTTGGTTTCCAGTGTCCTCCTGGTTTAATGTCTAAATCTTTTGAAAACAGTTGCTGAATCTCATCAAAGCTGATTTCACTCATATTGACATCAATAAGGCCTCCTAAAAGAGGACAAAAAGTATTTTATTTCAATTCAGACAGGTTTGCAGATTACATTGGGTTGGAAGGAACCTCAAAGGTCATCTTGTCCAACCCTCAAGCAAGATCTAACACCCCAGGGTACATCACAGATCAACAGCATCAGAGCCTTGTTTTTCCACTACCTACAGATAAGAACTATTTATGCTATCCTCTTAACATTCAGAGGTTTAAAAATGAATGTCAGTGTTCCCCAATATAAACATCCCTTCAATAAATCCTATGAGCAAAATACTCATTGCAGAGGACACAGAACAAAGTAATTGGAATTCTGTATCTATTTCAGAAAGACAAAGTCACCTTTCACTTTAAGTACTCCTGTAAACAGTTCCACATCATCTGCACCACTGAATGGATACTCAAATTCTGAGTGTCTTCCTACCTTCACTTCCACAACAAAAAAAACAAGAGAGGAAAGTGCACCATCACTACACTCAACAGACCTCCTCAATTTGGATCCTAGACAATTAGAAACATCTTAGGTACAGCTTTCAGCCACTAATTCACCACTCTCAGCATCAAACCCACTTATAGCAAGTGCCTGGATTTGAGAATTACCACTTACAGAACTAATTAGCCCTGTGAGAAAAGCCTTTGCAAATGGCTACTGACAAGAGTGGAAGTCAGCAAGATGCTGCATAAAGAACACAAATGTGGTAGCAACAATCAGGTTAATGCTTATTATGAGAAAATATTTACACTTGGCTGATAGCTAAAAGCTGGCAGTCATTAAATTATGGATGTGTGTAAGTCAAACCTGGATTCATAGTAAATACACTCAAAAGAGGAGGGAATAAAGAAAATTTAGGGAGAAGTGTAAGTTCTTCATAGAAAGAGAGCTTGGCCATTGGGATGTGCTGCCCAGGGAGGTGGTGGAGTCACCATCACTGGAGGTGTTTAGGAAGAGACTGGATGGGGTGCTGGGTGCCATGGTTTAGTTGATTAGATGGTGCTGGGTGATAGATTGGACTCAATGACCTCAAAGTTCTTTTCCAACCTGGTCTGGTCTATTCTATTCTCAAGCTGCTCCTCAACAATTTCTATGCTAGATAATCAAACAGAACACTTGCAATAACTATCTGACAGAAACAAGAAAATATTCTACCTAGTTGTGTCTAAAAACTTAAGTCTTTTGGTGAGGGGCTAGAATTTTAAATCAATGCAAGAAATCACTCCCATTTTGTTTGCTCCCTGAGCTCATTCCCAAAAGATTCTCTTTCCAAAAGACTGCTTCATATTGTAAACCTGAACTGCCCAGCCAGCTAAATCTTGGGGGCAGACCGAAATTTTTGGAGCCTACTAGGAATAACTATTGCTTTCAGGAGAGAGCAGAAGATAATGCAAGAGCTGTTTTAGTTTTGAGTATGATTAAATGTAGAACCACTTGTAAATGTAGAAGGCAACTTAAAGAAATTAAAGGGAAATTATAGGGGGGAAAAAAAAGATCATGAACAGCATAATAAGGAGAAGACCTTTTAAGAACAGATTCAAACAAATCCATAGTTATTAATTTTAGAAGACAAGGGAAGCCAGGCAGTTGCCAAAAAAAGACTGTTGAAATATACACCAGAAGCAGCTAATCCTGAAGAGCTCTACATAAAATGGATTATTATTACTCAAATAATCAAAATAATCAACATCCTAATCTAATTTTGTTGTTGTTATTACTAATAACAATAATTGTTATTAGGTCATTGTTATGATTGTCATCATCATTGTTATGGTTGCATCTGAAACTCCTCAATAACCTGGAAAAAGAAGCCTTACAAAAAGCAGGAGCAAGGCTAATGGAAGGAGCAGTACCCAGAGTCTAACAATGTACAAATTAAATACATTCAAAAATAGATAAGTCACTAAATCAGTTTCAGCTGCCAAGAGACAGAGAAAGAACAAGAGCATCTCAGTTTATTTATAGAATCTAATAGGAAAAGAAAGCTAAACAAAGGTCAATTACTACACAGAAAAGGAAGTGAACAACACATGATGCAAAGGAGTCAGGTGCCTTGGTCTCCTGAGAAAAGTGTAAATGTGATCAGATACTTACAGAGTTTAAATAAAGCTAAAACAACCACAAAAAAAAAGGAGGAATGGCAAATCAGTGTTTATACAAGGCAGGTGATGCTAACTTGATGGGACATGAATTCCCCCCAGGCTGTTTAAAAAGTCACTACAGTAAACCCTGAAATATTGGTACTATCAAAAGTACACAAGAGCAGGGTGAATAGAATCAGACTCCTGTAAAGATCTGTGCTTAGTATTCACTCCTTCATTGCTGCCTAGCACACTGCAATAAAACACAGCTATAAAACACACACACACAAAAAGCAAAGCTGAGGAAGCAAAAAGCATTTTGAACAACAGAATCCAAAACCCAAATAATTTCAACAAATCAGATCCATACTGAAATCAGTAGAGTGAAATCAGTCTTAGAAAGGATGGATTGTTACTGAAGGAGAAATGAAGCACAGGCACACAGAGCAGGCAATACCTGGCTGTGCTGCAGCATGCAGGAAGGTATTTTGATGGTTTATAATGGATTGCCTATTAATAAGAGACAATAAACTGTAATTCATTTGCACAAAAATGGCAAATCTCCTTCTGGAATGCATTAACTGCTGTTATGTGAAAGACAGAAGGTAATTACTAGTTTGTTTGTAACCAGGGGTTCAGTCAGTTATAATGCTTCATGAGGAAATCAAATTGGAGGAAGTCTGCAGTACAAAAACCAAGCATGGCAAGGGCTGTAGAAAGGGTGTAGTCTGGAAAGGCTTGAAGTACTGGTTTAGCTACAAAGGAAGGGACTGACAATAACTCTTGTCCAAGACAGAGTAGCCAGATTCATTCCAAGCATGAAGAAGGGCAAGTCCCTGCTCACTGCAAGGGGGGGGTTGGACAAGATGACCTTTGAGGGTCCCTTCCAACCCACAGTATAACTTAGGTTGGAAAGGACCTCAAGGATCATCGAGTCCAGCCTATCACCACAGACCCCATGACTAGACCATGGCACCAAGTGCCACGTCCAATCTCCTCTTGAACGCCTCCAGGGATGGTGACTCAACCACCTCCCTGGGCAACCCGTTCCAATGACAAATGAAGAACTTCCTCCTCACCTCGAGTCTAAACCTCCCCTGGCACAGCTTGAGACTGTGTCCCCTTGTTCTGGTGCTGGTTTCCTGGGAGAAGAGACCAACCCCTTCCTGGCCACAACCACCCCTCAGCTAGTTGTAGAGGGCAATGAGGTCACCCCTGAGCCTCCTCTTCTCCAGGCTAAACAACCCCAGCTCCCTCAGCCTCTCCTCATAGGGCTTGTGTTCAAGGCCTCTCCCCAGCCTTGTTGCCCTTCTCTGGACACGTTCAAGTGTTTTGATGTCCTTCTTAAACTGAGGAGCCCAGAACTGGACACAGTACTCAAGGTGTGGCCTAACCAAAGCAGAGTACAGGGGCACCAATGCAATCTGTGAAAAATCCACATGATTTTGAAGCCTATATCTGGAGACAGAGAGATTGAAATAAGGCTTATAATCACACCATGCCTAACTGCTACTTGGTTGTAAACAGAGTTCTATGTAACAGAAGTTCACAAGGAACTGAGCTGAACCATCCTTCTGACTCCAGGTCTGTGCATTTACAATGCAAGAGACAAAGTTTAGAATTTGGAGGTGTTGAATGAAACCCAGATAACAGGCTCTGTTACTGTACTCTTCACTGAATAAGCTTCTCTGCTGATATTAGAAAAGAAGCTGTTATGGATTCTAGATTACTCTAATCCACTATTTTTCTTTCTTTGAAGGAAAAAGTTATCAGCAATTCAGCGTGGCTGTCAGCAGCCCTGTTTGGTATGATTTGGATCTGAACTGCTATACTAAACACCTAATGACTTGCTGATGCTGAGTAACAGCCCACAGCTTAAAAGGTTCAAAATCCAGAAAGGCATCACAGATACCTGCAGAAACAATTCCATGTTTTCTCTTCTACAAATGAGTAGTTTATTTGTTTTGCTTGATTTTAAATATAGCAAGTAGAACAAAGATGTTACCATAACAGATACTAAGGAGCAGTTCCTTCCAGAAACAAATTTAGACTTAGCTACAGAGAGCTGCTGATTCTTCTTTAGTTGCCACAGTCTAACACCAAATGTGACCTTTCAATTTAACTAATTAGCTCTGAGGGAGGTGGTGGAGTCACCCTGGAGGCATTCAAGAGGAGACTGGATGTGGCACTTGGTGCCATGGTCTAGTCATGAGCTCTGTGTTGATAGGTTGGACTCGATCATCCTCAAGGTCTCTTCCAACCTTAGTTATACTGTGATACTGAGATTTACACCAATGTTACCATTAATTCTCTCAAAACAATTAAGTCCATCCAGAAAACATTCACTAGGACTGAAGTAATTCCATGGATTACTGATTCAATTTACAGTTTCTTCCAAATGCAGAGCACAACACACATTTATCCTTCTTCACCCCTTGTAACAGCAACTCCTCACAGAGAAAAAAAGCTAGGAGCATAAAGTGGTTTCTATGAATAACTCCAGCTTAGCCAAGGGATTGCAATTTTATAAAGGTTAAATGTAAGAACTATCTGCCATAGCAAACATTCAGTGGTGAAGGTCAAGGTAAGGCAACCACCACCAAAAGCGATTGGTCTCTTTCCTTTTCAGGTTCAAAACCGTCTCCTACCCAGCACTCCTTGATCTTTAGGGATTGCTTTCTCTACAAGCCAGAGGAGAACAAAGAAGGCCCAGAATTTTGTTTGAATATGAATTATGGCATGAAAGGGGAATTCACATTTCCTCACAAGAATTTTTAAGGCTATTCCCAAACGAAGCTACGCTGTCTACAGCACCTAGATCAAGACATGCCAACAGACTTTCAGCCATGCTATTATGTCATGTTACAGACACAGTCTCTTCCAATCTCACTTTGTGTAACTGCTTTAATTGTGCAGCACCCTCTTAGAAGGCCTCCTGCACACACTGGGATACTGCTACTTAGGACATCTGTGATGTGACAGGTTTGATCAAAAGCCAGCAAACCAGTGTGCCCAGGCAGCCAAGAGGGCCAATGGCATCCTGGCCTGCATCAGGAACAGTGTGGCCAGCAGGAGCAGGGAGGTCATTCTGCCCCTGTACACTGCACTGGTTAGGCTGCACCTCGAGTACTGTGTCCAGTTCTGGGCCCCTCAGTTTAGGAAGGAGGTTGACTTGCTGGAACAAGTCCACAGAAGGGCAACAAAGTTGGTGAGGGGTTTGGAACACAAGCCCTATGAGGAGAGGCTGAGGGAGCTGGGACTGCTTAGCCTGGAGAAGAGGAGACTCAGGGGTGACCTTATCACTCTCTACAACTACCTGAAGGGAGGTTGTAGACAGGCTGATGATGGTCTCTTCTCCCAGGCAGCCAGTACCAGAACAAGAGGACACAGTCTCAGGCTGCACCAGGGGAGGTTTAGGTTGGATGTTAGGAAGAAGTTCTATACAGAAAGAGTGATTGCCCATTGGAACGGGCTGCCTGGGGAGGTGGTGGAGTCGCCGTCCTTGGAGGTGTTCAGGAGGAGACTTGATGGGGTACTTGGTGCCATGGGTTAGTTGTTTAGGTGGGTTGGATTGGTTGATAGGTTGAACATGATGATCTTGAAGGTCTCTTCCAACCTGGTCTGGTTTATTCTATTCTAAATAAAAACTGCAGCAGTACCAAAGGAGTCAGAGTTGGTTTTTATTTCTGCATGACACTCCTCTGCAACTAAACACTTTCAATATGATTCACAAGTTTAGATCCTAGGCTTAAAGACAAATAAAGTTAGGGTCACTTAATCAAGTTCTATTTAATAGCTTGGGATCTTCAACATCTGGGTTTAAAAAGCTTAATTGCAAAATGTCCTGAGGATTACAACTTTTCCCTTGTTATGCAAGTAGTGCTTCCCTATGATGACAGAGCTTAAGCAGTTCCTTACCTCCATCAATTCTCACTTCACTACATCATCTTGTTCAGCTTCCTATAGCACCTCTCCTATGAGGACAGATTGAAGGAGTTGGGGCTGTTCAGCCTGGAGAAGAGAAGGCTCCAAGGTGACCTCATTGTGGCCTTCCAGTATCTGAAGGGGGCCTACAGGAAGGCTGGGAAGGGACTTCTCAGGATATCAGGTAGTGATAGGACTAGGGGGAATGGAATGAAGCTGGAGGTGGGGAGATTCAGGCTGGAGGTGAGGAGGAAGTTCTTCCCCATGAGAGTGGTGAAGCCCTGGAATGGGTTGTCCAGGGAGGTGGTTGGGGCACCATGCCTGGAGGTGTTTAAGCCCAGGCTGGATGAGGCTCTGGCCAGCCTGATATGGTGTGGGGTGTCCCTGCCCATGGCAGGGGGGTTGGAGCTGGATGATCCTTGTGGTCCCTTCCAACCCTGACTGATACTATGATACTATACATTGAGCTAACTGTGATTAGCTGATGGAGCTTTAGTAACTCGATTTACGATTCATCCTATTAGGAACAGCACTTCTAGAAGAGACATTTTTACCCATTCTTCCAAACATGCAACTCTGGCTTCTGTTTATCAAGTTAAGAGTATCCCTTCTATAGTTATTAAAACATTTCATATTCAACTTGTAGAAAGTTATTGGCAAATAACATTTAAAACAGGAGGTGATGAATGATGAGACAAAAGCTTTAGTAACACAGTAGTTACAGGCAAAAACCTCCAAGCATTATTCTCCAACCTTGGAAGCCTTTTGTTCATTATTTGCTGCTGTGTATTGCAACTCCTTGTAATTGCACTTTCATTTTGAAAGAGTTGCATTTTGGTTTGAGTAAAATCCAACTTGCTAAAGGAAAGTTAAGGTCAGTTTAAAACTTACTCATGTAAGGCAGCTTCTCTGGACAAGCCTGGTAAGGAGAGTAAGTGAAGTTTTCTGGAAGATACATTGTTGTTTGAGCAACACAGTCACTGGAGTTGTTTCCTTCAGGATAATCTAGAAATAAATACATAAATAAATGATTGATTTCTGTCAAAATCAAAATCTGTGTTAACCATTTGTAACATATCATCATGCAGGCGAGAGTGTTAACTTTGTAAGGAACAGACCCCCTAGCAGCAAGACTATAAAAACCCTCAATGTTTTACTGCACTAAAGAAACGTAGTTAAATTGTGATATCTTTGTTAAAGCTAGGACAAGTATTTCCTACTAAAGTGAACTGACAAACAGGAACCTTTCTACCTAAACACAAGGAAAGACTTTCCTGGGAGATGCTGGAGTCCTGGAGCAGGTCACCCAGAGAGGTTGTGGTATGAAGGTTGGTGAGGGGCTGGGAACACAAGCCCTACGGGGAGAGGCTGAGGGAGCTGGGGTTGCTTAGCTTGGAGAGGAGCAGGCTCAGGGGAGACCTTATTCCTCTCTACAACTACCTGAATGGAGGTTGTGGACAGGCAAAGATTGGTCTATTCTCCCAGGCAACCAGCACCAGAACAAGAGGACACAGTCTCAAGCTGTGCCAGGGGAGGTTTAGGCTGGAGGTTAGGAAGAAATTCTACACAGAGAGAGTGATTGCCCATTGGAATGGGCTGTCCAGGGAGGTGGTGGAGTCACCATCACTGGAGGTGTTTAGGAGGAGACTTGATGGGGTGCTTGGTTGCATGGTTTAGTTGATTAGGTGGTCTTAGATGATAGGCTGGACTCAATCTTGAAGGTCTCTTGCAACCTGGTTTATTCTATTCTATCCTATGTCTTTCTCTGAAAAGTTTCCTAACCTGCCTGGACATGATCCTGGACAAGCTGCTGTGGGTGACCCTACTTTAGCAGGCAGGTTGGACTAGATCTCCCAGAGGTTCCTTCCAACCCCCACCATGCTGGGCTTCTGTAACTATCTGGACATTACTCCATTCACAGAGAAATAGAACTTGGGGCTAGGTTTTCATAGTCAAGTTATATCATTAAGATTTGACTTGTTTGTTTTTCATAAAGCCCTTTTAAAAAGCCAGTTGAAAACAGAAATATTCTTACCTGTGCCATTCAGTGTAGTATTTTTGTTAGTGTACAATCTGATCATGTGTCCTATTGTTTTGACATTTTCTCTCAACATTATACCACGAGCTTGCACCATGAAGAGATAGGTGTTTGCTGGTAAAACAAAAAGCAAGCCTGAGTTTCAATTAAAAGAAGGCATTTCCAAGTGATTCTAACACCCTTTTGTACCATGTTCAATATTTGTTGCTATGAATGACTCCATGGCTAGGGAACATCAATCATTTGAGAGGAGGATCCTCAAAGAGTGAAACCTAACAGCAATGAAACAGCAGAATAAAACCAGATTCATTATCACAGGCCTCTGTAAGACCTCAACATTAAGACATTTCAGTAGACATTTTATGGGACACTTGAATTCCTCTTTAAAAAGGAACTGACTGCCAAAAAAACCAGTGATATTTACCACTCAAAAGGTTTTCAGATGCAGGTACACACCTCATGTATGTATCCACATATACATCATAGAAACACAGGACAAACAACATCCAGGAAAATCTTGTAGTCCCAGAGCATTTGGGACTTTGTACTCCCTAGTTAACACAACTTTCAGTCATCATCTACTGCTATTCTTTCACCCCAACAGCTGATTCATTATACAACTGCTACAAATCACTGCCAAGTTCCAGTATTACTGTTTGATAATTACATGTGAAATATTTATTACAGGCATCAGGGGTGAGTAAAACAACATTCTGAGTAATTAAGTGCCTCACAACAACAGCAGCATGAAATATTCCTCTGTCTCAGCCTTGCGTTCAAAGCCGAGAATCTGATCTCAAGATAATTCTTTGTCCTGAACAGAAGATTTTAAGATGGAAAAGCAGCTGTGTGAGTAAGGAAAGCTCTATCCAGGACTCACACAGCTCCAAAAAATAAAGGGAAGGACAAATTCCTCTTGCAGAACAGTTTTCACTGTGAGCAAAGAGGATCAAAGGGATCATCTGTCACTTCACCTATGCTAAGCACTCATTTGTCTGCCAGATATTTGACTCCCTCTAACTAGCAACCGCTCTAACCAAAAAATGCTCTCAAACTTTGAGGGCCAGAACTAAGTCTTTCAGAAAACAGATTCATCTTCATTTGGCATAAAGAGATTAAAGTTAGAAAATTGTCTCAGGAACTCCACTTCATCTGATGACCCAGCAGCAGCAGCATGACCCAGCTCCAGATGGGTTGATATCTTCTTACAGCCCCAGACAGAGGGCAGAGCTACAGAGAACTGTTTATAAAGGACTGGGGAATTTCCACAGTGACTAACTCCACATCACCAACACCCACAGAGATCCAAATAGCAACATCAACTTTTAAGGAAGATTGTTTGCAAGCCCCACAATGATGTTTTGGTTTTAAAAGAATGAATGGGGGGACTCTCTTGTTTTAATTCCTTATCAAAACAAGGAATATTGCCACAGAAAAGACAGACTTTGGCCACATCAGATGCTATGCACGGCACATAATTTTCAAGCTCTTGGCCAAAACTAGTTGTTTTGGTGACCTGGAGTTTACATGTGTGTCAAAGTCACTCAGCTGTTAGGATCAGGAACAGTATGGCCAGCAGGAGCAGGGAGGTCATTCTGCCCCTGTACACTGCACTGGTTAGGCCACACCTCAAGTACTGTGTCCAGTTCTGGGCTCCTCAGTTTAGGAAGGAGGTTGACTTGCTGGAATGAGTCCAGAGGAGGGCAACAAAGTTGGTGAGGTGTTTGGAACACAAGTCCTATGAGGAGAGACTGAGGGAGCTGGGGTTGCTTAGCCTGGAGAAGAGGATACTCAGGGGTGACCTTATTGCTCTCTACAACTACCTTAAGGGGGGTTGTAGACAGGCAGAGGTTGGTCTCTTCTCCCAGGCAACCAGCACCAGAACAAGAGGACACAGTCTCAGGCTGCACCAGGGGATGTTTAGGCTGGATGTTAGGAGGAAGTTTTACACAGAGAGAGTGATTGCCCATTGGAATGGGCTGCCTGAGGAGGTGGTGGAGTCACCATCACTGGAGGTGTTTAGGAAGAGACTGGATGGGGTGCTTGGTGCCATGGGTTAGTTGATTAGGTGGTGTTGGATGGTAGGTTGGACATGATGATCTTGAAGGTCTCTTCCAACCTGGTCTATTCTATTCTATCCTGAAGTTGTCTCAACACCCTTCCCCACTCCCCAGCCACTGGAACAGAGCAGCACCAAAAACCTACAACCTCGGTCTGATGACAGAGGTGGGAAATCCAACAAGAGTGATTCTTACTGGGATCCAAGACAACTGGATCCAAGACAACAGGTAACATTCAAAACTTGCACAAAAACCTCTTGACATTTCAACTGCATTCACTGTAAAGCAGCACCTTGCATTTCCAATTATTTTCTTACATTTGTAGTTTCCCATTCAAATTCTGGGTTTTAGGGTGTCCACAATAAACACTTGAGGGAATCCTGAGTCTGTATATGAAGTCAGGTACCAACTAACCCTTTTGTTTAGGAATTAACAGCCTCCTCACTGTGGGGGACAGAGTGGGAAACAGAAAAGCCTTGATGCTGTGCAAACACTCTGCAGCAAAAGCTAAAAGGTTTTCACGAGCACTGCTGGGGTCAGAAATACAAAGCACATGACTCCAGAGACCTATGCTCAGACCTCTTGCAGATAGCCCATAAATCATTTCATTAGCTGCTGCTTGTTCATTATTCTTCATAAACACCACAAGCCCCTATCCTCACACTCCCTGAGAGCAATACCACCTTTCTAATGAGAAAGATCAGTGCTTTTTGTCCTACTTAAACGTTTACCAGCCTTGGGAATTTCTTTCAGGCTGCTGTCAACTCACAAGGATTGCAAACACTTCAGCTGTTAGACAGATGTCACTTGCTACACACAAAGTGACAGAAATCATGGATGCTGTGCAGCCAGCAAGCACTCTGCAGCATTGCTCCTGACGTGCCTGAGATGAAAAATATGCTCCAGAAGTCACTGCAAGAAAAACAACCTATTCAAACATGTTATTGTTGAAGCCTTAGGAACCTGATACAGTAGAGAGCTAAGACAGACCCTCAAACAAGTCCCCAAGAACATCAAGACGACCATATAGCTGTTCTTCATTCCTGTGGGAAACTCTGCTGTAGTCCAGATAACACAGACATAAACCTTGAGAGAACACATTTCAAAAGCAGCTGCATCTCCCCTGTGGAAGGACAGCTTCCTTCCCCTGACAAAGATGAGAACACACACAAACACATCAGGCCTTTGTGAGAGACATTTCTCTCAAGAGCAGGTATCATGAGAAGACAGAACTGAAATAAAACCCAACCAGGCAAAGTTTGCTGCCACCTTGGCCCAAGTATTGAAGAGCTGCTCTTGCTAATGGGAAGATCTAGCCCTGCTATATCTTCTTCAAACTATCCCTGCGGTCTATCCCAATCCAACACCTCCTCCTCCTGGCTGATCTTCCTGTCAGCTCACCACCCAGCTCTACCCAAATATGTAAACACAATAAAACACTTCCTGTCTGTGCACTCTTTGTCCCAGCAACCTGGGAGTCCAGCACAATCTTAGTCAGAAGGATCAGTTTATTCCACACTCATTTAACAGCTGCTTAGGTAGTGGCAAATGCTTAAGTAGCCAGTTAATTACCACAAAAGCTAAAAGCATCAGCAAAAATGAAAGATGTTCATTTAATCCTAAAAATAAATCTCATCTACTGGCAGAGGTTTTACAGCAAAGACCTGTGAACAAGAGCAGGGGCCACATCCCACACCAACCAGCAGGCACAGCAACAAAGCACTCCAGAGAATCCACAGCAGCCAGAAGTGTAAGAGAGAAATCCACCTCTTCTGCTAGTGTGGTGAGGGAGGAAGACAGAAGAATACAGAGGGCTGGAGTCTGATGACTTCCACAGCAGTCCCATTTTCAGCTATCATTAGCACTTCAATACTGCTCATCTTCCCCAGACTGGCACAGGTTTCTACAAACCTTACCTATGCTGTCAGGAATATGGCCCTGAAAAAAACCAGCCTCAACATTACAGGTCTTGGGTCTCAGGAAGCACTTCAACCATGCTGCTCTCTGCTGGAAGAACAAGACCATTAGATAAAAGCAGTCTAAGAGGTTCCTGGAGTGCACTGATAGTAATTTCCTGACACTAGTAGTAAAGAAGCCAAGGAAGGAAGGTTCTATGTTGGGCCTCATGCTTGCCAACATGAAGGGCCTCACTGGTGATGCAAAGATCAAAGACAGCTTTGGCTGCAGTGACCAGAGAACAGTGGAGCTCAGATGTGAGATACTTCACAGAGTCCTGGGTCACTGCAAAACTCCAGTTCCAACACAGCTCTACAAATGACAGCTGCCCCTGAAGTTACTCATCTGCCCTTCAACACCCATTTTCACAGGACTAAGGAGGAAGGTTTTTACAATGAGGGTGGTGAAATATTGGAACAGGTTGCCCAGGGATGTAGTTGAGGCCCTGTCCCTGAAGACATTAAAGATCACACTTGATGTGGCCCTGGGCAGCCTGATCTACTTGGAGGTGTCCTTGCTGACTGCAGAGGAATTGGACAAGATGACCTTTGAGGGTCCCTTCCAACCTGATGCAACCTGTGAATCTGAAAAGCAGACTCAACACATTGCATAAAAATGGAGATGGATTCCAACGAGTTAACAGAAAGTTCTCCAGTAGTAATTGTAAATGGGGAATTATCTCCTGGGGACATTTCTAGAACAAGTCCCACATGGATTTCTTCTCATCTCAAGGTTATATGGTATTATTCTCAGCAAGACTAGAGTTATAAATACACTGCTGGCAGAGCTCACGCATGGCAAATTAACACAAGAGCGTTAACGTTACACTCTACAAACGAATCTCGATACACAGCAAGTAGAGCTCAGCTGAAGACTGCTGCTGACACATCCCAGTCACCATTCCAGCAGCTAGGAATGTTTTCCACAACTACAGGATAGGAATTCTAGTCTGTAAAACTGATTCTTTAATCAATGTTGCAGTGAAAGATACCCAAAGTAATGCAAGTCTGCTGTAAACTGGGCCCTGCTCAGAACCTGAACTTCACAGTGGCCATAGATAAATCCTACACTAATCCTTCAACTTCCACAGGATTGCATTTATTTTAATACATTTCCTGTTAATCAGAAGTTGGGCTTTAAAATAGATGCTACAACAACAAAGAAGGGCAAAAGTCTGTGTGTGTCTTAGAATAGAATAGAATTAACCAGGTTGGAAGAGACCTTTGAGATCGTCAAGTCCAACCTACCACCCAGCACCATCTAATCAACTAAACCATGGCACCAAGCACCCCATCCAGTCTCTTTCTAAACACCTCCAGTGATGGTGACTCCACCACCTCCCAATGGTCAATCTCTCTTTCTGTGAAGAACTTTTTCCTAACATCCAACCTAAGCCTCCCCTGGTGCAGCTTAAGACTGTGTCCTCTTGTTCTGGTGCTGGCTGCCTGGGAGAAGAGACCAACCCCCACCTGGCTACAACCCCCCTTCAGGTAGTTGTAGACAGCAAGAAGGTCTCCCCTGAGTCTCCTCTTCTCCAGGCTAGACAACCCCAGCTCCCTCAGCCTCTCCTCATAGGGCTTGTGCTCCATACCCCTCCCCAGCTTTGTTGCCCTTCTCTGGACACCTTCCAGCAACTCAACATCTTTCCTAAACTGAGGGGCCCAGAACTCAGAAGTTGGGTTTTAAAACAGATGCTACATCAACAAAGAAGGGCAAAAGCCTGTGTGTGTCTTGAACTATTTGAAACCTGATTTGTTGCTGAATGTTTAGTGCCAGCTTTGCAGTATTTGTAATTCAACAACAAATCCAAACTCCTTTCATACAGATGGTGAGGCTGCATGTTTGTGGCTCCTTCAAAGAAAATCTATCAGGAAGATACAGATCACCTCAACCTACTAAATATACCAACCACTAGTGGTGTTTCTGGAGGCTAAGATGGAACATTCATGCAGTGCAGATGGACAAATCTGTATCAGCTACAAAAGAGAGGCCTCAAAATTGCCATGAGCAGCAGTGTTTTTCCAGCACTCCAGACAATCCCTGCTTGCTCCCTGCCACAGAGGACGTGCCAAATGTAGGAGTCCTCTGACTGCAAGTCTGAGGAACTGAACAAATGTCAGTTCGCTGCTTATTTGAGCCACTAAGGAAACCTCATTGCTCATGTCTATGCTTACAGGTTATGAGAAAGAAAATGTAACCAAGCTTCCTTTCTCCAGCAATGTTTTTTAGCATGATAAATGATGCAATATTCAATACCCTCCCTAACACATCTGATACTATTTTACGCTCCAATCTCACGCTATTACTTGATTATACAGCAAGTCAGAAATCATTCCACAGCTAATTCTGAAACAGAATCCTGCAGGAATTTACAAACCAGCATCGCTGTGAGCATCACCAAGACAATTTATAGATTTACTTGGTTGTTTTCTTTTTTTCTTCCACTCAAAGCAGATTCAATCAGAAACATAAATGTTTTTCCTCCATTTCCATTGCAGCAAAAATTTCTGCTCCAGCTTCAAAATACAGACTTATATTTCATAGAGATATTTGGTCAGTGAGGACTCTTCTAGGCATGCTGACTTTGGGCATTAAATAGTTTTATAGTGACATTTTAAGTCTTGCTAGTTCTTCCAGACTTCTGATTTCCTGTGATCAATTACTGAGCAAAATGGAAAACTGAGGTACCTGTAAACTGAATACTCCTGGTACCTGCAAAGTGAATACTCCTGGAGTCATCCTAAATTAAACTCAGAAAGAATGGATGCATAATAAAGTTCAAGAAAGCTACAAATTTGAGAATAATCAATTAAGCACTGGAGACACCTTGCAAAAAAAGCCTCTTTTGTACCTGAAAGTCCTGACACCAATCTCTGCACTGTATCCACATGCATCTACCACTGCATCCCACACGATGCACAGTCATTCCATGCTGCTCCCCACAATGTCACTGCATCATTAGAATACAAAAGATTGCCCAGAACAGGCTTAAAGCTGCAGAGAAGCAAGCACAGATAATCACTTACAGCCTTATTAATGAAGAAAACAATAGACAAGCTACCTTTCACCACAGACTGATGTGGAAAGATAGGATAGGATAGGATAGGATAGGATAGGATAGGATAGGATAGGATAGGATAGGATAGGATAGGATAGGATAGGATAGGATAGGATAGGATAGGATAGGATAGGATAGGATAGGATAGGATAGGATAGGATAGGATAGACCTTCAAGATCATCAAGTCCAACCTATCAGCCAACACCATCTAATCAACCATGGCACAAAGAGCCTCACCCAGTCTCTTCTTAAACACTTCCAGTGATGGGGACTCCACCACTTCCCTGGGCAGCATATTCCAATGACCAGTCACTCTTTCTGTGAAGATCTTCTTCCTCACCTCCAGCCTAAACCTCCCCTGGCACAGCTTGACACTGTATCCTCTTGTTCTGGTGCTGGGTGCCTGGGAGAAGAGGCCAACCCCCACCTGGCTACAACCTTCCTTCAGGCAGTTGTAGAGAGCAAGAAGGTCTCCCCTGAGCCTCCTCTTCTCCAGGCTAAAGCTGATTAGAGCTTTGGCCATGTCAGTAAAGCACCACAGCTTGAAACAAATGTTTCCAGGGCATATAGTTTCCACTCCTTGAGGGATGAGAAGAACACATTCAAATAAGTAGCTGGCTTAAGTGCAAACTCATTTCACATGAGGCCTCACAATTACTTTGTCCTTGTGACAAAGTGCTGCATGCTGTGCCTGTTTTTTCCCCCTTTTCTGACTAAGAGGAACACCACATGATGAATTCTCCATGAAATCTTATGCAGGCAAGATCCCTGACTAATAACTAGAGTGTACCCAGGGGCTTTAGAAAAACTATCAGATAAAGATGCAAAACAACTGATTCAGAAAGAAATACTCATTTAGTCAAAGCTTATCTGTTGGTAAAAGTGACAGTCATGAACGACTGAACTGCAATAACTTACTCAGCAGCAGGTGTTAGGAATGACTGTGCTGGGCCAACATCAAGAAACATCTTTGCATACCCAAGATAAAGGCAGAAAACTTACCCATGGAACTGCCCAGGCTCATGATAAGCCTCAGTCAGAATGTCAAGGAATTCCTGATCACTGGAAATTAGTGATCAGGCAGAAGAATGTGTAAGCCTTATACTGCTCTTTTCACAGGAATGAAAAAAAAAGGCAAGACCTTATTCATCAGAACCACACAGAATCACTATTGTTGGAAAAGACCTTCCAGTTTTAAGTCCAACCATTATCTAACTCTACCAGAAAACTGACTAAAATTCTTCTGTTAAAGGGTGTGGTTGTGAAAAATTAGCAATAAAAAAGGCCAGCTCAAGATAATGAAACTAGTCCTGCCTTCAAATGAAGCTTTTAATAACAGGTGAAACTTAATAAAAGCATGTATCTGAGAATAGCTCCCAAGCACCAGCTAGGGCTGTAGTGCAGACATATCCCTGCAGAAATCAGGAAACAAAGGGACAGACAGGCTTCATTCACTCAAGAAACTTGTAAGAGATTCATGAGAACATCTGGCTAGAAAGGAGTGAAAGGAGGAGGTAGCAGCTGGGAAAATAAAAGAACAGGACATCTAGCATGTCCAGCAAAACCCATCAGCCTTTTCCACACAGCATCAAAGGAGCAGAGTAACAAAGGATGTGTTTTAAGCAGACTAGCTATATTATTTCTGCTTCAGTGCAGACCTGAAGCTGCATAAAACCTACTCCCTGAAGATCAGGCCCTACTGTCAGGCTCTCAGACAAGATAGTGCCACCCATGTATCACTGTATGCTGCCCTGTATTAGCAACAGCATAACCAGCAGGAGCCTTTATTTAGCAGCTCGTGAAACCACATTTGAGGTACTGCTCAGTTTGGGGATCCCAGTAGGAGACACGCATTAGCACACCAGAGCAAGCCCAAGGGGAAAGCTCCCAAAATAGAGTGTATGATATATGAGTGGAAACTGAGAGAAAAAGGTTTGTTCAGTCTTGAGTAAAAGTGGCTAAGGGGAGGATGATTTTTTGACTATCTTCAGCTATGCAGCAGAAACAGTACAGAGATGATAGAACTGAACACTGAGACACAAGGCAACGGACAGAAGGGATGGAGGAGAAGTTATGATCACACATCACAGCCCTTACAGTTCTCAGACACTGGAACAGGTCTTCCTGAGGGACTGCAGAGTCTCCATCCCTGGAGTCACTCAAAACTCAACTGGACACAGCTCTGAGCAATTTGATCTAGTAGGATCTGCTTTCAGCAGGAGGTTGGATCAGATGACTTCCAGAGGCCCCTGCCAATCTAAATTATTCTATGATCAGACAGCAAGTCTTTAGAAACCCAGGAACAAAGAATATTAGCACAAAGGCTATACCCATATCTATGTGCTCAGCACCTGGAAGTGCTGGCAAACATTTATCTTGCCGATAGCATTTTCAGGTCTTTCCTCTACTTCTGTACAAGGAAAGATAGCTCCATTTCCTAGTTGGAAAATTACTTCCTAATAACAGAATAGAAAATAGATTGATATCAAATTGCATGCTAAAACCAATGGAAAACTTTCCAAGTTCCATCCAGCCTGCACAGCTGCACTTGGTTTGGACTGCCAGAGTAGTGAAGTTTTAATAAGAGAAGCAGAAGACCAGAAGAGAGTAGCTGGTTTTCCTCTGTTTCATCACACACTCATGACTTCTAGTTACTGATGCCAAAGGCAGACTCATCTTTCCTGATCACTGCACTGTTCCATAACCAGTTCTTAAGTGAACTACTGAAGTTATCTTGTCCAAGCTAGCCAAGTTAGACTGCAACAACACTGGGAGCTCTAAGGTATTCTTCCACCTAATCTGGTAAAGGTTCTCTGCTGAAGTCAGACAGAAAGGAATAATCCAGACATGAGTAAGAGGTAATTTTATGAGACCAGTTATGTTGTCCAATGCCATTTCAGTTAGGACACTAATCAAAGGAAACAAAACCAACCAACCAAACAGGAAAAAAAAAAACAAAGAAAAAATCCTCTGGCAATACTTTGATTGACTTGGCAGTGAAAAAAGATCAGCAAATGTTGTCTCTTGGTCATCAGTCCTTGCTGTTCTGCCCTGTTCTCCTCATCCTTTCCATGATGCAAGCTTGAATCTAAGTACATGTTCTGAACAGCTGTCAGCATCAGACATTGGCAGTTCAAGTGCCTTTTATCAGCACTGTTATCCACAACATCAAAACAAGAAAAGTATTGGTGCCAAGATCCCTGCTCCCACCCAGCTCCTTTGGTCTTTTGGGTATTTATAACTTGCAGTGAGTTTTGGAATCACAGGCCACCTTCATCCACTACTGCAAACCCAGAAGCTTCACTTGGGATCTTTACATTTCAGGTACCAGAGAAGGAGCTCCAGATGAAGTACTGACAGACAGGACTCCTTTCTGGAGAAGCAGAGTCTGTTACCTGCTTCCATCTAATTCTTGAGACTATCACATTTAAATGCTTCTATAAGATTTTTAAATATTCAAGAAGTTTTCTACCATTTTATACCTTGCCATCCTATCCCTCCAGGTTTTGCTTCAAAACACCCACTCAAACAGGGTTCCTCTGGCTATCAACAGACCACCAGGGTGCTGAGGTAGGTTTGCAACCATCTCTACCTCATTCCATCACCTGTTCATAGAATCAACCAGGCTGCAAAATACTTCAGAGATCATCAAGTCCAACCTATTACCCAATACCTAACACCTCATGACAACTAAACCATGACTCCAAGTGCCACATCCAAGCCTTTACTGAACACCTCCAGGGACTCCACCACCTCCCTGGGCAGCACATTCCCCTGGCCAATTACTCTTTCTGTGAAGAACTTTCTCTTCACCTTGAGCCTAAACTTCCCCTGGCACAGCTTGAGACTGTGTTCTCCGGTGCTGGTTGCCTGGGAGAAGAGACCAACCCCCACCAGGCTACAACCTCCTTTCAAGTAGCTGTTCTTACAGAAGAGGGGAAAGGAGACACATGAACAACCCCAACATAGGAGATGTATTCTTCTCAAACACATAAACCTTTTATTTGTCTATTACATGGAATATCTTAGCCTCAAAACACAGAGCAGTCTCTGAAAACCTGAAACTGAAATCCTTTTCCTCTCCTCATACTCTGAATGGGATACCTGAGGTTTCTATTTCTCAAAGAGGCCTCTACATAGCAATAATTATTGTACAAATAAAAATATTTCAATCTAAAACATAAATACTTGAAGTAATTAAGACTTTCCCCTCTAAACAAACTGTCAGCATTCCAAATTGACCCCAACTGCATTTGCCACAAAATTTGCAATGTTGCTTAAAAAACTAAATATACAGTAGTTCTATTTTCTGGTTAGTATGAAGGACAGAGGGAATGTGGTAATAACCTCTTCAGGAATTCTCCCAGTGCCAAGGTCTTCTGAAGACATCACCTCCCTTTCATAAGCCATGAACTGCTTGCTAGCAGAGAATTCCATTCTATTATCCCATCAGAATTCAAATTTGCCCTCAGCTTTGCTCTCTCTCAACCCACTTACTTTTCTCCTCCCACCTTCCTGTACACTGCTGCTCCATAAAACACTGGGGAGTTCAACTTCTCCCTCTCTTCAGTTCCTCTCATCAGCAGGAAGAGAAACCAGCCAGGGAGCAGCTCCAGTTCCCTAGAACACAATTAGTACTTTCCTCCACACTGCTAGTGCACCTTGTAGCTTGTCAAGGAAGAACATGTTCTGATGAACCAAAACATCTTCACTAAAACATATCTGGACATTAGGACAGTTTACAGTTTAGCTGCAGGATATACTTCATGAAAAGCTGGTAACAAATAAGGTGGCTGAACTTCCATGGAGCAAATTCCCAGGAAATCAGCATCACATCTGCAAGATGACAGAATAAAACCAGTATAAAACTTCCCTATTGCCCTTTACCACTTTCTAGAATCCACCCCCCAGCAAGACCAGCACAACATAGCAACATTTCAGCAGGATCCAAGATGTGCCACTCACTCTAATATAGGTTGGGTTTTGATTTGCTTCAGCTGGACAAGTTCACAACACAACTTCATCCAGAATTAGGGCTGTACACCACTGAACAATAGTGGAAAGAGCTGTAATCTCACAAACCTCAGTACTTGCTGAAGAGCTTTGTATCATGAAACCAGAGCTTGAAGGGGCCTACTGCAGTATGTCTGAGATAGCAAGAGAGACCAGTTCAAGTGTGATTTTTTTTTTTCCCCTTTAGTTTGGCCAGGCCTAAATAACCTACACTGAAAACACTTTTGGTGCATACTGATTTCATTATACTCCTGGCAGAAAACAAACTGAACAGAGCAATAAAACCTAATAGCTGAGCACAAGATGAAGATGGGAAAGTAAGTCTCCTCACTAGAGGCTCTGAAGCAGCACTGCATAAGCCTGGTTTAGTAAAAAGAGGATGTACTTCTAAGAAGATACCTGTTGGAAGAAGAAACATTTAAATAATGGGGTAAACCTCCATCAGCACACATGATGTAAGATGCTAATAATGTCACTGACAAAGATGCAGAAACTGCACTTTTGCTGTCCAAATCACATACCAACTGCCTGCAGTTAAAAAGTCTACTCTGATACTCTGCTGGTGTCTCATAGAACTAAGGTGTCTAAACGGACCCCAGCAGCATCATTCACTCACATATAGCACTCAATTACATCTCTTTCAGCAGGGAGAAAATGACAGACAAGAAACTCAGGAACTCCAACCTATGACATATTCCTTAATATTTTTTTATATTTATTGAAACTGTAAGAGTCATTGATGTGTCATTATGCTAGCATGAAGTAAGTATGGGAGAAGTAATTGCACCTTGAAAGAGTTTGCAAGCTGAACAGAAGACTGTGAATAAGAGAAAACCAAATGGGAGGAAGACACCAGTCAATGAGAAACAATTCCTGCAGGTTCAGCGGTCAAATCAACGTGGGCATTTCGTAGTAATGTCTGCAGAGAGGCATGTTAAGCACCAAAACCAGAAACTGAGATGATTTTACAACTATTTAGGCAGCACCTGATAAGCAAGAAGTGTAGGAGACAGTGTCAGCATTCCCTAGAAAAAAAAGCCAGGAAATATTGCCGAGGCAATAGACATCCAACACAGTGAAACTCTGCAGAGCAGCACAGAGAACATGGTTTTTGTTAGCTTAGGGGTAGCCAGTGTTAGTTTTGTTAGCTTAGGGGTAGCCAGTGCTGAAAAGTTCACCCAGTGAGAAAAAGCCTGTGGTCCCAGAAACTGCCTGAGAGTGAACTAAGGAAAGCAGCTTATTTTGTTTTGTCAGGCTCAGACCTTCACCATTACTTCACATAGTGGAAGTTACCAGTCTGTAAAACCTGTGAAAAAAGATCCCACTGACACAAGTAACAACAAATATTCAAATAGGTTCTTAGTTTCTGTCCACACGTGCATTCTTATTAACAAAGTTACTAATGATCTGAAAGACGAATCCATTCAAGCGACTCCGGCAGGCAGTTTCGCAGTTCTTTCCTGCCTTCGACCATTCAGTTATAACACGACGCAACGGTGAGCTGCTTTTTTGACTGACTTTTCCAGCCTAGAAAGGAAGAACAGCATGTGCCTACCTTGCGATGGCAGCTGAATCTTCTAGAGCATTTGAAACCGATAGAACAAAGATGCGAGATTAACACACGTTACGGGCGCCGTGACGGCCCCGCCAGCACAGGGACTGCTCTTTCGGCACCCCCTGCCCGGTGCCGCCCGTGCCCTCCCCGCCGCGGAGTCCAGCGAGTGCACACCGCCGCGGCCGCCCCGCAGCGCCCGCCGCCCCCCGCCCGCTGGGCCGCGGCGCCCACCTCCGCCCCTGCCCCTCCGCGGGGGTGCAGCTCCCGACTCACCGATCCCGGGGGCCACATAAATGAAGTAGAGACAGGAGGAGGAGAAGGAGAAAAAGAAGATGAAGGCGAGCATGGAGCGATTGGAGACCCGCAGCACCTTCCGGAGCACTGGCATCCTCCCTCCGCGCCGGCTGCCGGCAGCTCCGCTCCGCTCAATCCCGGCGAGCCGCGGCGGCGCTTCCCGGAGGGAGACGACCCGCTCCTCCCATGGATCGGGCAGCGAGGGGCTGACGAGGGGGCTCCGCTCGCCCCCTCCCTCCTTCCCGCCGCCTCCCCGGCAGCGGGCGGGCCGGTGGGGGCCGGCAGGGGCAGCGCGGTGGCTCAAGGAGGAGGGAGGGCGGCGGCGCTTTGTGGCTGGCCCGGCTGCCCCCCGTGCCGGGCGGCTGGAGGGGGCCCGCCTTGCTTCGCGCTGCGCCTCCGGGCGGGCTGAAGACGCCGCCGCGGGCTCGCAGGTGGCGGCCGAAGCGGGGAAGGGGGGGCCCCTAGCGCTGCCGCGGGGCTCGGGAAACCTTCCCGCCGCTGCTCATGCCGCCGTGCGCCGCGGCCGCCAGCTCTCCCGCCTGCTGCCCCCTCACAGGCGGCGGCGGTGGTAGTGGCGGCAACAGCAGCATCCCCGCTGCCGGCGGGCGGTCACCTCCGCGCTCGGCCCCGCCGCTCCCACCTCCCCGGCGTTCTGACGGGGAGCGCGCTACAGCCGCCCGGCCCGGCCCAGCCCAGCCCTACCCAGCCCCGCCCCGCCGAGCCGCGGCAACTGCGGTGGAGGGAGCGTGCGCGAGCCCCGGCGGCAGCGGAGGACTGCAGAGCTGCCGCGGGAGCGCGCCCGCCCGGCGGAGGGGACCGAGGAAAGGGGGGCGCTCCCGCCGGTGGTGCCGCGCTGCGCTCCGAACCAATGGGTGACCAGGAAGAAGCGAGCCCTCTTCTCTGATTGGCTGGTGCGTGGACGAGCGTTCGTATCGGCGGGGCTGTGAGGCGGGATGGGTTGGGGGTGTCGGGGTCCCGGCGGCCGTCAGGGCGGGGAGGACGGTGAGGACGGGAGAACAGACGCCTCTCTCCAGGTACCCGGGTTGTGCCTGGGCGTCAGTCGAGGGACACCTTTTCGCTGCCTCGCTACCTCGGCCTTTTCCAGGAGAGGGTGGGGAAGGGCCGGGTCTCGCAGGCAGCTGAGGGGGCACCGCTGGGGTCTCTCGGAGACTCGGCCTGCCCGAGCCGTGCCCGCGCTTCGGCGCTGGTGCTGCCCTACTCCTTTCCCGTCGCAGCCGGTGCTGACAAGCGCGGCCACGGGCGGATGGGTTTCAGTTGGGAACGGGAGCGTGCGCGGGCAGAGCCGGCAGCCCTCCGCTGGGCAGATTAAAAAGCATTTCCTAAAGCTCTGGCCGAACTTGTGCTGTCTTTTGTTTGCGGATTTCATACGCGGTAGCCTGCACACGCCATCAGCAGTTTGCTCTCCAGCCCTTTGCAGAACAGAATGCGGTGTTTCAGAAGTCGGAACGCGAGCTTGGCATCCAGCGGCTGCTCTTCGGCGCTTCGGCAGCCAGCCGTGGCCACCACGGGTTGCTAGGTGATGGGGTCAAGCCTGCCAGCTCCGGGCTCCTCTGCAGCATGCTGCCACGGATGGAAGATGCGGGCCCTGGGGCTGGCAGCGCGCCGTGCTGTGCCTGAGTGCCCCTGAGATGGCAGAAGGAGCTGGCTGTGTAAGAATCCAGGTCGGCGTTGTTCACCTGGGTCGAGTTCGCTCAGACGTGCACCCCTCCAGTACATCTTCACCTCAGACACTACACTGGAACTAAGGCTTTTGTGCAATAGGTGTTATTGATGGCTTCATTTTGGTTCACCCAGCGCAGCTCATGGCAGAGCTTTTTAAGCTGAGGGGATGTGCCTTTCTCTGCCTTCACTTCAGTCAGAGCAGTGTCCAAATGCTCTGCAGGTTCTGTGTCAGTATTTTCATTATCATAAAGTCACTTGACTTTTTTTTTTTGCCTGTGCTAAAAATACAAAATTATTGGTTAATCAGAGAAGAGGTGATGCAAGTGAGTGATAGTAAGACCTTGTACTGACAGTCATCTCACTAGATGTTGAACAGGAGCATTTCTATTTGCAGTACAATACAGAAAAGACAGTAACAATCTGTAGCGACATTGTGGAATTTCTTGCCACTGATGCAGAGCATAAATGAGACATCAGGATTTCCCAGTAAGGGTTTCACAGAATATCTTTGGTTGGAAGAGACTTTTGAGATCATCTAGTCCAACCTTTGGCCCAGGGTCACCACTAAACCATGTCCCTAAGCACCCATCCATACAATATTTAACTACCTGCAGGGAGGGTGACTCTACCACTGCTCTGGGCAGACTGTTCCAAAGTTTGATAACCTTTAAGTGAAGAAATACTTCCAAATAACCATAGGAGAGAGAGAAATTCTGCTCTGAAACAGGCTTGCCAGTAATACTTTGATGGCTGTCAGTGCAATGGGTGTTAGGTGGATGCACTGAGGGATGTTTCTGAGTTGCCAGGAGTAGCTGTGTGACTTGACCTAGATATTTTATTTTATTGAGGAGTGTAAAACTAGGCATAAAAACACATCATTGAGCTATTATCTACTATTATGTATTAAATTGGAAGCTTCAGCTGACTACTATGGTCCTTCTGCACATGAACTTGGGTTTATGGAGCAAAGAGTGCAAAAGATGTATCTTAGTGTCTTGTTACTGTTATGGCTGCTGATTTACTGTGTTAACTGGAATAACTGGGTGTTTATTGACATATGCTTCTTTGCTATTCCACTTTTATTAGTGGTTTTCATACTGTGTTAGAAGATTTTACTCGATGCTGTAAACATAGAGAAGGAGATCAAATCATATCATAGAATCCTAGAACGGTTTGGGTTGGAAAGGACCTCAGAGATCATCCAGTTCCAACCCCCTGCCACAGGCAGAGACATCTTCTACTAGACCAGCTTGCTCAAGGCCCCATCCAACCTGGTTTTGAACACCTCCAGGCTTGGAGCCTCTGCAGCTCCTCTGGGTAGCCTGTTCCTGTGGCTCACCACTGTCATGGAGAAGAATTTCTTCCTGAAGTCCAGTCTAAATCCAGCTTCTTCCAGCTTCAAGCCATTACCCCTTACCCTGTCACTCCATACTTTGTCAAAAGTCCCTTTCCAGCTCTCCTGTAGCCTCTTTCCAATACTGAAAGGGTGCTCTAAAGTCTCAATGGAGCTTTTTCTTCCCGAGGCTGAACAACCCCAACTCTCTCAACCTGTCTTCATAAGAGAGGTGCTCCAACTTTCAGATTATCTTTGTGACCTCTTGTGGACCTGCTGTAACATTTGGAAGATCAATGCAGTGATGACTTGCAGAATCTTGTCAGGACCACAAGTGAGATCCATGCCACACCAAATCCTAAGACTGCCTCTAATTTTTGTGTGGAGGAACACTAAGTGATGCCCTACACATCACTTGTCTCTACATAACTAAAAGCAAGTGCCATGCCTGCAGCTCAGCAGATCAGGATGAAATTAATACTTAGACTGTTAGGTGCACTTTTGTAAGGCTTTAAATGCTACTGTGATGAGCATGGGGAAAAAAAAACCAAACCCAGTGGAATAATATCTTCTATATATTAAGGCATTTGTGGAAGAATATCAAAATGGAATTTCAGAAGATAGGTGTGTCGTGGTTAATTGAATCTCCAGCAGCAGGATACTGCAGGAGCAGCAGCATGACTCACACATAGTTGTGGCAGACAGCTAGGCCAAAGTACCTGCTCTGAAAAGAATACTTAAACCACCCTCCATCTTCTTTAAATACTATTCTCTTCAGTAAAAAAGATTACTGCACAAGTAAGTAGATTACTTCTTGGAATAAGTCAAAGTATTGCAATTTACTTGTTGGTGTAAGAAAAGGAAATTCCAAGAAGAAATTGCATTGCTGTCTGCTGTGTTGCATCCTGCAATGGAATTCATACAGAAAAGTTCTTAAACAACTGTAGCTTACTCTGGAAGAAGATGGTAATTCCAAAAACCTCACTCCTCATTCCTGTTTTCAAGGTAATCATCCAAAAATTACTTTTTTGGATGGATCAGCAAACATGAAAGCAAAAGCAGCTGCAGAACCAGCAACATCTTTAAAGCTGCAATAATCAGCGCCCTCTTCAACACATCTATCGGGGAAGAGGAGGCTCAGGGGAACCTTATTGCTGTCCACAACTACCTGAAGGGAGGTTGTAGCCAGGTGGGGGTTGGTCTCTTCTCCCAGGCAACCAGCACCAGAACAAGAGGACACAGTCTCAAGTTGTGCCAGGGGAGGTTCAGGCTGGATATTAGGAAGAAGTTCTTCACAGAGAGAGAGATTTGCCATTGGAATGTGCTGCCCAGGGAGGTGGTGGAGTCACCATCCCTGGAAGTGTTCAAGAAAAGCCTGGATGAGGCACTTAGTGATTGGATAGGGCTGGGTAATTGGTTGGACTGGATCAGTTTGGAAGTCTCTTCCAACCTGGTTGAATCTATGATTCTATCACTTGTTCCAGAAGGTCACATATTTCACCAAGTCTAGCAAGTGTTGCTGTGGGAGGTACCTGCATGAAACTGAACTAACATGCCCCAGACTGCATTGGCATCATTGTGGATGATCACAGAATCATAGAATGCTTTGGGTTGGAAGGGACCTTAAAGATCATCTAGTTTCCACCCCCTGCCATGGGCAGGGACACTTTCCCCTAGCCCAGGTTGCTTAATGTGGCCTTAATCTTTAAAAATCTTACACAGCCTGTGCATTTTCTTGGAACTGTCACTGGATTTAGCTGCTTGGGTTTTACTGATAGCACCTCCTGATTGAGGGCAGCAGCATTTGGGGGCAAATATCAGCTATCAATTATTTATCAATGTGTATCTATTATATTGATATAAAGTGACAACTGATAATACATCTATTATTGATGTGTAATTGTTCTTGCAAGGCCAAGAAGGAGTTAAAAGGCCTTGGGTTGAAAAGCTCAGGGTGAGAAGCACAAGAACAAGCCTGCCAGTTCCAAGCAAATGCACAGCCTGTGTAAGAATTGTAAAGGTTAGGATTTTTAAAGATTAGGATTTTTAAAGATTAAGACAAAGCTTAATTATGACTAAAGATCAAATCAAGTTGTGTCAGGGCCATCTAGACTTGCATTTAGTAAGGAAAGTTAATGTCCTTCAGCGTGGCACACGAACGCATAAAACTCACACTGATGAATGCTGAGAAGCAGAGGCTGGGCTTGATGATCTTTGAGGTCTTTTCCAACCTTATTGATTCCATGATTCCATAATGTATTTAAGTCTGGGGTCCTGTGACCTAACCTCATTACAACAGGTATAATCCCATTAGCAGATCAAATGTCAGACTGAAAGTATTTTGAGAACGTTTGGGATTTTTCGGACAGTCCAACTTTGGGCATGAAACTTCTTTTTTAATGACTGCAGCCTCTTGAGCTCTACCTTCAAACCCAAGTTTGTAAGTGTGTTGCAGTTGCCACAATAAGAGCATTACCCAGCAAGAAGGGCTGTGAACCTACTTGCTTTCACAGATGGAATGAAAAGAATGAAACCTTAGGCAAAGCCTTGTGTTCCTTGCTTCCAGCATTCCTCCCCTGTGTTTCCTAGGCTGTGACAGTTTGCAAAATCATTCTCTTTTATCTTCCACTAAGTTAATAGATAACAACCAGGTTCATATTTCACTCATATGTAAGTTTTCTAGCTGATATTGCTTTCTTGGGGGGCAGCTGTTTGTTTGGAGTAAATCCAGATTAATTCCTTATAAAAAGTTCCAATTACTACTCTGGGAAAGATTACCTCCATGAGAAGAGAGGCAACTTTTTCTAATGCTAATCTCAAATCTATGGATCACAAGCCCTGTTCTAGAGCTAGCCAGGGCAGCATAGAGGGAGGGAAAGAGGGAGGAAAGCTGTTAGCTTTCAGGAAGAGGCTCACCCTAGAATCTCATTTTAACCCTGCAGGTAACCCAAAATAAAGTCATTTCTCTCAGTAGCAGTTAAAACAGTTAAAAACTGGGGGGGGGGGGGGGGGGGAATAAAAGTGTTTTCAAGAGGGGAATTGTTCCTGAAATGTTTATATTAAATATTAGAAAGAAAGCTCCTCCCATTAAAATAATTTACCAAAATCACTAGGAGCAGAGGACTGACATTCCAGGGTATCCCATGATCAGATAAACCACTATCACATCATTACACACCAGCAAACCCCTTGGCTGAGGATGCCTCTCTCGTTTTCCCCCGCAGATCAGAGCCACAGAACCTCTGTTCCAGTGCAGTCTTTTAGTGAGAGAGTCCTGTGCAATTAGATAGAGGGGATAATCCCATCAGCAACTTTAGGCTTTTCCCACATAATCAACCAAGAGAAAGAAGCACCTAATCTACATTTTACAGACCCTCCTGTTGGCAAAAGGAGCCCCAGTTAACCAGGCTGTGTCACCATGTGTTCACCACGTTATCAGAGGTACAAGAGATATCCAGAATCACAAATAATCAGTCAGCACTGTGGGAAAATGTTTGTTGTCTTAACCAGCTCTGTCATGTATCTTAGACAGAGTGAATCTGATAAGGATTGTCTTGAGATAAGGCAGTTTGTAATTTTTTTTCTGCATGCAACTATTTGTTATGCCATAACCTGGAGGAGAGAGCATCTTGCATTAAATCACATATAGATTCCTTTAAAATAGTGTGTGCACAGTTGCTTGAAATCCATAGAGCAAAGAGAATGTGCCAGGAAAAAAAACTGTTTTGACCCCTGTAGAAGTGCAGTATGGAGAGAGACTGATACAGAACCATAGAATCAATAAGGTTGGAAAAGACCTCAGAGATCATCAAGTCCAACCTGTCACCCAAGACTTCATGAAGGAGTAGATTTGCTATCTGGTTATCACGGGAGGTGTTTCAGTGCAGCTTGTACGAGTGAGAAATAAATGTGAAAGGAGACATACTCACCACTAACTAACATAAAATACTATTTTTTACAGAAACCAGCACTTGAATGGCCTGAATTACTGACATGAGAATCAGGCTGAAGCCTCTGTTTGCTCCATTTGGAGTAATAGCCATTCCTTAAAGCGTTTCTGGAAGAGGAGTGTGACTAAGAAGAGCAGAGTGTAGGCTAAGCTCATGCTCTTGGACTGCTTCCCTAACCTCGCTTTTAAAGATGTCATGCAAGCCTTAAAAATCAGAGTACAAAACTAAATCATGCAGTTGGGCTGGTAATCGCTTCAGTGGTGAAATAAATTACTAGAAGATTTTGTGCAAGGCTCGAGGACTTTTGCTTTGCTTTGTTTTTCCTGGCTACAATCTTATCCTCAGAGAGGCAATTCCTTTGCATGTATAAATAGAAACAATCTGCTCCCACTCTTGCTGCTGCAATTAGGAAGAAAAGAAAGAGAAGGGGGGGGGGGGAAGCAATCAGAATTTGTTAAACAGACTTCAGAGGGAGTGGATTCTTGCATCTCAGAAGACAGATGTTTTCTGATGAAGCTTTCTGTCAGGGTCTCATTTAGAAATTGCACAAGTCACAGAGAGCTCCAGCAAGGGGGACAGCGGGTGCACCCCCACTGCTTCGTTCAGTTCTCAATACCTGCTTGATTGAGTTTGGGAGACAGTGTTTAGTTTGAACACTATCCACTGTCCTCACAAAAAAACCCACAAACCCTCTTTGGTGTACTGAAAACCCAAATGCTAAAGTCTAAAGTTTTCCCACAGCTACTTTCCTGATTGTGCTGTGCAAAAAGGGAGTGCTAAAGAGGAGCAAATGGATTTTCATTCCTACAGCTCTCATTGTGTGGCTGGTGCTGACCATAACTCTTGTTGCTTGTACTCCTACTGCAAAAATCTCCAGTTATTTCTTCATACTTTAAGTAACCTTTAATTTGTCATGACAAAAATATTCTGTGTAAAGTATCTTCCCTGGCTTGAATATTTCTCATTCCAAGGGGGGGAAAAAAAAATGTTTTATGTAGAAGAAAAAATCAGAAAGCAAAAATCCCCCAGACTCCTAATCTCTCTTGCTCCCCAAGAGGAAAACCAGCAAGACCATTTGGTCATAATTTAAGTTATCTCTAATTTGGAAGAGAAATGGTAGCTTATTCCACCATCTGTTTGCTCAGTCATGGGCATGAAAAATCTTCCCAAATGTTGCCAAATAGTAACTCTTTGGGAAAAAAAATGCAGCTGATTGCTTAGAAAAAGTGACATTCTAAAGCTTCTCCCCCCACCAAGGGTCTGCCAACCTCTCAGAGTTTCAAAAACTGACAATAAAAGTATGTTTGCTAAGCAGATTAAAGGTTACACCAAGTATTGAAGTGTCTGCTCAGGCAAGTGAGACATTCTGGCAGGAAAGGACACTATGTATATTCTACCTGATACAACAAACACCCAGCCTTTGACATTCTAGAAACAGTTACAAATACCAGTGAATGTTCCAGACATCATAAGAATACCAAACTGGACAGGGATCTCCTTTGAAATCATATTCAGCTCTAGATCATCTAGATTCAGCCCCCCTAATCATCTGCCTGGCCCTCCACTGGACCTTCTCTATCAGGTCCATTCCCTTACTGTGTTGGGGTTCCAGAGCTGGATGCAGCACTCCAGATGGACTCTTACAGAATGGAATGGAATGGAATGGAACAGAAGAATAGAATAGAATAGAATAGAATAGAATAGAATAGAATAGAATAGAATAGAATAGAATAGAATAGAATAGAATAGAATAGAATAGAATAGAATAGACCAGACCAGGTTGGAAAAGACCTTCAAGATCATTGTGTCCCACCTATCATCCAACACCACCTAATCAACCAAACCATGCAACCAAGCACCCTATCAAGTCTCCTCCTAAATACCTCCAGTGATGGTGACTCCACCAAACAGACCAAGGAATGGGTATGAAATTATGATTTCAACTGAGAGTTAGTGCCACAGCACCAGATGCACATGCAATTAGATACAAGCAATCTGGAAAATATGTTTCATGATAGAAAGAGGAAGTCTTTTCAGTCCTAATGCCTTCCCCACAGGAATGTGAACGTTCTCTCTAGTTTACTCAGCATCCATTTTCCATGGCTAACACACCCCTTTAAAAGAATTCCAAGCTTTAGTGATGATAGAGAGCAGGACTTGAGAGCATAGGAAGGCAGAGATTAGTTAACTAAGTTACCACAACTCTTCTAGAACACTAACATCCTTCTGTTCTGCTTTTGTGTGTGTGTGTATTATATGTAGGGTAACATGGGCATTTGATTCACTTTGGAGCTAGCACTTTCTTTCTCTGCTTGTCATGAGGTTTTTCTGCAGCTACCCTTTTCATAACACCAGGTACCCCCTTATAGTTTTGCAGGTGATCCCCTAAAGTTCCAAATCAGTTCTCCCAAGGTGGGGAAAAAAACATACAACTTAACTTCTGTGAAAAGCAAGCAAAAGGTCACAAGAAAAATTGTACAATGCAGAGACTGCACAGAGCAACCAGCTAACACTGACACAGTTACCAAACATCTCTGTGGGCTGCTAGTTCAAGTTTCTAGTCATTTCCTTTCCTTCTTGTCCTACTTTTGCTACTAAGGTGGTTGTCAGTGTGCTTGCTGTGACATTTGTGCTTTCCCTGCTTGTTTTTTTGATTGCCTTACTTTTATTTCCATGACCTCTGTTTGTCCCTTCATTTCTGCTTTCTTTTTCCTCTATTGTCGTTCCAGTAAACACAGAAGCTTGCACATAAATGTGCCAACAGATGCATTTGAAAACAAAGAGTCTTGTAACATAACATTATATTTATGGTGTTTGTGGTTCAGTGATGATGGAAATGCTTTCTAGCTTTCATTTCCTGAAAATCATATCTTCATTTTAGTTATTCCTGTATTCGGTGTGGCTTAGTTCAAAATCCTTAGCTGATGATTTTAGAGCTCCTTATGTTCAGCTAAGTCTAGAAAGAGTTTAAATGACCCAAATGCTCTAAGAGGCAACACTAAACTATCAAATTTCCAGGGCTGTTCTCATTATACTGGATGCATGGGGGATTTGCAGAAAGGTGGAGATGAAAATATCCAGAAAATATGATGTCAGAGCCCTGCAAGGACCTCTGTGATATTTGTGTCCACACAGGTTTCATTGGTGGATCAGGAATTAAGTAGGAAACTTTTTGTTCAGTTGGGGTTTTTTTAAGTATGGTGTAAAAGAAACTTCTCTTTATGTATTGATGAATTCTTGGTTGAAGTTCTGGTCACTGCACCTCCAAAAAGTATCATTTAAAAGGGTACTAGTAGAACAGAGAAAAAGAGAAACAGAGCTGTGGGTGGCTTTTGTACAAAGAAAATTAAATGGACACTTCCATTTGGAATCTGACAGCTAGAAAAAGTGGACTAGACTAGAGTAGAGTAGAATAGAATAGCATAGAAAAGGTTGGAAAAGACTTCAGAGATCATCGAGTCCAAACTATCATCCAACACCATCTAATCAACTAAACCATGGCACTAAGCACCCCATCCAGGCTCTTCCTAAACACCTCCAGTGATGGTGACTCCACCACATCCCTGGGCAGCACATTCCAATGGCCAATCTCTCTTTCTGGGAAGAACTTCTTCCTAACATCCAGCCTAAACCTCCCCTGGTGCAGCTTGAGACTGTGTCCTCTTGTTCTGGCGCTGCTTGCCTGGGAGAAGAGACCAACCCCCACCTGTCTACAACCTCCCTTCAGGGAGTTGTAGACAGCAAGAAGGTCTCCCCTTAGCCCCCTCTTCTCCAGACTAAGCAACCCCAGCTCCCTCAGCCTCTCCTCACAGGACTTGTGCTCCAAACCCCTCCCCAGCTTTGTTGCCCTTCTCTGGACACCTTCCAGCATCTCAACATCTTTCCTAAGCTGATGAGCCCAGAACTGGACACAGGACTCAAGGTGTGGCCTAACCAATGCTGAGTACAGGGCAGAATGACCTCCCTGCTCCTGCTGGCCACACTGTTCCTGACACAGTCCAGAAGCTGGCAGGTTTCTGTGTCATAGAGAAGCAAATTTATCCATCCTCTTCTTTGACATAGTCCTATCAGGGACAGCACAGTGAGTTAAGCAAAACTGTTATGAACATGTAAAACTTTTGCAGAACTAATAAAAGCTAAGGATTTCTCTTGATTAATTTCACTACCACCCCATTATTTTATTACAGTTGTTATAATAAATTCCAGCCATAACTCAGAAGTGCTTTTTAATGCAGGGGACTTGGGGGGGGAAGGAGAGGGGTAAGGGAAGGAACCTGGATTTGTGTTCCTTATAAGGGAACATAAACTGCCTGTGAAGGTAAACACCAAACTGAGTCACATCTTTTTGTCACATCTTCACAGTCTGACAATGCTTTAAATCTTTTCCTCAGACAGTAATTGTAGGGTAATTAGCTAATCCTTGAGTGGGCAGTCCAGCCTCGACTGGCTCCTTTTGCAGCCCACTAGCTTCTGACCTGTAAAATGGACATCATGGCACTGCTGTAGTGCCCATGGAAATCTTCAGGTGGAGAAGCATATAAACTTACATGCCTGAATCACCAAATGACAGGGGTTGGAAAGGATCACCAGAGATCATCTAGTCCAACCTCCCTGCTAAAGAAAGTTCACCTAGATCAGGTCACCCAGGATGGTGCCCAGACAGGTTTGGAATCTCTCCAGTGAAGGAGACTCCACAACCTCTCTGGGCAGCCTGGTTTAGGGCTCCAGCATCCTCAAAGTTTTTCCTATGTGTTTCATTGGGTGATGTTTACTTGCCATTTCCTTAATTATATAGTAAATGCTGAATTACTTTCTACAGATGCTGCATTTGGGGGCATTTCCTAGGCATGGCATTAGCTGTTCTGACAAGAAACCCGAAATCAGACTCAAGACTCTCAGCTGCTGTAAAGTGTCACAGTTCCAGTAAGCCAAAGATCAATCAGTCTATTCAGCACATTACAGAAGACAAACAGAAACCCACTCTTTAGCAAGAGTCAATATTTGCTGCTGCCTCATTTTATAAAACAATAAAATGTCAGTGTCTGGGTGGAAGAGAATAACCTTTTGCAATGAGAAGGAGGGAGAGAAGCAAACCATCTTTATCAGAGAATGCTTCCCAGTGAGAAGGGGGAAAAAATTCCTGCTGCAGAGACAGGACACACATTAGGCAGAAAACAAAAAAGCACAAGGGCAAAAGAAAAGGTACAGTATGGCAAAAAGAAGGTGGATTCTTAAGTGGTATCATTGTGGGGATTTCAGAGCTGGAAAGGATCTCAAAAGATCATCCAGCCCAACCCTCCTGCCAGAGCAGGATCACCTATAGCAGGTCACACAGGAATGCATCCAGGCAGGTCTTGAATGTCTCCAGAAAGGGAGACTCCACAACCCCCCTGGGCAGCCTGTTCCAGCGTTCTCTCACCCTCACAGGGAAAATTCTTTTTCCTCAGGTTCCCTGCTGTAGTTCCTAGCAGGGATAAATAGTGTCTTTTACTGCAAAGCATCAGGGTAAATATGACACCCATCTTTCAAGCTGTGGAAATACACTGGGTTCTTAAAATATTGCCTGAATAGTGCATAGCCAGCAAAAAAAAACAGGGAAAAAACCCTTTGGTTACTAGAGAGCTGAAGGAAAGAACCTAATTTCTCCAGGATGCCAGAGGCTAGACATTTACTAGTAAATAATCAATATAAACCCATCAGCCTGACTCCATTACCTTATATCATGTAGGTCAACAGGAAACACAGAGAGACAGAGGCAAATATTTACATTACTGATGATTTTCACTCAGCTTGCAGCAATGTACCTGTGTTATTTGCCTCTTCCATGAACAAAGATGGGAAGTTCCACATTTCTGGCCTTAGGATTCTGAAATGCTTTCACTATGCAACTCAGAATGAGACAAACAGCCCTCAGGAAATGTTTGGGGCCTTTTCTCTCTGTCTTTCTACTCACTGTGGAGCCTGGACAACTTGATTAAACATTAACAATTTAATCCCACCTTCAGAATTTAGAATTTTTACAGTTTTACAGTTCTCAGTTTTAGACTTCTCTAATAGACAAGAAGGGAACAGCAGACTCTGTGGAAAGACTGAGGCAAGGATGAAAGAAAATTAAGATCAGCCAAAGTAAATTCCCAGACTCACAGATTGCATCAGGTTGGAAGGGACCTTTGAAGGTCATCTTGTCCCCTTGGAGTGGGCAGGGACATCTCCAGCTAGATCAGGCTGCCTAGGGACACACTGAGTCTGATAGAATAGACCAGACCAGGTTGGAAGAGACCTTCAAGATCATCAAGTCCAGCCCATCAACCAATCCAGCCCACCTAAACAACTCAACCATGGCACCAAGCACCCCATCAAGCCTCCTCCTGAACACCTCCAGTGATGGTGACTCCACCACCTCCCTGGGCAGCCCATTCCAATGGGCAATCACTCTCTCTGTATAGAACTTCTTCCTAACCTCCAGCCTAAACCTCCCCTGGTGCAGCCTGAGAGTGTGTCCTTGTCTGTGATCTTGAATGCTTCCAGGGACAGGGTCTCAACCACATCCCTGGGCAACCGGATCCAGTATTTCACCACTTGTATTGGGAACAACTTCCTCCTTATCTCCAACTTCAATCTGCCCTGCTCTAGTTCTAAACCATTGCCCCTTCTCCTGTATGCCTGTTGCTGAGAATTGCTTTGTGTTGACTGAAGTGAAGTCTAGGTCCAGTCCTATCAATGAAATAGGACCAGTCCTATCAATAAAATGAGGACTTTCTTTCATGGCATCTTCCTCTGCTCCCATTATCTCCACTGGCTGCCTTCAGCTGGCCTTTCTCACCTACCATTACCATGCTGCAATGCCATTTCTTAAAGAGTGTTTTATTTGCCACCTATATTTTGTTGCCTTGCAATTTAATGTTGCAGAGATCCTGTGAAAGAACATTGAATTCATGGTCATAGGTCACACTTCATAACCTCCAGACGCTCTTTAATAGACTACAAGGTGACTAAAGCGTAAAAGACACTCTAAAAAGCACTTTATGAGAGTTATTTGAAGCAAGCACCAGTTCTTAATGACCCAACACAAAATGTCATCCAGATTCCACACATTAATGGTGCCTTGTAACCTAGGTAACTCATTTTAATTACATTCCCAAGAACAGAAATGCCAGCTTTTGAAAATTAACCACAGAGGTGTTGTCCTTAGTAATAAGCCAGCCTAAAATTTAACTACCAAACACCCCCCACCTTTATACTGAGAGTGATGCTGATGGCCTGGGACACACCTGTAGCCAACTCCAGTCAGCTGTCCTGGCTGATGACCCAGAGCTGCTGATGGCCAGCAGCCCATGGCTGGCCTGGGATTGTGTCCCAGCAAAACCAGGACAGTTATTTAAATAGAAGTTGGTCAGCATTACACATCCCCTACTTTTCACCTATTTGTTATATTTGTCTGAAAGAAGAGACCATTTTCTTTCTGGAAAAGTTGCTGTGTGCCTGGGCTTGCCAAGGATGAGTTCATTTCAGCTGCAAAGAGGTAATCGATTAAATTGAGAGTGGATAAGCTGTTTGGTCAGATGTGGACAGCGTGGTGACAAGCTCTGGACAGGCTGCTTGGCAGGTTAATTCTGGGGAAGCATTTGAAGTGTGGCACTGGGGCTATGGATGGAGCAAAGCATTGGTGCAAGCAGCTGCAGCATATTTTCTGGACTTCTGTTGTAAAGTGAAGTTAATGGAAGGCAGTTTGGGCACAGCAGTTAACCTAAGCCCCAGCACTTCTGAAGTGTGGAACCAAATGGCTGCACCAGAGAAGACTGCAAATGGGCACAAAAGCTTTGATGGCCAAGTTAATGAACAGCACAAACACTGGAAGTGGAAGATGCAATTGCTGTTCCAGTGGCACAGAACAATTCTAGTAATTAAGAAAATCCTTCTGTGACTTTAAGGCATAGTGCCAGCTGTATTAATACCTTCCTTTTCCAGAAACTTAATCTGGGCTGTTGCTTGTATGTTGTCCAAAACTTGGCTAGTAGGCACTGAAAACTTCTGATTTAGACTACCTGGGTTCCCCAGTGCTCTAGTTTTGAGTCTTGTTTGCTCTCAAAGTGGAGAGTTTGTACAGAAACAAGAGTCCTCCAAAATGAACCAGCAAACTCCTTCAGGTTCAGGCTTCCCTATTGCCCCAAACAGGAGGGAGGGGAAAAATCTGTGAAGAGTTCACAACACCACTTAGGTGATAAACCTATTTCTCACTCAGCTAAGCCAGCTACCCTGGCTAATTCTGTAATGAAAATGTCAACACTAACATTTCCAACATTTCCCAAATAAGAAAGGGATCAGGCAACTTTTCACTCCCCATCCCTGAAAGCTGTGAGGAGAGAAGCAATAGCAGTTCTCAGTCACGTGTGTTTGATTTGGTTACCCTCTCTGTAAATTCAGGCAGAACAATAAAATCATTCTGCCTGCTAAGGAGATTAAGCATTACTCATAAAGGACTTTGTCAGCTAGGACTTCAAAACATTTTTGTGAAGGTACTGCACATCATAAAAGATGCTGCCCTGGTTACACAACTGGGGTATTAGCAACGTTAGCTCCAGTTTAATATGCTTGCTTGAGCATATTTCCAAGAGTGCTGAAATAGGCATAAAATTAGGCTCTGTGGGGGAAAAAAAAGTACATCCCTGCCCTTTTCTCATTTCCAAGTGTAAATCAGCAAGAGGAACTAGGGAGACATGCTAAAAGCCACCCCCAAGTGAAGTGGATATATTTAACCTCTGCTGATTTTTGCAGAGGGAACCAGGTTTTGTTATCCCATTTGCGCAACGCTGCACCTCGCCGCAGTTTGTACCCAGTGAGCAATTAGGCCACAGACACAACCAAGTGGAAGTCTTGCACAAGCTGACTGCTATATGAACAAGCACATGCTCCAATGTTATGAAGAGAAAAAATCAGTTCACATCAAAGGCTAATCAACTGTAGCCTCCCAATGAAGCAGGAAAGAATGACAGGGTTTTGGCTGGCGAAAGGGATGGCACAGAATTTAAGACAGTTGAAGAGTTCAGGCTCTTCAAGGTAGTTATATATGGACAGCTATTTAAAACTTAGAATTTCAGTGTCTGCTGGGCATACCATTGCCATGACCAAGTCAGTCAGGAACACTGTATCCTGTAGGAATCAACCCACAATAGCAGTGAACAGGACAAAAGGTGAAGTTCGACTACAGCTACCTGAAGGAAGGTCGTAGCCAAGGGAGACCTTATTGCTGGCTACAACTACCTGAAGGGAGGTTGTAGACAGGAGGGGGTTGGTCTCTTCTCCCAGGCAACCAGCACCAGAACAAGAGGGCACAGTCTCAAGCTGCACCAGGGGAGGTTCAGGCTGGATATTAGGAAGAAGTTCTTGCCAGAAAGAGAGATTGGCCATTGGAATGTGCTGCCCAGGGAGGTGGTGGAGTCCCAATCCCTGAAGGAGTTCAAAAAAGGATGGGGTGTGGTACTTGGAGCCATAGTTTAGTTGCCAGGAAGTGTCAGAGATTAGATAATGAGTTGGACTTGATGATCTCTGAGGTCTTTTCCAACCTGGCTGATTCTATGATTCTAAATACCTGGCTGGAACAAGGAACATTCCTCAGCTGTTTGCTTTTCTATCAGAGGATAGCAGCAGTCCACTGCAGAGAAAATTTTCAATGAAAAAAATCAATCCCAGCTAAAGAAACTTTGTGGCTTTCTGGATTTTTCTGTGTCTTTCTAGGTTTACACAGCTTGCCTTACCATCTCAATGCAATGAAATTAGCAGGGAGCACTTCTTTTAATGCAGGCAAGAAAGAATGTAGAAGAGGTGGGCTGGTTTTTGCAGCTGCTCCTTTTCTCCACTCACCTACTTCTCCCTTGTTCTCATCCTTTTCAACCTTTTATATATATATATATTTTTGGTGAGGAGGAAGGAGGTGGCCAAGGCTATTTTCAGAGTTACTGATTCACAGCCTTTTATGCTTCCCTATTCCCATCAGGCTGAGATGAGTGCTGGTTATTAGGGGGAGCGCAACACCTGACACACACCACAACAATACAGCTACAGAATCACCTCAGACTACCTCAGGAATTTGCCAAAACAGAAGAAAAAAATAACCCCCACACTTAATTAGAATATTGTGGTTCCCTTTTAATGAGTTAGATTCAGAGTGTATAGCAAATAAATCCTTGGTATGTTCTTTCCTTCCAGGTTCAGGGCTATTATCATTTATATCTGAAGGGGTTAATGACTTGCAGGAAAATGGAAATGAAATCAGTTAGGTTTGCCAATAACCTCAACCAGTATGAAAGTAGCAGAAGAAGAGGCAGGAAGAGGCACTGAAGCAGAAGTTATTTCTTAGTCGGCAGTATTCATTAATTTTTTGATTCATTTTTGTTCTCAGCCAGTCAAACAGAATACATTTTATTTTTATATAGCTTCTTACTGCACAAATATCTCTCTCTCTCTCTGAATTTCACTTATCCTAAATTTATAACCTCTGAGCCAGGCTCTTCTTTCACATCCATCTTGTGCCAGGGAGCTCCATTAATTTCTGTGGAATTACTCCCAATTTCAAATGAAAAATAAAAAGGATGCATCTTCCTTTCTTTCCCACTCCATTAGAGCAGGGAGTGAGCAGCAGCTGTGCACTCTGCACTGCAGGGAAATACCTTCTGATCCTGTCTAGGTAGATAGGAGACAGCAGCAAAAGTGTTACTCAGTCCAAACAGGAATTACAGGACTATTAGAAAGAGAGAGCAGTGCAAGGTGCTGCTTGTTTTAGTAATTGTACATTCCTCTTTGCCAAGGAAAGCAGGAGCATTGCATTCAGAGCAGTTCATCCCACTTTCCAAAGCAGAGGGATCTAGTTTTATCTCCATTATACCCACAGCACACAACAGAATCAATACTCCTGAGCTGAAGTTTTCTCATTTGGTGCCCGTCATCAGTCAAAGGCAGCACAAGAGCTGATTCCACAATCAGATTTAAGGGAAGATGCCAGCTGCCATGATTGTCTTCAAGTAGCTAGCTCATGGATCTTGATTACATCTAAATGCTGCAATCTTGCCCCAAGATTGCTCTCAGTCATTACATTGCAATAAAACATGTTCAATTCCCAGGCACTGGGGACCTCACTGCTTTTCAATAAAACCAATCTGACTTCAATATCAGATGGGGAGAGCTGACCACTGTTCAAGGAGAGTGACGTGCCGTCCATCTGGACTGCAGTTAAGAAATCCCACAGTGTTATACCTGGACAGGCTGAAGGAGGAAAGAAAAAAATATGGAGGACAGAAGTTTAACTCCCTCTTACACATTCGCTGTGCACCCAGGCACAAGCACACTGAGAAACCCTGAATTACACTCACAGAAAACCTGTTCTTGGGCCTGTCTCAAGAGCTGAAAATGAGGAAGCTCGAGGAGCGACTCAGTGGAGGGGCTGCTTACAGTATAGCTGCAGTTAACTGACATGCTGAACTTGATAAAGACAGATGTTTGCTCAAGAGATTCAATTAGAGTATTTTCACAGTATCACAGTATCACTAAGGTTGGAAAGGACCTCGAGGATCATCGAATCCAACCTATCAACACAGACCCCATGACTAGACCATAGCATTTTCCTTTGACATGGGGACTTGCAAGTCACATAGTCCAGGGAGAACTGATAGCAGCCTTCCAGTACCCACAAGAAAGCTGGAGGGGGACTTTTTACAAGGGCTTGTATTGATAGGGTGAGAGAGAATGGATTGAAGCTGGAAGAAGGTAGATTTAGACTGGTTATTGCTTGGTGCCATGGTTCAGTTGATTAGATGGTGTTGGATGATGGGTTGGATGTGACAATCTTGAAGGTCTCTTCCAACCTGGTCTATTCCATTCTATTCTATTCTATTCCATTCTATTCTATTCTATTCCATTCTATTCTATTCTATTCCATTCTGGAATTTAGAAAGAGTCTTTACAGCGAGGGTGGTGAGACACTGGAACAGTTTGCCCAGGGAAGCTGTGGATGCTTCCTCCCTGGAGGTGTTCAAGACCACGTTGGATGAGGCCTTGAGCAACCTGGGCTAGTGGAGGGTGTCCTTGCCCATGGCAGGGGATTGGAACTCAGTGATCTTTAATATCCATTTCAGCTCAAGCCGTTTTATGTATCTCTGAATGAATATTAATTGCTTCAAACTGCTCGAGATGCTGAACATCCTGTACAGCTTAGTGTGTGATGCCTGTTACAGGATTTGTTCTTGCTAACTTCACTGAAAGTTTCTGCCTGGCTCTCACCTGAGCAAAGCAAATGGAAATTCATGATTTAAGGCAGCTGCAGCCAGGCAGCTTGCCTGCCGGTCAAGCAGAATAGTTTTGCAGTACTGCAGCACTGTGGAACTCATCTTGTTCTCCTTTTAGAGAGATGAAAAATATGTAAATGCCTTTAATATATATGATAAGCCCAGCATATTAGCAATATTTTACTTTAGTCCAATGTCCTTGCAATAAATGTGTTCCGTGCTCACTGAACAAAAATGGTCCAGGCCATTAATTTCCTTTCAGCTTATTAAAGGAAAAAATAAAGAACAGAAAAACCCTGGCAATGCAAGGAGGTCCAAACATACAGCAAAATAATGTTTGACCTGAACTGCCAGGAAGTGTGCAGAGAGGAGGTTTGCCCCAGATTCTGGATAAAGGAAATGCGTATCAAGAACTAGCTGGAGGTAACTGGGACAAACCCACCCACTCATTCGCTCTTTGTGACAGTCAAAGCCCCCTAATTTTAGCTTTGTGCACCCACACAGAGTCCAGCTGATTTCAGCAGGGCACTGCAGAGAGCAGAGACCCACCCCTTATGTCATTGCCAGACTGCTAACAGCATTTATAAACATCAACCTTCTGGATATATTCTGCTCTCTCTAGATCCCAGTAAATTAGTGATTTGTGTCTGAGAAAAACCAACCAACCCAACCAACCAAATAGCCAACCAAATCTACCAACCAAACCAACCAGCCAAACCACCCCAAAAAAATCAACTAGCCAACCAAACCAGTCAAGCCAACCAGCCAACCAGACCAACCAGCCAAACCACCCAAAAAAAATCAACTAGCCAACTAAACCAACCAAGCCAACTAGCCAAACAAACCAAACAACCAAACCAACCAAGCCAACCAACCAAACAACCAAACCAACCAAGCCAACCAGCCAAACAACCAAACCAAACAAGCCAACCAGCCAAACAAACCAGCCAACCAAACCAACCAAGCCAACCAGCTAAACAAACCAGCCAACCAAACCAGCCAGCCAACCAAACCAACCAAACCAAACAAGCCAACCAGCCAACCAAACCAAACAAGCCAACCAGCCAAACAAGCCAAACAACCAAACCAAACAAGCCAACCAGCCAAACAAGCCAACCAGCCAAACAAACCAGCCAACCAAACCAACCAGCCAACCAAACCAAACAAGCCAACCAGCCAAACCAAATAATCCAACCAGCCAACCAAACAACCAAACCAAACAAGCCAACCAGCCAACCAAACCAAACAAGCCAACCAGCCAAACAAACCAGCCAGCCAAACCAACCAGCCAACCAAACCAACCAGCCAACCAAACCAAACAAGCCAACCAGCCAAACCAAATAATCCAACCAGCCAACCAAACAACCAAACCAAACAAGTCAACCAGCCAAACAAACCAACCAAACCAACAAACCAATCCAACCAAACCAACCAAACCATAAACCCCAAGCTAATCAATTTAGAATAGTGAAAGAAAATAGCCTGTGAGCCTCTCTTCTCTCAGTCACATTGCCCCCTGTGCAGAACCTGTTTTGACAGTGTGCATTAACCACAGCACTCTTTCCTACAGAAGGGATGATGACTAACATCAAGGCTCAGTTTTCTCTTTGTCAGGCTACACAAGCTTAAAGGCACACTCACTTCGTGGAACCATAGAATGCACTGGGTTGGACCTTTAAAGGTCATCTAAGTCCAACTCCCCCACAGCCAGCAGGGACATCTCCAGCTTGATCAGGTTTCTTTTTTCAGTGGTGCCTGGTGACAGATCAGGGGGCAATGGGTCCAAAGTAGAACACAGGAAGTTTCACTTGAGCTTAAGGAGAAACTTCTTTACGTTGAGGGTGTCAGAGCAGGCTGCCCAGAGAGGCTGGGGAGTCTCCTCTGGAGATTTTCAAAACCCACCTGGACATGTTCCTGTGCTACCTACTCTGGGTGACCCTGCTTTAGCAGGGGGGTTGGACCAGATGATCTCCAGAGGTCCCTTCCAACCTCTACCATTCCTGAGCAGCATTGTTTTTTGCTGCAGTAATCATAGACAGTGATTAGCTGGAGGTTAATTCCTCAAAAGACTTTAGTGATTGCACATATTTCCAGATTTCACTTTTCTTTAAAAGAGTTCTTGCTGTAAAAGGGAGTGTGAGACAATGTTGGATTGGTTATCACTGCAATGCTGAGCACTGCAGTGAGCTGAAGGACCAGCCTGGCCAGAAATCAGCTAGGTGAATAAACAAACTCCTAGAAGCATGAAGGTTGGAAATAAACCTCTAACATCAAGTCCAGCCATAAGTGCCATCCTCAGGTCCAGCATGGTGTCCTTTTGTCTCTGTATTCTCATAGTCTGGCTCTACATCATTTCTTTGTGGTTTCTTTCCTAGTGACAGCCCTACAGAAGCCATCCCCTGCATGCAAACACCCAGCTGAACAGGCCGTTTAGAATTTGTGTAGGCTAATTAGGCTTTTGGAGAACGAAATGTCTGGCAATCAGTGTGTAGTAAGCATTAAAAAGCGCTTTAGGAAAACTCCTGATTCCCTGTCAGTGTCTGTATCATCAGTTCTCAATCTCCCATGGCTAACAATTTCCACCTCTGCTCCAGTGAAGTTCAGCTTTAGGTTTGCAGAGTGGAAACTTAACCCAGGATGTTTTAAGTGAAAATTCGAGGGGTTTTCTGCCCACAACCCTAACACAGAGTACAGTTTTTCCTCTGAAAGCCTGTCAGACCAGACCCATATTATCTGACACTGACATTTTCTGACCTTTTCTCTGGCTGGTTCTCTTGTAAGCAATGCCCACACTGAGTGAATCAAACCAAACATCAAAATACAGACAATCCCCAATATATTCCTTCCAGGCTTCCAGTTCAGATCTCATTTTCTCTGTTCCTGCCTATTCACTTGTAAATTCTTTGTCTCTCTTACATTGCAGTGTTCATTGCTGTCACTTAGGAAGTGAATAAGGATGAAAAAAAGGTTTTGTGTGCACTGATTATGCAGAATGCCTTCCCTCTGAAGCACATGTTGGCTCTCCAGCCTTGCTGCATCTAAGTGTACCGTGATAATGAAGATATTTATGCTCAATACCCCTGCATTTCGCAGCTCCCTCCACTCTGCAGATGGGAATTTGAGGTATAGAATTAGTAAGGATTAGGTCTGCCAAAGGAACTTACCTGTTCTAGCAGCTGTATCAGAGTGCAGACACCCATTTGCTCACACACTGCCTAACCCTAACAGTGCATAAAGACAGTCACTAGATACCCGAGTTTTCCTAAGGATGCCCCAAACCATCCAATTAGAATTAGTAAGGATTAGGTCTGCCCAAGGAACTTACTGTCAACCTGCTCTAGCAGCTATATCAGAGTATAGACACCCATTTGCTCACACACTGCCTAACCCTAAGAGTGCATAAAGACGGTCACTAGATACCCGAGCTTTCCTAAGGATGCCCCAAACCATCCAATTAGAATTAGTAAGGATTAGGTCTGCCCAAGGAACTTACTGTCAACCTGCTCTAGCAGCTATATCGGAGTGTAGACACCCATTTGCTCACACACTGCCTAACCCTAACAGTGCATAAAGACAGTCACTAGATACCTGAGCTTTCCTAAGGATGCCCCAAACCATCCAAGCCTTTCCAGTGTCAGGCAGTTAGGACCTTGAGACAAAATGGAACTCCCAAAACTGCATGTTTCCCCAAGAACTTTAGATGCCTGGGTTCCAAAAAGTATTCTTTGATAAATCTAGCCAGAAAGTGCTGAGCAGACAAGGCAGTGATGGTAGCACTGACCAAGCTCAGATATGAAGCTGAAGGTGTGCCAGTACCAACGCCAGTGACCAGATGGGTAATATCTCCTCAGGTTAAAGTAATAGCAAGAGATTAAGTGAGGTTTATCGCACGACCTGAATGCTTCAAAGTTTGAGGGTTAATATAACACTACCTGAAATAATGAGAAACTGGGGAATACAAACCCAATCCTCACAATCTTCTAACTCCAGCATATTTTCCTAGGCCTTACATATTTAGCCCCAAGACATTTTCACTGCAGCTCAAGTGCTCTATGCACAGGTATCAGAAAATAGAATCACAGAATAGTTTGAGTTGGAAAGGACCCTTAAGGTCAAGTAGAACCTTTCTCTAATTACCAAGGCTGGTGCTAAGCCATGTCCCTCAGCACCACACCTCTGCCTCTTTTAAACACCTCCAGGGATCGGGATTCAACCACCACCCTGGGGAGCCTGTTGCAGCCTTTGAGAACCCTTTCAGTGAAGAAGTTTCTTCTAATATCCAGCCTAAACCTCTCAAATGTCACCTCCCTCAAATATTCTTTCCCTCCCTGCTTTAATGAGCACTGAAACACTAAACTGTGAACTTCAGCTTATTGTGACTGATGTTTGTCCTCACTATAACTGTTTCAATCCTTTCTAGACTCAGGTAGATAAACATGTAATGATTACCTGTCCATCCTATTCTCACTATTTGCTTTTAAACACTATAATTAGAGAGTCAGCTTTTTGTCTTAAAAAGAAGCTGAGCATCAGCAGAAATAATCTGTGGCTCAGTGCAGGTGCCCTGTCCTACAAAGGAAGAACTCTCCTTATTTAGAATCAGAGAATTGTTAGGGTTGGAAGTGACCTCAAGAGTCATCCAGTTCCACCTCCGCCCCCCACCATAGGCAGGGACACCTCATACTAGATCAGGTTGCTCAGAGCCACATCCAGCCTGGCCTTAAAAACCTCCAGGGATGGGACTTCTACCACTGGTTTGGTTTGTGTTCAGAGGAAGAAATGTGACTGGAAAGAAATCTTTCATATGATGAATGCATTTGCAGCTTTTAGTGAGAAAAGCACAGTTCAATCCTTTTCAGCCAGTTGTGAAATAATAGATTAATGAAGCTTCAGGCAGATTAAAAATTATTTTTAGTCTCTACTTTTAGAGATAGAAATTACTTTTTATCTCTCTACCATCCTATTTCTCCCTCAAATTTCCACTCTCAAGAATGTGTAGCTCTGTCTCCAGTATTGGGGGGGGGGGGGGGGGGGGGGGGGAGGGATTTACAATTTAATGCTTGCATCTTGTTAGCATTGACTAAATACAGATGTTCTCCTCTTAATGTGAAATGTGCATGAGATATCTCATGAACTCTTTCCATGTTGCCCCCTGCTCAGTGAGTCAGTGCCTGATTATGTTCAATGGAAAAGGACTGTTGAGAATAGAATAGAATAGAATAGAATAGAATAGAATAGAATAGAATAGAATAGAATAGAATAGAATAGAATAGAATAGAATAGGTTGGAAGAGACCTGCAAGATCATAGTGTCCAACCCATCATCCAATACCATCTAATCAACTAAACCATGCAACCAAGCACCCTGTCAAGTCTCCTCCGAAACAGCTCCAATGACAGTGACTCCACCACCTCGCCAGGCAGCACATCCCAAAGGGCAATAACTCTCTCTGTGAAGAATTTCTTCCTAACATCCAGTCAGAACCTCCCCTGGCACAGCTTGAGCCTGTGTCCTCTTGTCCTGGTGCTGGTTGCCTGGGAGAAGAGACCAGCCCCCACCTGGCTACAACCTCCCTTTCAGGTAGTTGTAGAGGGCAATGAGGTCACCCCTGAGCCTCCTCTTCTCCAGGCTAAGCAACCCCAGCTCCCTCAGCCATATCTCACGAACTCTTTCCATGTTGTCCCCTGCTCAGTGAGTCAGTGCCTGATTATGTTGAATGGAAAAGGACTGCTGATTATCATTCAATAAAAGAGGCTTTGGACCTGTGTCAAAATCTGTTGTCACAATGCCGGTGAATTTCCCTTCCTGATCAGGAGTCTATTTTAAGCGACCTTTAACAATTTCCCCCTGCCCTGGATATATTCTATATATTAAAAAAGAGAAATGGCAGATTATTTCCTGACCAAGAAAGTAATTTTGAAGAGTGGGATGCAATCCTAATTTCAAATTCCCAAGGTCTTAGAAACATGAAGTATTTTATTGCTTCCCCCTCTCCCCCCCCCCCCCTTACACCAATTCACTGTTTGCATTTAAACCTAATTTGGCTTGATTTTCTTTCAGGATTTATTGTCTCTGGGTACAGTTTGTGATTCTTTGTCTTTATGCCTTTCATTAGGGGGCAGCAAAGAAAGTACCAGAAGAATAAAGTAGCTTCTTGGAGTCTAGCTTTATAACTCAGCATTAGAACCTGAACTAGTCACTAGATGTCATTCTAACACACCAAATAATTTCTTTGAAATTAGGCAGTTTTCTACCTTAAATGTTACCTATCTGGCTCCTGAGTCTCCATTTAAAACCAAATTGTTACTCTGCTGCAATCTCTACTCACTGCAGCTGCAGCTAATTCCATGTTCCAATCTTCTGTCAGAAAAGAAACGCTGGAGCTGAGTGATGAAGAGCTAAAGCAATTCATACATCACATTGTCTGCTGAGTGCTGCTAAATGCTCAGCCACTCTGAATTCACAGAATGTCAAAGACTTCATACATTCCAGCTATGAAAATCCATACTGGAAAATGTACTATTCATCATGCACCGGAACAAGAGGACACAGTCTCAAACTGTGCCAGGGGAAGTTTAGGCTCGAGGTGAGGAGAAAGTTCTTCACAGAGAGAGTTGTTAGCCATTGGAATGTGCTGCCCAGGGAGGTGGTGGAGTCACCATCCCTGGAGGTGTTCCAAAAAGGATGTGGCACTTGGTGCCATGGTTTAGCAGTCAGGAGGTGTTGGGTGACAGGTTGGACTTGATGATCTCTGAGGTCTTTTCCAACCTTATTGATTCTATGATTTCATTCTGTCAGGCACCCCAGGAAAGCACAAGGGCAATACCATGCAACTTTGGTGACCATTACACTACTTCAGTGAGCAGTCACAGTATCACAGTATAACTAAGTTTGGAAGAGACCTCGAGGATCATCGAGTCCAACCTATCAACACAGACCCCATGACTAGACCATGGCACCAAGTGCCACATCCAATCTCCTCTTGAATGCCTCCAGGGACGGTGACTCCACCACCTCCCTGGGCAGCACATTCCAATGATGAACAACTCACTCAGTGAAGAACTTTCTCCTCACCTCAAGTCTAAACCTCCCCTGGCACAGCTTGAGACTGTGTCCCCTTGTTCTGGTGCTGGTTGCCTGGTAAAAGAGACCAACCCCTTCCTGGCTACAACCTCCCTTCAGTCACAGCAAGCAACACTCTACAGAAGTTTCTTGGTAAAAATAAGAGCTCAAAGTCTTTTCAAGTTATGCATGTCAGAGCAACTAAACATCAGTACATGGTGCCACCAGTGGAGGAGGATTGGGCACAGCCAAGGGCGCCATAGGATGGAATTTGGAGTTTTGACTTGCTGGAGGTGGATTGTCTTCTCATGGCCTCCTCGTTCTCTTGATCCTTGGAGTTCTTTCTCTGCTTGTTAGTGTTTTGATGCGAGTGTGGTAGCCTAGAATATACACTTGACAGTAGAACAGCAGGTACCCAGGTTCAAAAGTGAAGAGGATGAAGACAGGGACAAAATCATCTCATTGCCATAATCTTTCCCTTGGATATTTTCTGCTTTTTCCTCTTACTTTCAATCCTTATTCATTTCACTCTGAAGTCCCTGTGGTACAAGATGAATATTTTCCAGTCAAATCTGCTCAGTATTGCAATCATTAAGTTCCCCAAACTCTCCTCCTGTAGAAGTGTTACCTCAAGCTGGTAATGTGTGAGTGGAGACTCAAAAAGGGGGGTTGATATGGCTGCTAAAACACATCAACATCAAGTTCCTTTGGTAGATCTAACCCTTACTATTTCTATACCTCAAACTGCCATCTGCAGAGCAGAGGGAGCTGTAGAATGCAGGGCTGTTGAGGATAAATACATTCATTAGCATGATGCATTTGGATGCAGCAAGGCTGGAGAGCCAGAATGTGCTTCAGAGGGAAGGCATTCTGCTCAGTCATGGAACACATGGCAGGAAGAGTGACAGAAGTGAGATTCCACTCCACAAAAAATGTTTCTCATGCCATTTGCAAAGTGGACAAAGGGACAGCAAGTCTGAATACAGGAAAGAAAAAGCAGTCCTCCAGATAGAGAGAACTGGTTTTGTCTCCCAGCCTTTCAATGAGGCAAGACAGAGCCTAACCTGACAGACTCACACCAATGCAGTTGGAGACCAGCAAAGCTAATTGGCTTAAATTCTCCTTCAAGCCATAGCTTCTCTTTGATACAGCATTCATAATGCTACTGAAAAATTCCTGGGATTAAATTATCCTCCTAGCAGCAGTTACCAGAAGCTAAATGAGAATCAGAGAGATGAATTACATCATTTTCCTATGAAAGATAGCAGAATTGTGGCACGGTTTTATGTTTTCCTTTGTCACCCTTTTGTCAATTTAATGTTGGCAGCAAAATAATTACACCCCAGACACTTCAGTCTCAGCAATATCACACTTTGAATTTACAAAAGCCATTAGAGTGGAGCTGTTTAAAAGGACAATCATTATCTCAAGCAATAATCATGAGCCACAGGCAGACAAAAGGTTCATTCTTTTCTGGAAGAGAAACTCTCTGTTAGTGTAATTCAGGGCTTTATCTAACAATTGGAGGAGCCTACAAAATATTGGGTTTTTCCCCCTTTTCATCTACACATAATTAAAGCTAAGGGTTTATATAGGACTCTGATACACATGGGTTCCTTCAATGCATCCAGATTGCTCTGGTTGGAGCCATTTTAACACCCCTGTTACAGAGATGCTTCTGATGTAGCTGTGGGCAGGCAGTATTTCCAGGAAAATGGATTTTTCATACATTTATCTCTTCTACCTCTACAAGAGGTAGAGGTGGTTGTAGCCAGGAAGGGGTTGGCCTCTTCTCCCAGGCAACCAGCACCAGAACAAGGGGACACAGTCTCAAGCTGCACCAGGGGAGGTTTAGACTCAAGGTGAGGAAAAAGTTCTTCACCGAGCGAGTCATTCGTCATTGGAAGGTGCTGCCCAGGGAGGTGGTGGAGTCACCGACCCTGGAGGTGTTCAAGAGGAGATTGGACGTGGCACTTGGTGCCATGGTCTAGTCATGGGGTCTGTGTTGATAGGTTGGACTCGATGATCCTCGAGGTCCTTTCCAACCTAAGTGATACTGTAAAGATCTCCAAGAGAGCTCAGCCTTGTTATAAGCACAGTGGGTGGAAGCATTCTTTTGCTGGCAAGCTGATACAAGCTCAGGGTTTAGGCCAACACCATCCAGTCAGAGCACTGCAGACAGCAGTGGTGTTTCTCACCACTCCTGGCAGACACAGCTGTGTCACCAGAAGCCACAGCCTGAGATCAGAAATCTGGGTCTTTAGCACAGCAGGGTTTTCCCATGTTGTCAATGCTAGCCAGAGAAAGTGAGAGGTTTTCAGTGCAGGGTGATTTAAAGGCTTGGGCAAGAGCTTGAGGGAGACTCCAGAGTATAAATCAGTTTTCCCTGGTTTATTTTACATAAAGTGTAGGTGAGGGCACATGTCTGAAAGCTTTATGACCTTTCATCTTCCTCCTGTGCAAGTGAGACCCAGTCAAGTGTCTTGGGCTGCACATATAATTGCCACATTTGTTATTACTTGCAGTTAATGAGCACATGAAAAGGTGGCTGGTTCTAATGACTCACCTGGGAGCATTCTCTTCTGTTGTTAAACTGAGCCCTGTTGTAGGTGATCATAATGTAACTGCTGCAGCCCAAGGGACTGGGGCTCACTCGAGTATTAGGAACCCAAACCAGGCTAAGAGTAGGTCTCCTCCACTTAGTTGACTCATAGTGGTAAATGCACCGTGGTTGGATAGGAGGAGACTGAGGAAACTAAGCCATCTAAGAGGAAATGGAAAGATGGCACAAAATAGCAAGGACAGGGCAGGGAGGAAGTTTAGCTCATACTTTGGCTTCACCATTAAGGTTGTTTTAATTGAGTTGCTAGAAACCATTAAGTTGCCACCTGGGCAGCCACACTACTCTTTTTAAAGGAACTAAAGACTACAGCTCGTGCCACTCCTTTGCAGCCTACTGGAACTGCATTATTTCTCCCTCCTTCCACTCCTTCGCATCCTTCCTTAACTTATGGCTTATACAAAGAGCTTTGAGTGTCATCTTGTCTCTCCGGATAATGATCTCAACCTCCCCAGCTCCATCAGATGCATATGGCCCCCTATACATACACTAGGCAGACCATCCCCACTCTTTCCTCCTTCTGTACTTCTGCTTCTGGAAGGCAATGTAGCAGTTCTCTGGTCACTTTCAAGTGATCAGTTGTAGCAGCTCACTGAAAGAAGGCATAGAGTAGCTATGCAGTGATTTGCTTTTCCATAGGACAGCAGGGAAGAATCAATGTGGATTAATCCTAGTGGAGCTGAGTGCTGCTCAGGGTTCTGCAGCCATAAAGGTTGTCAGGCTGGATCAGATGCAGGTGTGAGCAGCTTTGCTAAAAATGATAACTCTTTGGATTAAGTCAAAGACACAATGTGCTAGGAAGGACCTGGAAACATCACAACAGAGAAGTGGTTAGAAGGTGAGATTCACTCTGGGAGAGTGCTGGTACAGGCTATAAGACAAATGGAAGAAGAGTTATAGGAAGAAATACAACATTTGTCAGCTGGCCAAAGGCAAACTTACCTGAGAGCCATGGAAGTACCTCTAAAACCATCATACACGTGGCTTCTGCATCTGTAAAGATTACCCCTATCATAACAACAGGAAAAGAAGAGCCCTCTTAGTGCAGCTTCTCTCCTTTGCTAAGCACTTGTCTTCTATTTTCCTGGAAGCTTGCATGAGAAGCTGGTTTGACCACTCACAGAATGGAAAGGAAGTAGTTTGCCCAGTGGCAATCTCAAGCCATCTAAAGACCTCAGCTGTTGTTATTTGGCACTAAATTGGCTCTGCCAAGAGACAACAATCAGCCTTGTTTGTTTTAAAAGCATAGCTTTCCACTGCTTCAGCTGCAGGAAAGCATTTGCTGCCTGGCAGCAGGCTGTGTTGTGCCACTGAGCAGCTTGATCTCACCCAACTGACGGCAAGCCCCTGGTGCACACAGGCTGAAGCACAGCATCTCCTTCCAGACTGAACAAGCCATCAACACTGCAGCTTCAGCCTGGTGGTACCCACAGAGCACCAAAGTGTTCAACTCTGTAAGCCCAAAGTGTTTTGAATCTGTCTGGACTTGGCACTGAAACTGGCCCAAGGTACTTCCAGACTGAAAAGCCCTTCTCTGCCTTTGGCAGAGAGCTGCCTTTAGCAGAAAGCTGCTTTCCAGCTGAGAGCAACACCTGACAAACTGGGGGCAGACTCAGTGTTTCCTGAAGGTTATGTCTAGTGCATTAAGAAGCTTTCTGTTTCCTAAAGGTTATATCTAGTGCATTAAGAAGTTATCCATAGAGGAAGTCTCAACTGCCTTGAGGCTCTAGAGAGATGGGTGTTGGTCTCTTCCTTAGTAATGAGTGCTAGGATGAGAAGAACTGGCTTCAAGTTGCATCAGGGGAGGTTTAAGTTGGATATTAGAAGAAATTTCTTCACTGAAAGGGTTCTCAAACACTGCAAAATACTGCCCAGGGAGGTGGTTGAATCCCCAGTCCCTGAAGGCATTTAAAAGAAGCTGCAGAGATGTGGTGCTGAGGAAGATGGTTTAGCACCAGACTTTGTAGAGTGAGTATGGTTGAACTCCATGATCCTAAAGGTCTTTTCCAACCAAAGCAATCCTATGATCTTGTGGGTCTCCTTAGAGTCAGGCAGAGAGGCTGGGAGAAAGAACCAAGCCTGCAGCACCTGAGTGCAAAGGAATTGCTCCAGGCATTGGGCCATTTGTCTTCTATTTAACTGAGAGTGGGGAAAGAGCGAAAGATATACATTTATTCTGCAAAAAGTGATTTAAATTCTTAAAAATCCAGAAAGCTGAAAACTGAAGGCCTTGGTTCATGGAGCTGTAGCTCAGAATTAATTGCTAAAACTGCTACCACAATGAGATCAGTTAATTAGGGCTCTCTGGTTCCTTGAGCTCCGGAGGACATGATCGTCTGACTTTGCTGTTTGTATGCTGCAATGTACTGAAAATAGCAAATAAAAGCTACACATGACAAAGTATTGATTGATTGTCTCCAAAAAAAACAACCACAGCCCACAAGAAGACAAAACAGCATTAACCAATTATACAAATCTTTTAAAGACAAACTCAGGGAAACAACATTTCCTTCTGTTGCAGTCTCCTTTGGAACAGCAGGCTGTGCTCCTGAATTAATTTTACAGCTGAGACACAGCTAATCCACAAATAAGCCTGTTGCAGCTGGTGGGCACTACAACAGCAACACTTGCCAGGAGGCACACATGGCAGCTGGAGCTTGAAGACATTTTCATGAGGAAGAGTATGTTCGGTAATGTGTTAAAACTTCAGGAGCAGGGCTCCACAGAAATATGTATCCAAGAAAAATCTATGCCTACTGTGGATGCCCATAGAATCAGAATGATAGGGGTGGGAAGGAACCTCTGGAGAGCAGCTAGTCCAATCCCCCTGCCAAAGCAGGATCACCTAGGGCAGGTCACACCAAAACACATCCAGGTAGGTCTTGAAAGTCTCCAGAGCAGACTCCACAACCCTTCTGGTCAGCCTGCTCCAGGGCATCCATCCTGTTTGCTCCATCCACAAAGATGATTAGGGGACTTGAGCATCTCCCCTGTGAAGAGAGACTGAGATCCCTGGGGCTGTTTAGTCTTGAGGAGAGAAGACTGAGAGGGGATCTCATCAATGTGCATAAATATATGAGGGGTGGGTGTCAGGTGAAGGGGGCCAAGCTCTTTTCAGTAGTGCACGCTAATAAGACAAGAAAAAACAGGTTCAAGCTTGAACATAGAAGAGGAGAAACTTCTTTACAGTGAGGGTGATGGAGCACTGGAACAGGCTGCCCAGAGAGGTTGTGGAGTCTCCTTCTCTGGAGACTTTCAAACCCACCTGGATTCATACCTGTGCAGTCTACCCTTGGTGATGCTGTTTTGGCAGGGAGGGTTGGACTTGATGATCTTTGGAGGTCACTTCTAACCTTTAATGTCCTGTGATACTGTGATTGACATCTTCTCCCTGTCTGATAGACATGATGTCAACCAGGAGAGCAAGCTCACCGTGTGAGTGTTTCCTTTTATCACACCCAGGCGATGCCAGATTCGTTCAACAGCCACAGGCCAGTTCAAAGCTCTGCCTGCAGTGGAGCTGAGGAAGAGCTGAGATGCAACCAGCAAGGCAAACTCCTGTGTGTGCTGCTCTGCTAATTAAAATGACATTCAGAGCAAGCTCTTGGGCACGTGCTAATTGAGGTGTTGGCTTGAATGGAATGATTCTCATGTTTAAACATTGACTGCACGATGGAGTGCTTTGAGAAATAAATCTGTCATGCACAGAAAGGTGATTTCAAAGAGCTGCTGGTAGTAGGTTCCTCTAGCAAAACAAAAGATTTCTGTGTTGGTCAAGCTGCAGAGCGTTGTACATTGGTAGAAAATATTCATTCTCACTGTATATGACTGAATTCAAGCCATGTGAGAGAGGCTAATTATAGTCCCATTAAAGCTATGTGTTCCACACCATTTGAGGGGAAATATAAAAGGGTACCAGGAACGTGAAATTTAATGACAAGGAGGAAATTCCTGCTTTATATGGGAATGAATTGCTAATAAGGGCTTTAATGTGAGTAAATTGATGTTTTAGTGTTAATTATTTAATTCCATTGTGTATTGTTAAACTTAACTGCATGCAAAGGAGTAACTATAACTTGAAACGTGCTGGCCTTTGCCTAGCGGTCCAGAAAATACACTGCAGAGTCAGAACCACGAGCCAGCTCGGTAAAACATTTTGCCACACCTTGAGTACTGTGTCCAGTTCTGGGCTCCTCAATTTAAGAAGGACACTGAGACACTTGAACGTGTCCAGAGAAGGTCAGTGAGGCTGGGGTGAGGTCTGGAGCACAGCCCTGTGAGGAGAGCCTGAGGGAGCTGGGGGTGTTTAGCCTGGAGAAGAGGAGGCTCAGGGAAGACTTTATTGCTCTCTACAACTACCTGAAAGGAGGTTGTAGACAGGTGGGGGTTGGTTTCTTCTCCCAGGCAATCAGTGGCAGAACAAGAGGACACAGTCTCAAGCTGTGGCAGGGGAAGTTTAGGCTGGAGGTGAGGAGAAAGTTCTTCACAGAAAGAGTTGTTAGCCTTTGGAATGTGCTGCCCAGGGAGGTGGTGGAGTCACTGTCTTTGGAAGTGTTCAATAAAGGGTTGAATGTGGCACTTGAAGCCATGGTTTAGTTGTCAAGAGGTGTTAGGTATTAGGTAATAGGTTGGACCTGATGATCTCTGAAGTCTTTTCCAACCTGGTTGATTCCATGATTCTATGGGCTGAACTGTATGACTGCTGTTCAAACCAGTGGCAGGGCTTGGTGTCACATTTGCATTGCTCTAACACTGCAGCATTTCTAGTAAGGTCAGATTTTACAAATCCAGTCCTGAATGCTCATGGAGAATTTTGTGTCAGATTTGCAGCTGCTCTGCCAATAGCACTTATGCAATAAAATGTTTTCAATGGTGCTAAAACAATTGCTCATGGCTCAAGAAATTAGCAAGTTTAATTTTAGTGTAGTTGATTGCTTTCTGCCTTTATGGATCTCCAATAGAGATGGATCCAAGCTGTTTCAGCTTCTGGAGTAATAGAACAGCCAGTCAAGTCCCTGATGTCTCCCAGAGAAGGGTTTGTTTATCAAAGACATGTCAAAATAGGAGTTAGAAGAAAGAGTTGTGCCAGTTCTGGGTCTTCCTTGTGCCAAACCTGCTGTGAGAGCTTTGCAAAAGAAGTCACACATTCTGTTGTTCTTGCTTTGAGGCTGGCTATGATGTAGTGGGTTTGAGTCTCAGTATTGTCTCAGGAGAACACAAATTGTTCCCTGGGCTGCACTAACTGTTTGCAACAACCATGCAGCAAGAGGATTGTAGTTTTGAACAAACATGCCGTTGGGACAGCTCCTCAATGTCTTTAATCTTCTGAGATTTGCTGTCTGCCTAACACAAGAGCTGCACACAGCATAAAATAACCTGAGTTAGTGGTGTGACTGGAAGCTGCCTGGGAAGCAGCAATTGCATTCCATGTGGCCAGCCTGAGGTGAATCCAAGGTGTGGGCTGCTAGAAGAGTTAATTTCTCGAAGCTGTTGGAAGCTTTTCTTCCACACTTCTGGCGGCCATGTAGTCAAACAAAGATGGAAGTGGATGTACAGACAGTACACACAGTACAGACACTGGTTAGGCCCTCATATGGTGTTTAAATCCCAATGTAAGAAAAGCTTTGCAGCAAAAGAGACTCTTTGACCAAAGAAACTCTCTCATCCTTTCTATGAAGCTCTTTTCATCCCCAAGCAGGCTCTAGGTTTAAAGTAGTTTTCTCCTTTGCTCTGTCAAGGAAGGCGAAGATCATGATTCCCTTTGTGAACTCTCTGAGCTGTCTCCTCAGCACCAAGATGAAGAGGTCATCTGCACTATAGAAGCATGTCTTTCAACCCCTAGTTAGAGAGAGCTTCCCAAGCAGGGAAGAAGCCAAAAAACCCTGTTCTTGGGAAGCTTTTTAAGATAGTCTTTGTAAGTTGATTCACAGATCCAGCTTTTCGCTCTGAGAAAACACAGTGCAGTGCAGCCCAAAGTGGATCTGTGCAGTCAGTAACTGTAAGATACTTTTCTTGTGGTTAGATCTCCCAGCAATCCCATGACTAGTCACTGAACCTCTCTGAATACGCCCCAGCAGGCCAGGATGCCAGCAAGGATTAATATGGATTCTTGATTTTCAAAGCCAGGATAATGAAGTCCAAATATTTCTAAGAGCCCACGTGTACCATACGCTGGGGTGAGCCCAGCCTGTTCTGGCAGCAATCTTACAGTGTAAAGTAAGCTGAAGAACAGTTTCTCTACCTATCTCTATCTCTATCAACTCTCTCTCTACCTCTATCTCCATCATCTCTATCTCTTTCTCTGTCATCTCTATCTCTACCATATCTCTCTATCATCTCTCCAGATCCATCATCTCTATCTCCATCTCCATCTCTTTATCATCTCTATCATCTCTATCATCTCTCTCTCTCTCATCTCTCCATATCTCTCTCATCTCTCAATCTCTATCTCTTCTCTATCATCTCTATCTCTATCATATCTCTCTATCATCTCTCCATCTCTCTCTGTCATCTCTATCTCCATCTCTGTCTCTTTATCATCTCTATCTCCACCATCTATCTCTATCATCTCTCTCTATCATATCTCCATCTCTCTCTCATCAATTATATCTCCATCTCTATCTCTATCATATCTCTCTACCTCTACCTCTACCTCTATCTCTATCTCTATCATCTATCATCTCTATCATCTATCATGTCTATCTCTATCATCTCTTTATCATCTATCACAATCTCTGTCATCTCTATATCCATCATCTATCACTATCATATCTCCATACCTATCTCTATCATCTCTATCTCTATCATCTATCTCTATCTCTATCATCTCTTTATCATCTATCACAATCTCTGTCATCTCTATCTCCATCATCTATCACTATAATATCTCCATACTTATCTCTATCTCTATCATCTATCTTAATCTCTGTCACCTCTCTATCTCTTTCTCTATCATCTCTATCTCTATCATCTATCTCTATATCATCTCTATCTCTATCATCTCTATCATTTCTCTCTCTCTCCCTCTCTCTCTCTCTCTCTATCTCTCTAAAACATAAAAGTAAAGTAGTAAAACATACCAGCAGGTACTGAGCTCAATCCACATTTAGCTTTGTCCACCACTGAGACATGTTCATAATAAACTCAAGTTTGATTATTTGCCTGCAAGGTGTTCTCTTTCCTGCTAGTCAGTGTGACAAGTGCTCTCCAGCAAGAGTGTTTATTTTCCTTCCAGAGCCTTGTATTTTGTTTAGGATTATGACACAGTTTATGTTTCAATTCTGCATCTTGTCACCTGTTAAAAACTGTGCAACAGGTGCTAGAAAAGATGGAGGAGCAACATCTCACTTTCTGTTCAACCACAGTGTCACTGCCTGCGTAGACACCCTCAAGAGGGATCATTCTATGGTTTCCTTGTCTTAAACTAAGTTATGGTTGTGCATAACAGTAGTTTAATTAGTGTAATTGCCAGTAAGTCAAACAGCTGTAACGGGTAATTATGCCATTACACATAATTACTTCACTGAGATGAGTTACTAATGCAAGATTGAAAGCGCTGTGTACAAGCCTTGCTCTGGTATTAGCCAGCCCTAAGAAGCCTCCAGAGCCATGAATCAAGTATCAATGAGTTGCATCCATACATGGAGGCAGAGCAGAGCAAGATTTCCTGCCAGACAGGTCAGCAGCTTTTAATGCACTTTGTACAACATGCATTGCAAATTGTAGCCATCTTGACGTGAAAACAACTTGCAGGCAAAGGAAGAAGATGTTACTCAACCAGAAATTAACCTCCCTGTGCTGCAGGTGGCTTTATTGTGGCCAGTGTCTGACATTTGGCTGATAATGATCAGTTGAGCTGCCAGGGAATAACAAAAAATATTAATAAAGAGACTTTTTTAGATGAGGAAGAGACATAAAACCATTAGATAAAGGCTTCTGGGCTGACTTTGTGTCCAGTTCACTGAAGTCAATTCAAACTGACCTTTGGGTAAGGCCCATTTGGGATCCTAATGAGTTGGTTCATTTTAATGTAACAGAGTCCTAGATAAAAAGCTTCTGTATCTGGCTGATCACTAAACCAGCAGAATCAAACTAATCCTTGGCTTTGGATGACAGTGAAAGGTACAGATCTGTGGTGTGAGCCCTACTGATCTGTGGTGTGAGCCCTGTTCTCATTATATATTTTGCTACTGGCCAAAGCCAAGCACAGCTGAACAATTTCCCCTGGTGGTCCTCTGGATGAGATGCATCTCCTGGATGGAGTTTGCTTTCCATCTGAGCATGTGTGCAGTGCATGAGCACAATGTAGCAGAAGGCAAAGGGCACCAGCACAACTGTGGTCTAAGCTGGAAGCACATTTTGCAGCACAAATGGTGAAAGCATGAACTAATTAACCTAACTATACCTCTCTTAGGACCTGTGATGATATGTCCATATGGCATCACACAGTGTGGCCATTCCAGCAAACTCAAGCTCTTGGAGCTAGCTGAACAAATTTGCACTGCACAAAGCACCTCAGCGTCGCCTCCAAGCAAACCCAAAAACTTCCCTCATTAAATAGATTCAAGATTAAAAGAGTTACCAGGAGATTAACATAAAGTTTGGAATTTGAAATTGTATTTCTTTGCCTAGCCTTCCAACCAGCTTCCACTGGGGTCTCCAGTTCTTTTCCAGGTGTGTTGATGCAGGCCATCCTTTCTGAGGGGTTTGGAGCATAAGCCCTATGAGGAGAGGCTGAGGGAGCTGGGGCTGCTTAGCCTGGAGAAGAGGAGGCTCAGGGGAGACCTTATTGCTGTCTACAACTACCTGAAGGGGGGTTGTAGCCAGGAGGGGGTTGGTCTCTTCTCCCAGGCAACCAGCACCAGAACAAGAGGACACAGTCTCAAGCTGCACCAGGGGAAGTTTAGGCTGGATGTTAGGAAGAAACTCCTCATAGAAAGAGAGATTGGCCATTGGAATGTGCTGCCCAGGGAGGTGGTGGAGTCACCCTCACTGGAGGTGTTTAGGAAGAGACTGGATGGGGTGCTCAGTGCCATGGTTTAGTTGATTAGATGGTGTTGGGTGATAAGTTGGGCTCGATGATCTCAAAGGTCTTTTCCAACCTGGTCTATTCTATTCTATTCTATTCTATTCTATTCTATTCTATTCTATTCTAGTCTAGTCTAGTCTAGTCTAGTCTATTCTATTCTATTCTGTTCTGTTCTGTTCTGTTCTGTTCTATTCTATTCTACCTTAGCCTGGAGGCATTCATAGATTTCATGTGGCTTCTGTACAAATTCAAAAGGTATTATGTGATGATTTGTAACCATACAAAGCCCTGCCCTTCGAAGTTGCTGCTCATTGAATGCCACCCCGGCTGGCAAAGCAGTGTTAATCACAACAGCTACAATCAGCCATTGCTCCCCTGGTGATGATCACATTTCTCAAGCACATCCCTATTGTAATATACATGCTTGGGACTCCAGAAGAACCATTGGAGAAGCTCCAGTTCTGGTGTGACTGGGAATACACACCTGTACTAAGAAATGTTAGAGAAAGATGGCAGGGGGGTTGGAACTAGATGATCCTTGTGGTCCCTTCCAACCCTGACTGATACTATGATACTAAGAAATCTTGTCCACTATACACTACCAACTACCCCCCAAAAAGCCACAGTGGGAATGCAGTGTAGAAGAAGCCATCTTGGTTAAAAAGAGTCATGGAAGCAGAAAAACCCAGCTTAAGGTAAACCTTGGATGGAGTTAGCAGCTCAGACTCAGGACCAGGGTATCACAACCACCTGCATTATGGCTTAAAGCTGGTTGCGTCCTGGTGGTGCAGTCTGCAGGCTCTCCGGTCAGCAAAGCTGCAAGGACACTGCTGAGGTTCCAAGAAACACTTAATCCAGTGGCACTCACTAGAACAGAGCACAGTAATAACTAGTTTTACCAGCTGAGCAGCATTAGCAGGGGGTTGGAGTCTAAGCTGTTGGAGCTGAGCCCAGACATTCAGCTCCAGTAGCACTGCTTTAGTTTAAAAGAACCTGCCTCAAATCTTCATAGCACTGGAGAAAAGAAAGAATCCATTCTTATTATGATGGCTCTGTATTCCTACAGCAGCTGGATCCCCTCATTTTAGGTAAAGAACAAACATTTGGTCCCTGGTCAAATACCTTGCAAGTATTGTTTAGTCTCAAAGATATTGTTATAAATGAGAAGGGGGAAAAACCACAACCATGAGTTAATCTTCCTTGAAGAGAAAGGTCAACACATTCTAACACACAGAAACTGATTACAAAACATGCTACTGATTCCCAAACTGACCTGCTGGGGTGTTTTTTTCACTGCTTAAGAAAAAGGTCATCATGGCTCCCCTTTTACTTTGCATCTGAAATATTGTGTCCAGTTTTGGGCCTCTCAATTCAAGAAGGACCTCAGGGAACTGCTTGAAAGGGTCCAATACAGAGCCACAGAGAAGCTGAATGGAGAGGAACATCTTCTTGCTGAGGAAAGGCTGAGGGAGCTGGGGCTCTTGAGCTTGGACAGAGGAGCCTGAGAGGTGACCTCATTCACGTTTATACAGATGTGAAGGGTGAGTGCCAAGAGGATGTAGCTCTGGCTCTGATTGATGTCCAGTGACAGGACAAGGGGAAAAGGGTGCAAGCTGGAGCAGAGGAGGTTCCATGTGCACATAAGGTAAAACCTTTTCACTGTGAGGGTGACAGAGCCCTGGAGCAGGCTGCCCAGAGAGGTTGTGGAGTCTCTTTCTCTGGAGACTTTCAAAACCCACTTGGATGCATTCCTGTGTGACCTGCCCTGGGTGATCCTGCTCTGGCAGGAGGCTGGACTCAATGATCCAACCCCTAGCATGCTGTGGTTCTGTGATTCTCTACCCCAGAGGATTTAGTCTCTCCTATTTCCTTACACCACCCACCAAGACCTGTGGCAGTGTATCCCATCCTGACATCAGAAGCTCTGCTGGAGAAGAAAAAAGAGCTAGGCACTACCCATTTCTATCCATTTCTCTACAATTCACCTACATTTAGTTTGCAAAGCCTTTGCCTGTGGAAGGCTGGCTTCTGCTCCTGACTTCTTGCACTCGTGTCTGTTCACTGGGCCTGCTTATTGTGCTTCCAGGAGAGTCTGAGTCCTAGATCTCCTCACCTCTGGAAAAGGGCAGTGGGACTTTAAGATGAATTGGTGATCTCTTCACTTCAGCTTACACATCAGAAGGCTCAGACAAAGGTGTAGTGCAAGGAACCCAATGGAAATTAGAACATTTCCTCTCCCTTGCCAGCTACCACTCTTGAAAAATCCCCACTAGATATTCCCCAGCTGGAGATTTTTAAATCAAAGTGCCTCATGGAGGACTGTCAACTTCCATTAACTTCAAGGTTAAAAGTTAGGCAGGTTACCAGTGAAAAAGTGATTTCCAGACATCTTTCGGATTCTACCTTCCTCCCTGCCAACATTCTTGGCAGAGGAATGAATTGTTGAGAGACTGGAAGCTTTCCCATGTTTTATTTCCAGGTAAACCAACCATTTGAACTTGGATCTGAAGCCTTCATAATTTTCTAGTCCCCAGCTCCAGGAAAAAAAATGAGCAAGTTTTATTCCCCTGAGAATTACACAGTTACTGGAAATGCATTCTCAAAACCCACCACAAAGGGAAATTCACATCCTATTGGTCCCATCTTTCACTTCCATCTCTGATATGAATGTCTGGGCTTGAATAAGCTCTCTGTAGGCCTAAGTATTGGGTTTGCTGGCAGGGTTTTGATGGCAGGAAAGCTCCAGAGCTGGCTTCTGTAAGAAGCTGCTAGAAGCTTTCCCTGTGTCCAACAGAGCCAATGCCAGCCAGCTCCACCATGCACCCACTGCTGTCCAAGGTTAAGCCCAGCAGCAGCAGTGGTAGCACCTGTGGCAAAATGTGTTTAGGAAAGGGGAGGGGGGAACTCCCCAAACCAAAGCAAAACAAACAAGCCACCACTACCAAACAAACACACACACCCCACCCAAACCCAAAGCCAACAACAACCACAACAAATAAATAAACCCCACATAAAACCCAAACCAACACTGCTGTGGAACAGAAGCAGGAGAGATGAGTGAGAATATGTGAGAGAAACACTTCAGCAGACAGTAAGGTCTGTGAAGGAGGAGGAGGAGCTGCTCCAGGCACTGGATTCCCCAGCAGCTCATGGTGTAGCCAGTGGGGAGGGCAGGCTGTCCCCTGCAGTTCATGGAGGGCCATAGTGCAGCAGACACCCACCTGCAGCTGAGCAGCTGGATGCACCTGAAGGAGGCTGGGACACTGTGGGAAGCCCATGCTGGAACAGGCTACTGGCAAGACCTGTGGACTCATGGAAAGAAAAGAGTCCATGCCTAAGCAGGTTGGCTGACAGGACTGCTGACGCTGTGGGGAACCCTCGCTGGAGTCCTTCCTTACTGCAGGTCTGCACCCCACAGAGGGCACCCACTCTGGAGCAGTTTGTGAAGAACTGCAGCCCATGGGAAGGACTCCAGCTGGAGAAGTTCATGGAGGACTGTGTCCTGTGGGAGGGTGCCCATGCTGGAGCAGTGTATGATCTGGGAGATCACTCTGCCTTGTGGTTTGAACACCTCACTTCCATTGGCATGGTCACAGCTGGTTGAGCTGCCAGTGCTGTTTATTCCAATCTGCTGGGCAGGCAGCACCATGGTGCTGGCAGCATGGGGGCATAAAGCTGCTGTAGGATTCTCTCTGCTTCACAAAGCAGCCAGCTGGCAAGGCAGGTGAAATTCACCTGGAAAATCCACATTCAGAGCAGATGCTGCAATGTCACTGCTCCATGCAAACTGAGAAGAGCCCTGCATGGCAAAACTCTCCAGATATCCTGACACAGGGTTGACAACTCCCTGAAGGGAGGTTGTAGCCAGGTGGGGGTTCATCTCTTCTCCCAGGCAATCAGCACCAGAACAAGAGAACACAGACTCAAGCCAGGGGAAGTTTAGGCTGGAGGTGAGGAGAAAGTTCTTCACAGAAAGAGTTGTTGGTCATTGGAATGTGCTGCCCAGGGAGGTGGTGGAGTCACTGTCCTTGGAGGTGTTCAAGAGGGGATTGGACGTGGCACTTGGTGCCATGGTTTAGTAGTCCTGAGGTGTTGGGTGACAGGTTGGACTTGATCTCTGAGGACTTTTCCAACCTCATTGATTCTATAGGGTTTTGTAGGGAAAAAATCCACTTGCAATTGGGAGGTAAGAACTGAAAAGAATACTCTTTGGGGAGGGCAAATCACCTGCATCAAGCTGTGCAGAGTGCTTCATGCTACCTTCGAGGTAGACTAAACTTTCCCTGCAAAAGTTTTTAGATCTGGTTTTGTCTTTCAGCTTCCTGTCTCTCTCTACTGGAGATACAGCCAGGGTATATGGAACCCCCTTGCCAAGCAATTAGGGCTGTTTGGGGTTGGCCTGATGTAGAAAGGTGTTTAAAACCCAGCTGTTGTGAGCTGCAGTGCAGGAACCATGGATTGGAGAGTGAATGAAAAGCGTTTTTAAGGTGTGGACTTAGCTAGTGTTTTAAAACAGCTTAGTCGCTCCTGTACATCAGAGAGGACACTGACTGTGACCACAGCCCATGGAGAAGCTGCCTGTGTTCATGCATGCAGAAGTGGAAAAATTACCCCTATAAACCCCATCATTTTCCCTGAGCAGCAGGGCATCAGCATTCAGCACCGGCCTCATCTCAGCATGCAGCCTGCTGGGAAGCAGAGTGTCACAGCAGAGAAATGGGATAATTGAAAAGGAAAATGTTTCAGCACTCAGGACAACTTCTGCCAGTCTCTCTGAACTAAATCTCAACCACTGACTGACAGCCAGTGTCTGCCAGTGTCTCTCTGTCAATGGAATAGGTTGGCCCTGACCCTCTTCAGCGAGTGAGACACATCAGACAAAAGACAACAAGGCTCATCCTCATTTCAGCTCACAGCTATTAATTTTATGGTGTGACTCCTCCAAAGAACAGATGCGTAGCCAAAGCTGTTCCCAGATTCCAAGTGATGGGAGAGCAATTTCCAGCACCTTGACTCCACTAATTACAGTGACAAGTCTCCTGAAATCTCTGCTGTGGGCCTCCATCTGAAACAGAAATGCAGATGATCCTCAATAGTGTCTGTTCAGCTGAGAGGAAGGAGAGGATTAATTAGTTGCAGTTCATAAAACAATAAGATTAAAATCCATGAGTACCTACAGAGTGTAATTGGCAATAACAATGCAGCCACTGCAGCGCAGGGGGGACAGGATTGGTCCCAGATACTTTACATCTGGAACAGAATATATTGATTACAGTAAGGCTCTGGTCCAGGGAGAAGCCCAGATCACCAGCTGGTGACCACCCTTTCAGGGTGCAACCTGAGGCCATTTCCTCTTATTCTACCCATGGCAGGGGGGTTGGAACTAGATGATCCTTCTGGTCCCTTCCAACCCTGAATGATACTATGATACCCCATGTTACTAGGAAGAAGAGACCAACACCCACCTTACTACATCTTCCTTTCAGGTAGCTGGAGAGGGCAATGTGGCACCTGGTTGCCCTGCACATGCTGCATAATGGTACTCAAGATGATCTGCTCCTGAGGATGCTAAGGCAGTTGGGTTGGTCCCACAGCTGGCTCTAAGACTGTTCCATGAGATCAGTGGAAGGGCAGATGCTTGCACCATTCTCTCATCTACAACATCTGGTGCTAAACCGTGCCCACAGCACCACACAGAGATGGGGATTCAACCTGCCTGTTGTAATATTTGAGAACCCTTCCAGTGAAGAAGTTTCTTTCAAAATCCAACATAGAATAGAATAGGAAAGAATAGAATAGGAATAGAATAGGAATAGGATAGAATAGAACAGAACAAGGTTGGAAGAGACCTGCAAGATCATCACATCCAACCCATCATCCAACACCATCGAATCAATTAATCCATGCAACCAAGGGCCCCATCCAGTCTCCTCCTGAACACCTCCAATGATGGTGACTCCACCACCTCCCCAGGCAGCCCATTCCAATGGGCAATCACTCTCTCTATGAAGAATTTCTTCCTAAGCTCCAGTCTAAACCTCCCCTGGTGCAGCTTGAGACTGTGTCCTCTTGTTCTGGTGCTGCTTGCCTGGGAGAAGAGACCAGCCCCCACCTGTCTACAACCTCCCTTCAGGTAGTTTTAGACAGCAATAAGGTCTCCCCTGAGCCTCCTCTTCTCCAGGCTAAACAACCCCAGCTCCCTCAGCCTCCCCTCATAGGGCTGTGCTCCAAACCCCTCACCAACTTTGTTGCCCTTCTCTGGACATGTTCCAGCAAGTCAGCATCCTGGTGCAAATTGAGGCTACTTCCCCTTGTCCTAGCACTTGTTACTAGGGACAAGAGACCAACCCCACCTCCTCCAACCTCCTTTCAGAGTTGTTTCCTTCAGCAAGTAGAAATCTGTAGTGAGAGGGTGAGGAACCATGCCACAACTATCAGGAGGTGAACCCCACATCTACTCTAACTCAGAGAGGCAAAGCCAAAGGAATAAACATTTGCAAGCATCCAGCTGAATTGATTCATAAACTGCTCTCTTCAAAAAGCATGTTGATTTTTGACTTTTTCCAGCTACCACCAAAGCCAATTAGCAGAACTCATTAGCTGAGTGAGGCTTTACAAATTAATGCTTTACCTCCTGTAAACTGCCAGAAATGCAGAGTCAATAAATCTTGATTAAAGTGGCAACAGGAAGTCGCTCACTCCTGGAATACATTTAATCAGCATTCGTGGGTTTTCATAACAGAAGTGTGGAGAAAATGATTACCTCCTGTTCCAGCCTGCTCTTCCCTCTCTGCGCTGTTGGTCATGCAATTACCCAGGGGTGATTTTAAAAAGGACAGCAAACATGAAGATTTCAAGTGACTGAAATAAGGGCAATGTGCACATGAAGAAAGGCTGAAGTGGGTTTCTATGACTGCAGATACCTTTACACTCAGAAATCAAGCCTGGTCTCCCCAGAGTTGCTGTCTACAACTACCAGAAGGGAGGTTGTAGACAGGCAGAGGTTGGTCTCTTCTCCCAGGCAGCCAGCACCAGAACAAGAGGACACAGTCTCAGGCTGTGCCAGGGGAGGTTCAGGCTGGAGGTCAGGAGGAAGTTTTACACAGAGAGAGTGATTGCCCACTGGAATGGGCTGCCTGGGGAGGTGGTGGAGTCACCATCACTGGAGGTGTTCAGGAGGAGACTTGACAGGGTGCTTGGTTGCATGGGTTAGTTGATTAGGTGGTGTTGGAGAATAGAATAGAATAGACCAGAATAGAATAGAATAGACCAGACCAGACCAGACTGGAAGAGACCTTCAAGATCATTGCATCCAACTCTTGAAGGTCTCTTCCAACCTGGTTTATTCTATTCTAAAAGCATTGAGGAGCCTATACTATATCCAGTGCAATTCAGGGATCTGACTTCTGATGCCTAGGCTGGATGACACTTGGGTGTACAACAACTGCAGCTCAGTAGATACTGAAGACAGCTTTTGAGGGGATTTACTCAATGTTTATAAATAGCTGAGGGCTGGGTGTCAAGGAGGAAGGGACAGCCTCTGCTCACTTGGACAAGAGGCAATAGCTGTAAACTACAGCACAGGAAGTTCTACTCCAACATGAGGAACTTCTTTAGTGTAAGGTCACAGAGCACTGCAACTGGCTGCCCAGAGAGGTCGTGGGGTCTCCTTCTCTGGAGACTTCCAAGACCTCTCTGGATGCACTCTTGTGTGACCTGCACTAGATTATATGGTCCTGCTCTAGCAGAGTGTCCTCTGACATCCTGTGAATGGTTGGGATTGAAGGAGACCTTAAAGATCATCTAGTTCCAACCCTCCCCTTCCACTAGCCCAGGTTGCTCAAGGCCTCAGTCCAGAATGTATCTACACCTGGAGATCACCGCAGCTGCATAAAAAGGAAGGGGGGGGGGGGGGGAAAACCAGGCCGCAAGTCCATCATGAATATGGTGTCTGTTTTATTCTATTTACAGTACATTTGTTATAAATATAATACATTTCCTGAAAATCTGGAGTAGATTTGTTTTGTCTTTGTTTTAAAACAGATCAATTGTTATAGTTACATAACAAAGCAAGTGACAATTTCAATGACAATCCCATGGTTGTGTAATAGTGCATTCTGTGGTGAGATGAACGAGGACAAAAAGAAAAAGAGAGAGACTCCAAACTGGTTGAAGAGATTTTTGCAACACCTCAGGTGGGGCTTGGATGTAAACCTTGAGAGGCTTCCATAAACCTGAAAGCTCAACACAAAGAGCTTCGAACTGCAGAACTGAGAAACAGAAGTGGGTTTGAGACACCGTATTGAACTTCACATTAGGGTTGGGATTTACCACGATTAATGGCTTCAGACAGGAAGAAGCCAGTGAGGGTTTCCTCTTCCTGAACCACATCCTAATAGAGCCACAATATATTAAACACACCATGCTGGAAGTTGTAACAGCAGCCACGTCGTCGTTTCGCCAGGGCACAGGACACCGAAACGTGTTGGGATTGGGAGGTGAGGAGCATTTTGTGTTATGGAGACCTTAATTACCAGAGAGAAGAAATACATTATAAAAGGAGAAACTTATATTTTCAGTCCAACGTGCGTTGCATGGAGAAACAAACTGACAAAGGAGTCTGAGGAGTTTACTATTTGCTTTCCTACACAACCTTTAGTAACAAGTTAGGTGTTGGAGGTGCTATTCCCAAACACTGCAGCAAAATGTCAACCAGCAACAGAAGAAAAGAATCCCATTTGTTGTTGTCATTTAGTTGGTGATCTTTTTTTTCTCCCCCCCCTCCAGGAAGTGGTCAGATATTATTGATGATGATCAGTGCGGGCATGGAGTTCTGCTGACTCGTTTCAAAGAGAGTCGCTTGGTCCGCTAGCTTGGCAAATACTCTGGGGGTTCCCAGATTGTAGACACCTGTGTGCACGAAGCAAGCTTTCAGCTGCAGGCTGTACACCTCCTGGCTTTTCAGTTGGAGCCTGTACTGGGTCTGCCCAAGCCATGTGAAAGACCCATGGATTTCGAGTGCTTCTGGGCTGAAAGAGAGGATAATGGATTTATTTCTCTGTGTTAGCAGCTCACACAATTCCCTCAGCATCACGTTTTCCCAAGCAGCCAGAACACACTGTGTCCATCACTGCCCCTTACAAAGAGATGCTTGTTCATGCTTGCCAAAAGCTTCTTTCCAAAAGGCAGGAACTGGAAGCTTATGTTACTGTTCTGGCCATTTTGGATGGGACAGTGCCCATCCTCAGTTGTCTTCGATGACAACTTGGAAGCTGCTGAGTCTTTTTTAATGACTGCAGTGATCAAGTCACTGCCCTCCCCAAATGCGTTGTGCTTGATGTGTTTCCCACACCACCACCCTGCTCTTTAAGGGATTCAGGTTTTTCTGGCAAGACAAAGCTTGAAAGGGTACCCCTTGAAAGGGTAACAGTTGCAATCTATATAAGCACAGCTCTGTCTAGGTAATGTTGCTGAAGCTCAGGTTTCACTGGTTCAAAAGCACTTCCACTTTCCTAGGAAAGATCTGCAGAGTTTAACCACTTGAGAGTCACAATTCAAGGTCTTGCCTCAGCAACAGTCAGAAGCAAAACTGAGCACTGGCTGAAGACTCCCATTTGACCACATCAAGCTTTTATCCTCTTCCTTTTTTTTCGCTCCAAAGAAGCTACTGCTGGAGAAAATGAACTAGTCTAGGTCTTTGATACAGTTCAAACATTACAAGACTCCCCAAAACTAGGAAAGGTTCTGAAAAGAAGATATGCATTTTTTATTCCCATTCCCACATTACCTTGTTGTTTTATGCCTCAAATCAATCATTACATCTACAACAGCCTGGGAACAATTGGAAAGCAGGAGAGTGACAGGTACCAGACACAGGCTGCAAAGAGAAATAATTCCACAGTAAAGCAAAAAGTCTTACTCTGGATAAGCTTCATTATGCTCTTCAACAGGTTACTTCCAAGCAACATAAAACTAACATGCAGTCATCCATTATGCACCAGTCAGAGCACACAGCAATAACATCACTTACACTGACCAGAGCTTTTGTAACAAAAACTGTTAGAATTAGAATCAACAAGGTTGGAGAAGACCTCAAGGATCATCAAGTCCAACCAGTCACCCAACACCTCATGACTACTAAACCATGGCACCAAGTGCCATGTCCAGTCTCCTCTTGAACACCTCCAGGGACAGTGACTCCACCACCTCCCTGGACAGCACATTCCAATGGTTCTCTTTCCAAAGTTTCTTCCAAACTCTCTCTTTGTTGAGGCAAAGGGCAGTGGTTCAGCTGAGACAAATGAAGTTAGCACTTCCCTTTGTCCAGTTGAGAAAGAGCAATGAGAGCATGAGAAGTACCTTAGTTCAGAGTGGGGTAACATACTCTGAAGCACTGGTCAGCATGCTTTGTGTAGATGCTTTCCTTCTGCACTGCCCTGGGGAGAAATTGCTGGCATCCATCTGAAAGTTTTAGCCAGTACAGTGCCCAAAGAGTTGCACATAGAAGTTTGCTGTTAACTTAAGCCTTTACCCTGTACAAAGGTAATAGAGTTCTGGCAGATATTCTGCTTGTGCACAATGACCAGGATAGTTTTCATAAATAATGCTGTAGCAAGAAAGACTTCAAGATATTCACAGGCAGGAACACAAACTACTGCATCTGAAACAGTTCTATGCAGGCAGCAAGTGATTTGCATCAAATTAAGAATGGAGGTGTTCAAGGCTAGGTTGGATTAGGCCTTGGGCAACCAAGCCTAGTTAAGAGGTGTCCCAGCCCATGGCAGGGGGCTTGGAGTAGATGATCTCTGAGGTCCCTTCCCAGCTAAGCCACTCTATGATTCAAGAACACGTCCAGAGAAGGGCAACAAAGTTGGTGAGGGGTTTGGAGCACAAGCCCTGTGAGGAGAGGCTGAAGGAGCTGGGATTGCTTAGCCTGGAGAAGAGGAGGCTCAGGGGAGACCTTATTGCTCTCTACAACTACCTGAAGGAAGGTTGTAGACAGGTGGGGGTTGGTCTCTTCTCCCAGGCAACCAGCACCAGAACAAGAGGACACAGTCTCAAGATGTGCCAGGGGAGGCTAAGGCTGAATGTTAGGAAGAAATTCTTCATAGAAAGAGTGATTGCCCATTGGGATGTGCTGCCCAGGGAGGTGGTGGAGTCACCATCACTGGAGGTGTTTAGGAAGAGACTGGATGGGGTGCTCAGTGCCATGGTTTAGTTGATTAGATGGTGCTGGGTGATAGGTTGGACTTGATGATCTCAAAGGTCTCTTCCAACCTGGTTAATTCTATTCTATTCTATAGCAAAATGTTTCACAAACCTTTTTTGATGAAAAGAATGATTGAAAGACTCTGGATAATGAAGACTTGTCTTGATAAGATTGGAAAGCTGTTCTGGTGTTGGCCTGGCAGGTGCTGGTGTGCTTTCTGGCCGAAAAAACTTCAGGAGAACCATTTCTGGCAATTCCTGAAACACAAATTCAGAGTGACATTTAAACGGGCATAAGGTACTGTGCAACACCACAACACAAGAAATTCAGTCACAGAAGCTACAATTTTCCATACATCCAGGGAAACTGAGCCTAAGACATCACAAAGCTCAGTTTTATTCCAGTATGCTTTGTGTTTGTGTCTTACCGAAGGAACTCGGGCAACTTATTTATCTGTCTCAAAAGATGGCAACATCTCAAAGCTGCTTATGGAAACACTGTGCAAGTTTCACAAAGGCATGCTGCTGTGGCTGTGGTTTGCAAGTGCTTGGGTTTGGGTTTGTTTCTAAGAATTAGGGGACAGCTTTACCCAGTTCCCTATTCAGCAGCTGCGCCTAAGTCAAAATCCATCACCTGCCCTGAGAAGTTCACAACAGGAAAGCCAGCAGCCAGGTCTCCCAAAATAGATCCAAAGTAAGGAATGCAGAAGTTTCTAGGAACATGCTAAGGATGACAGAAGGATTTAACAATGCAGAGTGTCTTAAAAACTGTCTAGCAAGCTCTATCAGAGTTACCTTTGCCCCCAGCTGAAAGCCCAAGTCACAGACTGCCACATTACTTGGGATTGATCCTAATCAATCTCTGAAGAGGAATAAATCAGATACAGAAAGATACACCAACAGATGAGGCAAGCAGGCTGCATTTGGGCCAGCACTACAGCACCTCTGTCCTACAGCATGTAATCTGCTTTGCAAACAGCAATTTGTTTTCCTTTATTCCCTTTTGCAGAATAGGTTCAAAAAGTCCACCTTTAAAATAAAGACTTTGAGCAGTCAATGTGACAACTGCTAAAAGCAAGAGAAAGAAGATTTGTAAAAGCCACCAGTAAGTCAGCACAGGGTAGCAAAGTAATATCTATTGCTTAAGGGTGATGGATTGTACCTTTGGGGTTCAAAAGAAATGCTACAAGCACCAAAACCTGACTCAAAATAAGACACTGAGCATTCTGTAACAGGTATGAGCATCTCAGTCAGCGTTGGCCTGTGCTGGTAATACCAGGAAAACTTCCAATGGTTTAAGCTTGCAGTTCTTCCCTCTTGAAAGGAAGTGAAGGGTGCTTTTAAAAAGCAAGGAAAAAGCCCAAAGACATTTCAGAGCAACACAGAAATACATTGCAGCTGATGAATTTATTTGCTATTTCCACCCTACCCTGTGGGTACCTAAGGTGATGAAACTTGACAGCACGAAACACACTGGCCTCCAGAGGTGAGGCTACAGGTTTTCATTTTAAAGTGAGCTTTCCCCTCCAAATTTCAGTCCAACCAATTCTTCAGTGCCTCTCCAACCACAGATCAGTGTCCTACACACTGCAGTTTGCCCTAGAGTCCATTACCTGTTCCAAGTCCTCCCAATCAGAACTCCCGAGTACCTTTTTAAATCCCTACAAAAGACAAACACGAAGGATTATCTCTACAAACAGACAAAGCACATCATGAAATGCAGCAGGCACATTTACTGGTGAAAGTGCAGAGTGGGGTTAATATTTCAAACCTTCAGTTCTGATATTACACCTCTACAGAAGGACTGGAAAGCAGAAAGGTTACCCAGTTACCATCACAGAGCTAAGCATTAATTGCAGCCAGCCTCTGGGTCTCAGATTCAGAGCAGATGTCTGGGTGTCTCCAAGTTCAGCTGCTCAAAGTCTAGGGCTTTTGTAACTCTGGACCTAGAACAAAGGCTCAGACACAGCATTTAGTAGAAGGTCCTCTTATCTAATGCTTCAGGGGAGAGCTAAGCACTTCTGAATGGTAACCAAGCTGTGCACATGGCTCAGGGGGCTAATAGGAAATGCTAGCTTCAAAGATGCATGAAACTCCTGCCCTCCTCTAGAATTTGGGAAACAGATCAAGACTCCAAACAAAACAAAGATGCCCATAGCTGCTTGGGCACCTTCACCATCCCTTCAAAATACACAGCAAGCAAAACAAACCCAAGAATCAAAACAGGTGGTTCTTTGTTGCTGAGCTACTAGCATTCCAGCTCAAGTGGAGCATTGCCTTTTAAAAGGCAAAGCTCAAAGTTCTGACAGCTCAAGTCTCTGCTTGTTGACTCACTATGGTTCCTTGCAAAGCCTCCTGAAGTGCCATGGGTTCCAATAGACAAGAAGCATCATGTACCATACACATGAAGGCCACACCAATGGCCAAGACACTGCCTTCAAAAAATGGTGATGCTGCAAACTGAAGGTCTCATCCCCACATACTGCTAGAGGGACAGATGATGCAAAAGATGCATGGAATGATCAAAGCATCATATGTCAGAGGTCATAGACCACAACACATTCCTTAACCTCTCAGAACGCACTTTCTCACCAAGAAGTTCTCCCTCTCCATCAGATGGATGGAGATGATGGCATCTTCTCACTATCAATTTAAAGGATATTTCTACATAGTGTTAAACTGAAAGTCTGCAGTTTCCAACCTGATCTTGTCAATGACTGTCTCAATGTGCTCTTAAGCCAGAAACAACCAACCAACCCCCCCCCCCCCCAGTTTGATTCCCAAGCACATTTCCTCCCTAAATCACAAGTTACACACATCCAAAAGGACTGTTAAGATGCTCAGTCAGGCACGAGGGACCAACGTGTAGAGCACAGAAGGGAACCTAAACAGGAAACCCTTGAGCAACACCAAGCATGAGCAAAAGCAGAACACAGGAAAGCCACTGAGTAGGAGTGAACCATACAGAACCCAAGTGATGCGTCTTTCTCCCTCTCCCGTTTTCAAACAGAGAACTTCCCTTTTAAAACCTCGGTTTTAAGTTGGTTTCCTTCACCATGTGACTCATCTATATTCATTCTAGGTCCTAACTACAGAAATGACTCCAGGATGCACTCAAGAAAATACTCCTGGAGTATTCCTGAAGGCCTGTAGCCACACTGTATGGATTGTATGGATTTTGCTTTGGGCTAGCACTGCTTTAATCCACAGGACTGAAGGAGCAACACAGAAGCACAGAGGAAGTCCTGAAGTACACTAATTCTGCGTGGGAGGTATCCACCTTACATGTTATGAGAGTGCCATGAAAACAGGAAGAATGGGGACAGCAGCTTAAAAAAGCCATGCTGACCACACTCATGGAACCTTGATCTCATCTAGACTTCAGTCAAAGCACTGTGTACACTCACAAGGTTTCAGAAGTGTGGGTATTCTCAACATGCCAGCACACCTCTAGCAGGCTGCTTCTCACCCTCCAGTAGTGTGGAGTCTTTGCCCATCACAAGTGTGGCAAATGTCCTAGCCTCAAGCTACTACCTCCACCCCATCATACTGCATTGTGCTTTTCCTTTGGGATCTTTTGGATTGAATTCCTAGAATCATTCTGATTGGAAGAGACCTTTAGGATTAGAAGAACATGGGAGACAGCAATAAGAACTAAGATTGATCAACAGCCCTGACTGTGAATGGATGTTCAAAGTATTTGAAGATTTTGCCCTTTTGCTAAGATAAGGCAGAGGGGTCAAGAACAGGAGACTGAACAGCTGCACTTCGGATGCAATCAAGCTGACCTTCAGTTAAAACAAAATAGTTCCTGAAAGCAAGCTTCAGGAGAGAACCAGAACCCACAGCATTGCCAAAGAAGAACAACCATTAGTCACAAATACCCAGCTGATTTTCATCAGGGAGGCTTTTACTGCTTGCACTCCAGCAGCTCTTGCTGGCACATCTGTTCACTTTAACACCTCGTGTGATTTATTCCTCAGATGGCTGCTGATGACTATAATGTATCACTTTATAGAACCTTTTATGCTTCTGATTCAAGGAAATTAACTACTTGGCTTTTTTTTCCACCCCCCTAGAAATGGCCAAAAGGCCATTTTGTCAAAAATACCAGGGAAAGGAGGCAGGAAGAGAAATGCTTTCCATATTATTCAGCTAGCTTTCTCTATAAAACAAATAAATGCTTTAACAGAGTCAATATCAAGTCTTCTTTCAACATATTGTGTGTCACAGTTCCCAACTTCCAGGACATAAAAGATGTCAGTAGTTTACACATCACCTGCTAAGTCTGTGTCCAGTAACCTAAGCTCAAAGCAGTTTAGTTAGGTTAAAAAAAAGCCTGTAGTGTAAACAGGAACAAATAATCCTGTACTCAATGACAGGAAAACCAATAAACTTCCAAGCTGTAGTTATCATTGTCTTGGGGAGAATAAACAAGCTTAGAATTCAACAATCTACTCTGAAGAGTCAAGAGAAGGAAAGGCTGCACCTGCATTTGAGCAATCAAGTAAAGGTTGTATAGAATTTTGTTGTAATTTTCCTTCTTTTTGTGTGGATACATAGATAAATTTTACCCAGAGAGAGACTTGAAGCCTCCCCTATGCCCCACCAGTTTGTGTGCAGAAAAGCAGAGGTTTTACCTTGATTATAGCAGATGCTATTGCAAGTTACACTCCTGTGATACAGGAATAATTGCATCCTGCTGTCCATCCACGTCCCTGTTGTGTGCACTACGTGATCCACAATGAGCCAAGCACAGAAGTAACCACCTGTCCTTGTATCTCAAGCAGCAGGCCAACATCTCAGACATATGATAAAGATGACTTTCTATCAGTGAATCTAACTACCAATCTACCAGCAACTGCTGGAAGAACCTGAGAAGCACGATGAATACAGATCTACTGCTCCTCTACTACAGTGCTTCACTCCAGCTTTATTTTCCTAAACAGTTCTACAAGCTTCTACAAAGCCAAACTAAATCCTTAAAACCCTGCAAAGAATTAGTCTGAGATAACTGACAAAGCAGAAGCCAACCAGTACACAGAATGTAACCAAAATAGAATCACAGAATCAACAAGGTTGGAAAAGACCTCAAGGATCATCAAGTTCAACCTGCCACCCAAGACCTCATGCCTACTAGACCATGGCACCAAGTGTCACGTCCAATCCCCTCTTGAACACCTCCAAGGATGGTGACTCCACCACCTCCCTGGTCAGCCCATTCCAATGGCTAACAACCCTCCCAGTGAAGAATTTTCCCCTTATCTTGAGTCTGAACTTCCCCTGACACAGCCTGTAAGCTACCTTGATTTGCTTTGTGTAATTATTTGATGAATTCCACTAAGATTTGAGTCTCTTTCTCAGACCACACACACAAAAAAGTGCAGACATTATGTTGTTTGTGTTTCTCCTTGTGCACTGTGAGATTGCTCTTGGTTGAGGATGGCTGTATTGCCAGAGTCACAAACATGAGAGTGGTGAAGCCCTGGAATGGGTTGTCCAGGGAGGTGGTCAAGGCCCCATCCCTGGAGGTGTTTAAGACCAGGCTGGATGGGGCTCTGGCCAGCCTGATCTAGTGTGGGGTGTCCCTGCCCATGGCAGGGGGGTTGGAACTAGGTGATCCTTGTGGTCCCTTCCAACCCTGCCTGATACTATGATTCCTTTGCTGTCTGCTACAGCATGAAGCAGAAGCAGTTCAAGTCAAGAAGAAAGAAATTGAAGGAGGGAAACAGAATAAAACAAAGGAGCTGGCTCTTATCCCTCTTCAGAGTCTGCAAGCAAACTTATTCAGATCTGAGCAGCCCTTTATCATCTAAGAACTGATAAGCAACCTGTGCTGGTAAAAAGCATGCATCTCCATCTCCCTCTGCTGTCTAGACCACAGAAAACAAGTGCTACACTGGCACATCAGACATTCAGCGCCAGTTTGGAGTTTCCAGCCCTATTCATGACCTAGAGAATAGATAGAGATCTCCAGGACAAATCACTTGAGAGTTATAGGAAGTCTCAAAAGTATTCATTGAAAATGTTCAGTCAGAAGTTATGTTTTGGGTTAAGATTTTCTGCCCCTTCAGCTTTTCACTGTTGGTGGAACTTTAATGCAAGAGGCAAGACAATTACACAGAACCACCAAGGTTGGAAGAGACCTCAAAGATCATCAAGTCCAACCTGTCAACAAAGACCACATGCAATCCTGAATAGATTGTGTGTGTTATTTTCTCTACCTAGCCTTATTTCATCTTACTGGGGGATACTTTTAAATGTTCAATGTGGAATGAATGAAGTAAACTGCTGCAAAGTCTCAGATGGTTTCATTTCTTACACCACACCTCATGCTGTACATGGCCACGTGGGATTTCTCAATCCTTAGCAGTCCTGAGGTTAGAGGCTTTTAAAATGCAAGTGAAATCTGGGCTTTGGTTATCAGGAGGACACAGACTCCATAGACTTATTATAAACAACCACCATTATCCTTACAGCAGATTTCAACTGCACCACAATGCAGATGCCTTTCTGCTTCCAACAGAAGGCTTCGAAGGAATGCTCCTTACACTGAAGAAAGTGAGTACAATAATCAGTGCAGCATCTTTCTCATCAATTAATACTATTACAACTGCAATTAAGTAGATTATAGACAGAGAAGGTTAATGCTGCTCAAAACAAACTGAGGGTGCATTGGGATCCTCCATGTTGCTGGTGGCTGGATTCATTCGTTTAAGTTTAAAACTGAACTTAATGCAGACCACCAGAGTTCCAGTGCAGTCAGAAAGCAATACAAGTATCTGCCCCTAGCATGTTCACTCATTTATTTTAGGATGCAGATGTCACTCATCCCCATCTCATCTCTTCCCACCCATTTGCTAGAACCAGACCTCAGAAGTCCACTGTTCTCCCACCTAACTTTTGATGCCTACAGTGTGATCTGCTGTTCCACACACACCTTAAGACGTTAAAGATAATACCAGAGGGAGCAGCTGTCATTAGATCAACACAGTCTAGTATTGCTCAGCACAGCTTAAGCCCACGTGTGCAAAAGCTTTTTTATGGTGTGTGGTGTGAAAGTGTCATCTTCAGATGTCAGATCTTAAGCTTTCCTGGTTTTCAGTACCAGTGAACACCAGACAGAAAACTCATCAAGTCTCTTTTGGGAAAGAGGCAGTTGTAAAGGAAAACATCACACTGGATTACCTGCTTCTGAGGAAAGGACAGAGCCTCCTTCCCAACTGTGTTAAGGGCAACATGATGCTGGCCCTCCAAAATAAGCTGTTTGTTGTCTTCCACCACATAGGCCTACACAATACAACATAAAGACATTAGCAGAGCAGAAAACATCATGAGCCTCAAACCACAGAACTGCTGACTTTCCTCATAACTGATGTGGAAGATGATGTACTGTTCAAAATCTACAGGCTAGCATGACTTCTGTGCATGCTTTTCGTTTTGCAAGCAGGGGCAACTGCTGAAGTTTAGCCTGCCAGCTTCCACTACTTTGTATTTGCATTCAGGTAAGTGAGATCCTCTTCTGCAAAACAGACTGAGTCACTCTTCCAGTTCTAGGATAAAAGCAAGCATTAGCAGAACTCTTGGTTTAAGATTTCAGGTTTTGCTCTTTTGAAAGGAGAATTTATAAGAACTGGGTGCATACAGAGTAATGTAAAGCCACCTCAGCCTACTTATTACAGTGACAGCTATTAAGATGGTGACTTCTGGACACAATTTGAGTTCATTCACCAGCTTTCAAGAAAGAGATCTATACCAGTGTTCAGGATTCCACATGAAATCATATTCTAACAGCCATATTTCATGGCCAAATGGCAACAAAGACACACAGCCATACTTACCTTCCACAGCACCACAACGTTCAGATCGACTTCGTTGCATCTTTGTATCAATCTGACTGTCTCGTCAAATGATTGCTTGGCAGCCCTTTGAGGTGCGTGAGGATGAGATTGCACATGTGTTCTTTTAAATTCAGAGAACAAGCTTTGAAAGAAAAAGTCTGCACAAGGACTGGCTGAACTTATTATCTGCAAGAAAATGAGAAAAGGCAAGAAAGGGCTTTGAGAAGAGGATGCAAGCTGACTTCACTTGCTCTAACACAGCCCTGCACCACAGTGCGGCAGCTCCATCATCTTGCTCTGTTTCCCCTTGCAAACTGACACAGTGTCACCCCTTGGTGTCTGTGCTTGCCCTATTAGAAGGTCACTCCTGACTAATGAGATTTCTAAGGTAGAGAAATAGTTTCTTCAGTATGAGAAGGATGAGACTCTGGAAAAGGTTGTCCAGTGAGGTTGTGGCTACCTCTTTTCTGGGAGTGTTCAAGGCCAAGTCGGATGAGGCCTTGAGTGGCTGAGTCTAGTTGAGAGGTGACCCTGCCCATGGCAGAGAGATTGGAGCAGGTGATCTCTGAGGTGCCTTCCAACCTAAGCCATTCTATGAGTCTATAATTTGCCTAAAACTAGAAATACCAAGCTTTAGGATTTGGTTATTGCCACCAGAAAGCCTACTGTGATACATCAAGTGTAGTGGAGAGAGCTGAAGCACCCAACTTGCTCACAAACCAACTCACATGCAAGTCATTATTGCTTACAAGTATCTTCCTCAAGACAGCTGGATAAATAATTCTAAGTCAGGAACATACATTTTGCTAGCAACAGCAGATGACAGACTGTACATTTTATTCCCCATGATAAATGCCACAGCCAGAACTGTGCTGTTTGTCACAATTCTCATCCTTTGTGTTGAGCTTTTCCAATGCCAAAAGCTTGACGACTGACAGCAACCTGGCTTACTCTATTCTATTCTAATAATACTCAAAGGCAGCAGGTGAAGTAAGAAACTTTAGCTTTCTAATCCCTCCCCTTCAAAAAATGTTAACTCTCCCAGAATATACTGTTGCAGAGCTGCTAATCATTGCATTAGTTACTCCAAAAGCATTCTGCTATTTAGAATAAAGAATACAAAACTAACCAGGTTGGAAAAGACCTTTGAGATCATCAAGTCCAACCCATCACCCAACATCATCTACTCAACTAAACCATGGTACTGAGTGCCTCATCCAGTCTCTTTTTAAACACTTCCAGTGATGGTGACTCCACCACCACTCTGGGCAGCACATTCCAATGGCCAATCTCTCTCTCTATGAAGAACTTCTTCCTAACATCCAGCCTAAACCTCCCCTGGCACAGCTTGAGACTGTGTCCTCTTGCTCTGTCCAGGTTACCTAGGAGAAGAAACTAACCCCCTCCTGGCTAAAACCTCCCTTCAGGCAGTTGTAGAGAGCAATAAGCTCTCCCCTGAGCCTCCTCTTCTCCAGGCAAAGCAACCCCAACTCCCTCAGCCTCTCCTCACAGGGCTGTGCTCCAAACCCCTCCCCAGCTTTGTTGCCCTTCTCTGGACACATTCCAGCAACTCAACATCTTTCTTAAACTAAGAGGCCCAGAACTGGGCACAGAAGGGAGGTCCATCTCCACATCCCTGCACTTGAGACTATTTTCTTGCAAGAAAGATGAAGTTCATGCAGCTCATCCAACTTTTAAAGCAAAAAGAGGAATCATTCACCTCAATTTATAGTCCTAATAACATTTTTTCTTCCTATCAAATGAGATGGCAGTGAGTAGGTCTTCCTTGGCTTTTAAAAGCTGCATGCACATGTGGAAAATGTGCCCTTGGCATAAATTAAGCATCCTGACATCCAGCAAACTAAATCTACTATGGTAATGTGGATTACTGACACGAGTGGCCTACTTCCCTTCAAGGGTTGGGAAAGCATTCCCTGGGCCAAGATTGTTTGCCAAAAGGATCCTTCTTCAAAAAATAAGTGTATGCTTAAAAAAAGATTAAGAGAGCATGGTAGTCCAGAACCTTCAAGAAAATGCATAGAAACAGACTCCCTGAACTGGCTGCAATCTGCAGCAGTAGCTCTGAAATTCCAGATTATTTTCAGAGGAGCTGTAATGAGAATTTTTAACTTCATCTTACTGAAAATGTAATTAGGAAGAAAAAAGGAAAATCCACAGATCTCTGCTAGGCAGCTGGGGGAACCCTCCCCCCCACAGAACAGATCTCTGCTAGGGAGCTGGGGGAACCCTCCCCCCCAGATCTCTGCTAGGGAGCTGGGGGAACCCTCCCCCCCACAGAACAGATCTCTGCTAGGCAGCTGGGGGAACCCTCCCCCCCCACAGATCTCTGCTAGGCAGCTGGGGGAACCCTCCCCCCCCCCAGATCTCTGCTAGGGAGCTGGGGGAACCCTCCTCCCCACAGAACAGATCTCTGCTAGGGAGCTGGGGAACCCTCCCCCCACAGATCTCTGCTAGGGAGCTGGGGGAACCCTCCCCCCACAGATCTCTGCTAGGGAGCTCAAGGACTGGAGAATACTCAAAACAACTGCTCTGAAGAGATGGAAAGGAAGGAAAAACATTGGCAAAATAGTGAGCATCACAATGCACTCCCAAAGTAATTCAGCTTTGGAGCTGGGGCCTTGAAATTCCAGGCTATCCCCTAGCTGACACTACCTCACCTTCTCTCTGTAAATAAAGCAAGCCGACCTAGAAGGCCAGTAGTTTTTGATGTGCAAAAGTCAACTTCCCAACTATGGAAGCACTGCTCCTGTATTTCAGTTTCACAAAGGGATTCCAGCTGGGACACTTGCATGTGGCAGGGCTACCTTTGCACAGAGCAAAGCATGCAGCCACCCCAGCTCACCTACCTGCTCGTTTCCAAAGACAATGTCTGCAAACGTGTAATTTTCTAAGGGATTAAAAGAGAAGACAACGTTTCAGCATCATGAGAAGTCACAGCTTCAGCATGCAGCATCCAAACACTACTTGCTTCAGCAGAAAACTCACCTTCTGAGTTTTTGCATCTCACTGCTTTAAAGCACAACTTTGCTCGCTCTCTGCTAGCAAGTTTAGTATCTGAAAGAAAAAGGTTGTAAGAGTTTGTTTTCCTCCCTTCCTCATTAGCCAGAAGTCAGCCTTTACCCTTCACAAATAAACACTCTGGATGATACTCAAGAAGCACAACTAATCAAGCAGGGAAACTGCATGGTAGTAAAGAAGGTAGAACTTCTGCTGACCTTTTCCACCTACACCTAGGGCAGTAAGTGACCTTTAATACATAAAGATGACACAGAGAAAGGAGGTAAGAAGACAATTCAGTTTATCTGGTTCATCCTCAGTATTAATACCAGAGGAATATACATCTAGGATAATTTTTAAGTATATAAAATGTCAGCATACAAGTAAAGATCACATTTGTCAGTTAAAATAACAACCCTTCTTTGCCTTTTCCAAGAGAGGCCTCAAGCACAAGCCCTACGAGGAGAGGCTGAGGGAGCTGGGATTGTTTAGCCTGGAGAAGAGGAGGCTCAGGGGAGACCTTATTGCTGTCTACAACTACCTGAAGGGAGGTTGTAGCCAGGTGGGGGTTGGTCTCTTCTCCCAGGCAAGCAGCACCAGAACAAGAGGACACAGTCTCAAGCTGTGCCAGGGGAGGTTTAGGCTCAAGGTGAGGAGAAAGTTCTTCCCAGAGAGAGTTGTTAGCCATTGGAACAGGCTGCCCAGGGAGCTGGCACTTGAAGCCATGGTTTAGTGGTCCTGAGGTGTTGGGTGACAGGTTGGACTTGATGATCTTTGAGGTCTTTTCCAATCCTATTGATTCTATGACCAGCAGCTTGTATCAGCTAAGGCTGGACAGAGCAAGAGCCATTTTGATGTTTTTCTAATAACTGAATGGAGCACTTGGCAGATATTCTGTCCACCAATTAAATTTAACACTGATATAAATTAACTAGAAGTAAAGGAATATAGAAATGTAATTCTCATGAAGCAAACTGTTAGTCGACCCAGTCACAGATTTCTCTACATCACAGAAATAATTTACCTCTAAGGGAAGCCCATTTGTAAAACTAGTCTAAAAGTCACATGTAAATATATTTTTCTTGAAGCACCAGGAGAGGAAGGGCTGGAGACTGTCTGAAAGGGACAAAGTGTTCAGAAATTAAATTGTTCTGAAAACCAAATTCAACTCCTTGCAAGGCTCTTTCATCTGCTCACCAGTCAGAAGCTAGACCTTTGGGTGATAAAGACACACACCTTTGTCTTCAGAGACATTGACAGACTTCTGAAGCCTCCAGTGCTTGCTATTGCTTGAAACTTGCACTATATGGAATTCTTTCACACCAGTCTCACTCTATGGAAGAAGCAAAAGTTAATGTCAGACAAGAACACTCACAGCTGTGATGTTCAACATTGCACAGGATGTGCTGACTACAAGCTGGCCCTGTTAGAATCTTCTTTCAACTCATTATTCTCATCATCCATAACAGAGTACTAAGGAGAGTTAAGACCCACTCTAACACAAAACAGTCCCTGTTCACAGCAACTTCCAATTCCAGTAATCAGAGCCACATGAAGATGAAACAGGAAAATACCCCCAAGGTAGTATTTTGAATTAAGACAGCTAGGCTTGTAACTCCACTCAACACAGCCTGCAAGGCAACCTAGGTTAAGAATATTTTAGGATCATTGCTAGGTCACTCATGCCAGCAATTGAAGGACTTTGTGTGGTGTTTGATATTTTGTTGTCAATGTGTATGTATGCAAAAAAAAGCAGCTTATGAGGTTGGTTTTCCTTCTGGAAAAGAGCGAGGTGGTGGTGGTGGAAAGTTACATCTCACACCACGTCACCTGTTAACTTGGTAAGCACTTTTATAAACATTCCCTCCTCCTCAGAGGACTGGGCAATATTCACTTCTCTGTCTGAAGGAAAAACAGAGTGTACCTTTAAATCAAGAGGACAAATCAGCACAGTGATTCCACTAGTAGCTAAGGATCTATGAAACAGAGGATCCCACTACCTTGCTTTCTGGCTGCAAGCAACAGGAGCAGCTTTACGAACAACAGGAGGAAATTTCAATCAGCATGGCATGAAAAACTGAAGTATTTTCACCTAACCCACAGCAGGCATATCTGTATTTGTATTGTATTTGCAAAACTGTCTTTCTGAGTTAGGTAGTAAACACAGAAGCCTTCTTCAAGCTGCAGCTTCAATGTTAACTTCACATTACCACACCAGGGGTTTCACTGGAAGGCAGAGAGGCACAAGTTGTCTCAGGTTCTCTGCCTTGAAAGTTAGCAAAAACATGCAGGACTTTGGAGCAAATCTTCCTACAAGGAGAAACACTCTGAACTAGTTTGCTTAGGAGTGAGACAGTTACAGAAGACTTCCAAGGAGTTAAGATATAATTTCATGTTGGTAGTCTTTCCAACAGTAAGTGGAGTGATTAAATACACAAGGTTTACTCACTGCTTGCAAAGTAGTTTTAAAAGGTCTTTTACTTCAGTTCTGGTTCTACTGGTGACACACATCTGCTGAGCTTTAGAAGAGCATTAGAATATAAAACAAGTACTTACAGTATTGATATTTTCTACATCCACAAACACCAACATGTTGTCCCCTCTGCCTTCTTCATCTTCAAGTGCATTACTTCTGCAGACAGTTGCTCGAATATGCAGAGAGCGGCTAGTGCAAATAACTGCAGTGTGCCTTAATACTCTATGACTAGGAAGGAGGAGAAAAGGAAGAAAGAAAGGAAAAGAAAAAGAAAGACATCCTGAACAACCAGCACTGCTGTCCAGAATCTGTCATCAAAAGTAAGCTTGCTACCTTTCAAGCACAGTTCAAAGAAAGCACTACTTGTTAGCTTGTGGTATCAAACTTGACTGTCCACTGTCTCAAGATGGTCCAAAAAGAAACTTAACAGCAAGTCAAACTTGGCATTTAACTCCTCCACTGAACAGCCTTCATCATAGTACAAGTACTGACCATATTTTGACTAAGAACAAAAGCTTCTGCTCGAAGTAGACAACATTTTGTTTTATAGTGCGCAGAAACAATTTTAAGTCAAGCTTTTTCCACCCCTGTGCCTCAAAGATGTGCCAAGTACAAACAGTTTGTATTAACAGCACTCTTCTATTCAATTATTTTAATAATTGCCTCTTTGATGGAAGCAGTGTAGACTGTACAAAGCAGATCAGAGTACATTAAAATCCTTGCTTAGAGTAGCAGATAACTAAACACGTCAACATCAGCACAGCAAGGAGAAGAAATTCGGCAGGAGTTTATGCTGACATTGTAATGTCTACTGTGTATGACAGAACAAAAGCAGATAGAAACTTACCACATTTTTGAGTGTCTTTTAATACTTTCATAGTAAAACAAGAAGTTAATTTCATGAACACCCTCTTCATCTGGTCCCCGTAACCACATTGGCAGCTGCACTGAAGCCCCGGGAAGAAGAACAGCGTCGGGAAGTGGGACGTTTATGACTTCAGGCTGGGCTCCTGTGCCGAGCCCAAAGTCTACAGAAGAAGCTGAAGACAGCAGTGCTGTACGCACAGAGGTAGGATCTGTCACAACAGTCTTGTAAGCACTACAGTTCTCAGAAGCTGAAGGACTCAGTGGTGTTAGGACAGCAGTGTTTCCACCAAAGGTAAAAAACTCTGGATGCTTGGACACGACCTTCAACGCGGTCAGAGGACACTTGCTTACGTTCACAAACTCTACATAGGCCTTTCTGATTTCCCCACAGAGAAGTCCTGTAGGAAAATTGATAAAGAACACCTGTATGGGAGAGAAGAGGAGAAAAGCTTGAGCATTAGGCCAAGTCACAAATGTGCACTAAAACAACCACCAACGTGTTTAAACCATATGGCTCTCCATAGCTTCCTGAGGAGGGATGTGGAGAGGAAAGAGCTGATCCCTTCTCCCTGCTGTCCAGTGATAGAACTCATGGGAATCATAGAATCACACAATGCCAGGGGTCGGAAGGGACCTCTAAAGATCATGTCCAATAGCCCTGCAAAGCATGACCACTTAAGACAGGTCACACAGGAATGCATCTAGATGGGTTTTGAAGATCTCCAGAGAAGGAGACTCCACAAGCTCTCTGTGCAGCCTGTTCCAGTGCTCTGTGACCCTCACAATGAAGAAGTTCTCAGGTTGAGATAGAATTTCCTGTGATTAAGTCCATTGCCCTATCCTATCACTAGGTATCACCCAAAAGAGCCTGGAATGGTTCAATGCTGTGCCAGAGGTGACTTAAACTGAACACTAGAAAGCGTTTCTTTACTGAGAGGGTGGTCAAACACTGGAACTGAGAGGAGGTTGATGTCCCAAGCTTATCAGTGTTTAAGAGGCATTTGGACAAATTTAAACTTGGCCAGCCCTAAACTGCTCAGGCAGTTGGATTGGCTGATCACTGTAGGTCCCTTCCAGCTGAAATAATCTAGTCTATAGAGTGTGGGTACTAACCAGCTAAACCACTTTAGTAAGGAAAAATCACTATGTTAACCAACTTGAAGATGAACATTAAGCAAACAGTGAAAAAATTCCTTGCCTGTTCTCCCTCAGCTTGATATCTGGCTACAAAAGCTGTTGCCAACTAAAACTCTAAAGGGAATATAAGAACTTCAGAAGGATATTCATTTGGAAGCTTCAAGTTTCACTTGAACTCAAAACCCACCCAAGTTCGGCACTAACAGATCAGAAATTAACGGAAAGATTCAGGCATTAACAAAGTCTAAGACTTGATTGTCACAATCCCATTGATGAGCTGTAAATTCAGCTATTTGCTTAACACCACCAGCAGAAAGCAGCTACATACCTCCAACAAAGGCATTTCCTCTGTAATAATGGGGTCTAAACGCCGATCAGGTCCATATTTAATAGAGGTTTTTTCCTCCTTTGTGTTATTAAGTCGAGGCCCTTGGATTTCTAAGTCTTGTCTTCCTCTCACAGATAAGCCATTGGCAACAAACTTCCCTGAAACAATTGTTAAGATTGTTTAAATATTTTTTTTCCCCTGAGCCATGATCTACAGCTGCCTGCTCAGTCTCATAAATCATCTCGATTCACCAGTTACGGCACACGTGCAGTGTTCATTGATCAAGCTGCATGACTGACAAAGGACTACTCATAGCTTACTGTGACACAAGGCAGTGTGAGTTCAGCCAGCCAGTTATCCATTGTGATGGACTTTACCCTTTAATAGTTTGATTATAAGAGAGGAGAAGGCAGAGCATGAAGCTGATGTATTTATTTCCTTTCCCAATTTCTGCCAAGCTGGAAAAGTCACCCAAACCATTTTTATTTCCTTTAAAAACCACCAGTCTCCAAAGTGTTCTTATTCTACAGGTTTCCATTTCATAGACAGCTAAGCAAGGTTTGTTTTTTTCCTTTGAGACAATTTCAAATCCCCATTTCCTCAACTGAATTTTCCTTGAGGTTCAGATTAATGACTCAAACCAGATCAACGTGCAATTAATATGCAATCAATAAGTCATTTAGATGTTAAGACAAAGAAAAGAGAATGAAGACAGAAGTTGCTGTGGGGGGGAAAAATCCCAACACACAAGTATAGGAGCCAAATTTAAATTTGGGGATCTATGCAAAGAACCTAAGTGAGACTTTCAGGTGAAAATTAAAAGCTAACAAGGTGAAAAACCACAGCAGCAAAAGGCATGTCAAAAGAGTCAGAGAAAGTTGTTATAAATCAACATGGCACAGAAAGAGAGCATCTAAATTTGGGGGGCTTTTAGAAAAATGGTTTCAGACTTTCTACAGATTTAAAAGGATCAGTAAGTAAGGGTTTGGCAGAGGTTACTTCCTCTCTCATGGAATTGCTACAGATGCCAATCCATCATTTTCCTGTCCCAGTTGTTACCCTTGTTTCCACATCCGTACCTGAAGGAGGGCCTTGTGCTACGATAATCAACTATTAAATACAAGAATCCAGTTCCACTCTGCAGAAGCCATGTCTGCCCCTTCCAGAGACACAAGATTTAAGGGAGTAACACCACTCACTCACCTGTCTGTAATCCAACAGAAGGATCTATCCCATCTAATGTCACAGCACCCTGAACAGTGCCAAGATTATAAACGACTCCCAGAATATGTAGCTCCCCTGTTTGATGGGGAAAGAGCTTTAGTCTTGCCTGTGGAGATATGTTAAATTTTTGTTGTTGTTGCTACTAGGAAAAAAAGGAGTATTACATTTAAATATCCAGTTGCTAAAGACACTCACAGCTACATTTACTTCATAGTTATGTCAGATGTAACTGGGTACAACTAGTAGGCCTCCACTGGATTCCAAATTTTACAAAGACAGAATCTATCAAACCAGTCCCACTTGAGACATGCTCATTACATCACAAAAGAATCCTGAACTGTAACTAAAATTAAACTAACAAAGGCAGAATCACAGGATGGTTGAAGGTGGAAAGGCCCTCTGGAGGTCATCCTGTCCAACCTGCCTGTTCAAGGAGGGCCACTTGAGCAAGCTGCCCAGGACCAGCTCCCACTTGAGCAAGCTGCCCAGGACCAGCTCCAAATGGCTTTTTGTATCTTCAAGGATAACTACAGAATTTCTCTGGGCAGACTGTGCCATCCCAGCAAACAAACCCCAAAACCCCATCAACAAACAACTGTATCCTGCTGTTCAGATGCAGCCTCTTGTGTGTGTTGGTGCCCACTGCCTCCTGTCACATCCTCCCTTCAGATATTCATACACACTGATGAGACTCCAAAGTTCCAGTACTTCATGTACCAGTAATGTCTTTTGTAACTTCAGTATTAAGTTCAGATCATAACAAGTCTGAACTCCACCCTAAAGATCAACACCAAAGAGACTATTTTGAGAACAAAGTGCAGTACTTACCACTTTTGTCTCCTCACTGTTAATTAAAAACTCTGCTATTGCTTCAGTTCCTATCGTATCATCATTGCATGCTCCCTGAAAATAACAAACAGGTTTTAAATGCTATTAATCCTAGGCAGAAAAAGTGCTATAAATACTACTGCCTACACCTTTCCAGGAACAAAACACAACAACAAAAACTACACAAATTTCAAATTGCAGACAGTTAGGACCAGCAGGTGCTATATGCCCAGCTTCTCAAGCCTTCTGAATTAAAGCAGCAGCTAGAGAGCTCAATAACCATTTCCTTCAGAGAGAAATTCAAGGTTTACTACTACAAACAGGAACAATTCCAAGTCAATTTCACTGATACAGAAGTATTTATTCTATCATTAAAGTAGGAGTTTGGAGAAGAACAGAAGGGAAAGTGTATGGTTACTACAGGCTTAGTTATGTGAAACATTTATAACTATGGCAAACCTTTACAACACCTTTAGAGATCAAAGAATCACAGAATGTTACGGGTTGGAAGGGACCTTGTAAGATTACATAGAATTACATAGAATAAACCAGGTTGGAAGAGACCTTCAAGATCATCGTGTCCAACCCATCAACCAATCCAACCCACCTAAACAACTAACCCATGGCACCAAGCACCCCATCAAGTCTCCTCCTGAACACCTCCAGTGATGGTGACTCCACCACCTCCCCGGGCAGCCCATTCCAATGGGCAATCACTCTCTCTGCATAGAACTTCTTCCTAACATCCAACCTAAACCTCCCCTGGTGCAGCCTGAGACTGTGTCCTCTTGTTCTGGTACTGGCTGCCTGGGAGAAGAGACCAACCTCTGCCTGTCTACAACCTCCCTTCAGGTAGTTGTAGAGAGTGATAAGGTCACCCCTGAGTCTCCTCTTCTCCAGGCTGAGCAACCCCCAGCTCCCTCAGTCTTTCCTCATTGGGCTTGTGTTCCAAACCCCTCACCAACTTTGTTGCCCTTCTCTGGACTCGTTCCAGCAAGTCAACCTCTTTCCTAAACTGAGGGGCCCAGAACTGGACACAGTACTCAAGGTGCAGCCTAACCAGTGCAGTGTACAGGGGCAGAATGACCTCCCTGCTCCTGCTGGCCACACTGTTCTTGATGCAGGCCAGGATGCCATTGGCCCTCTTGGCTGCCTGGGCACACTGCAGGCTCATGTTCAGCCTACCATCAACCAGTGCCCCCAGGTCCCTCTCCACCTGGCTGCTCTCCAGCCACTCTGACCCCAGCCTGTAGCTCTGCATGGTCATCTAGTCCAACCACTCTGCCAGAGCAGGATCACCTAGATTAAGGCACAGGAATGCATGCAGGAAGGTTTTGAATATCTCCAGAGAAAGAGACTGCACAACCTCTCTGGGCAGCCTGCTAAAGAGCTCTGTCACCCTCACAGTGAAAAAGTTTTTCCTTATGTTCATGTGGAACCGCCTCTGCTCCAGACTGCACCCTTTGCCCCTTGTCCTATCATTGGACATCACTGAGCAGAGCCTGGCTCCATCCTCCCAACACTGCCCTTCATATCTTTATAAACATGAATGAGGTCACCCCTTGGTCTCCTCTTCTCCAAGCTAAGACCACCCACCTTCCCCAGTCTTTCTTCAGAAGGGAGATGTTCCACTCCATCTTTGATCCCTATGTTCCAAATGCCTTTGGCCAGCAAACCAAATTATTGAAGAATTTACTTTAGTATTCAGTATCAGAACATATTCAAACCTTGAAAACATCAATGTGCAAACAGTCCTTTGGAGGGAAGTTTTGGCAGTATTAGTTGAAGTCTTAAACAGCAGTAAGTAGTTTCTCAAAGGTATCCAAAACACTGCATTTCTAGCACAGTAAATTATGTTTCCTTCTTTGTTTTGGTTGAAAAAGGATGAAACTTTCCTTACCAGCTCTTTTGTTTCTCCACCATGCTTTGCATTGAAGTCTTTAGGTTGAAACTTCCACAGCAATGAGAGGTCAGTTAAAAGAAGTGGAACTTTCAGAGGGTTTCGGAAGGACACTTCTACAGTTATTGGCTCTGTTCAGAAAGGGCAAGAAAAGAGAACCATGGAATGCAGTGGCTTGGAAGGGACCTTTGAAGGTCATCTAGTCCAATGCCCCTGCACTGAGCAGGGACATCCCCAACTTCAGCCTGCTCAGAGCCCCATCAAGCCTGACCTTGAATGTATTCCATCTTCTCCATGGGCAACCAGTTCCAGTGTCCCACCACCCTCACAGTAAAGAGCCTCTTCCTAATGCCTGAACCTTGAATGTCTCCAGGTTATGCCTCCCACCAACTAAAGCTTCACCTAACTCAAAGCATTCAAATGCAAGCAAATTGCTCAGGAACATTGATTTCAATCTGCAACACCATAAAGTTTCATACAGATTCACCTAACTCACTTGATTTCTGAAGTGTTTAAATCTTGACTTTACCTTCTATCACAGCAAGTGGAAATCTGGAGTTATCCGAGTAGCGACTTAGGCAGAATTGTGTTGGTTGAAAGTTTGAAGGTATTGTCCCTTTGTTTACCACAGAAACAACCTGCTCCTCAAGCTCCTTCCACTGCTGGGATGACTCGGAGTCATACTCCTGATCCAGACTTACATGAGTAGCTGCCTGCTTTTCACCTAGGACGAGTAAGGCAGTCTTAGAAGATGAGGAAAGCAGCAGCCGGGGGCTGCACCGGGCATTTAAGTATGGCTAAAATATGTTAAGTTCTCAATTGTAACTAAAAATGAGAGTCACTAAGTCAGTGAATTGCAAGACATTTTGGAAAGCACACCAGACAGACAACACTGAGCAGAACTGGAGTATACTTCCTTCTGCAAATTGTGGAACTCCAGGATTTTCTCATGCCACACGCTATACTCAGCTTACAGGTTTTTACTTTACGGCAGACTACAGCCCCACAGTACAGCCCTGGTTTATGCCAGAATTTCCACTCAGCTACTTCACATGCAGGAAATCAGTGCTACAAACATTCCATCCAGGAGAAAGTTAGCTTTATAGTTCATTTTACCACAGGTGTCCAGCATTTGCTAAAGCATTAAAGATCCCTTTCACTTGCATTGCAGCTTTCCAGCTGGAATGCAACCTGTATATCAACACTCCTGCACAGACAAACCTCATATTTACAGAGAAAGCCTAAAACCATCTAGCAAGTAGGAACTAAGCTTAAGCTTTTCTTTTGATGTCTTCTTTAAGCAGCTACCTTGTCACAGCAATTTTACATTTGATGTATTTTTTTCCTGACACCAACTGCTGCAGGTGTTTTGACTCCATAAATAAAGCACTTCAGTGCCTTTACATAGAATTTTCTAACCTTCTGCTGGTCTTCTATCATGCCCAAAGAAAACACGGGTTGCTGAGCTGTTGATGTATGGTAAAGGAAGCTGTGGTAAGGGACCGTCAGGTGACAGCTGGGTTACGTTCTGGGGTAGAGGAGGAAAACAAGGTCATGTCAGTGTGCAAATACACAGTGCCCATGCTGTACATAACCAGTGACCAGGTAGTATTTTTAAGATGGAATGCATCATTTCAACTAACTGTTTTGACAGTTTCTTCTGCTTTGACAGTCTGATGCAATATTTCTCCAAGAAAGTTTGAAGTTCATGAAATCTTTATGGAAGAGGAAAAATAATTCTTATAACCCGGCCCTTTAATCATAGAATTAATAAGGTTGGGAAAGACCTCAAAGATCAAAGTCCAACCTGCCATCCAACACTTCAGGACTATTAAACCGTGGCACCAAGTGCCATATCCAAACCTTTTTGGAATACCTCCAGGGATGGTGACTCCACCACCTCCCTGGGCAGCACATACCAACAGCTAACAAATCTCTCTGTGAAGAACTTTCTCCTCACCTCCAGCCTAAACTTCCCCTGGTGCAGCTTGAGACTGCATCTTCTTGTTCTGGTGCTGATTGCCTGGGAGAAGAAACCAACACCCTCCTGGCTATCAACCTCCCTTCAGGTAGTTTTAGAGAGCAAGAAGGTCTCCTCTGAGCCTCCTCTTTTCCAGACTAAGCAACCCCAGCTCCCTCAGCCTCTCCTCATAGGGCTGTGCTCCAAACCCTTCACCAGCCTTGTTGCCCTTCTCTGGACACATTCCAGCAAGTCAACATCCTTCTTAAACTGAGGAGCCCAGAACTGGACACAGGACTCAAGGTGTGGCCTAACCAGGGCAGTGTACAGGGGCACAATGACCTCCCTGCTCCTGCTGGCCACACTGTTGCTGATACAGGCCAGGATGACATTGGCCTTCTTGGCCAGCTGGGCAAACTGCTCAAGGAATAAAAACAATGAAGAGTCATTTACCTTATAAACATAAAGATATTCTCTTAAGAAAGCCCCTTGCTGTGCTGGGGGCTGTTTGCTGTCATTGATCAAGATATGCCTGAAGGCAGACACAGCATTGTCAAGCTGACAGAGCGTGAAGGACTGGCGCCCAATGGTGAAGTTAATGTGATCTTCGGCGAGGGACCAGCCTTTCCCTTTGTAAACCTGCATGGCTTGGCAGTAGCAACGTAAGGCATGTCTTTTCTGCAAGAAAACAAGAGGGCACTTAGTTTCTCAAACAATCCCATTCACCACTCATTGTCACTGCAGCATCAGGAAGACTGAAGTCAGAAAGGTTTTACCAGCCCTCTCCACTATGCCAAAAGTAATGCCTGCAGAACTACACCTCTGAGCATCCTAGTCAACCCCAAATGAAGCACAGAAGTGTTGGTTCAGACAATACAGAGCCAAGCCTGCAGATACAGCTCATGCTTTCCAAGACTAGTGTAACAGGCAGTAAGTTCAAAGCACAAATAAAAGAGAAGACTACTTTTGCAATAATGCTCTGTGTTGCCCTACAAGAATTAGACACAAGCAAGAGAGCTGTCACATGGACACAAAGTCAAAGCTTCACAAAATGCATGCAAAGGAGTGAAATATAGAAGAACAAAGGGAAAAAAAACTCTGACCAATAGTTCCCTCTCAGTATTGTCCTGTCAAAAACAGGCAGGGAAACTACTGCAGATAGCTCCTTTTAGTAGTTTCTATGAAGAAAACCAAGAAGGGGGGGAAAATACTCCTCCTATCCTTCACATCTGAGACTCTCAATCCAGAAGGCAAGAATACATGATTTGCTTTGATACTTACAGAAGAAAACCCAGAAAAACCTTACCAAATAAACATTAGATTGGGTGGGGTGGGAGAACAATCCCCCCCCCCCCCCCCCCAAACACAGGGCATCAGTCCCACAACTGAGGCAGAAATCACTTGTGTGCTTTATGTCCAACAAACCTTGAGTTCATTTACCACAGTTAAAGCTGCCTGCCCAGGAATTTGAATGAAAGTAAACATCTGATCTGTATTGGTTTAATTGCTATTTAAGCCTAAGCAGTCAGAAAGAGATGCTTTACTCTGTCTTGCAGTAACTATTCAGACACCTGCAACTCCACTAAAAAGCATGTGGTTCAGGCAGCAGGAAAAATATGCCTGAATTTTGCCATTATTCTATGAAATTAAGAATTTAACAAATCCTTAAGTCCTGCAGCTCACTCTTAGAGCTCAGGAGTAAGAATACTTCTTCACCCAAATAAAAAGCCTTATATTTCACTATGTATGAAACTGAAACCCATAACTGAACACACATGTCACTGAAGTTTGAAGCCAAAGATCTTCAGCATTCTTTCAGACAGAAGACAAAGCTGATCAATGCAGAGGTCCTATTCAGAAGGATCACACAGCTGCACACTTCTAACACAGAAGTGTCAGAATCAATCATCTTTTTCCAGACTAATGACATATTTGAAGTGGTTTTCAAACACCAAGCATAATTCCCATGCTGAAAGACAATACTTACCTGGCCTGCTTTACTAAACCTATGGCCAGCCAGTATCATATGAAATGCAAACTTCCTAACCATGGGGCTTTTCATGTTTATAAAGCAATGGGCTGCCTGCTCCAGCAGAAGTGCGCTGCGGAGATCGGAATCCTGTTTAAAAGCAAAAAGGGAAATCAGCCTCAAAGTTAAATCCAAAGGTAACAGTGGCCTTATTTGCATGCTAACAGGGACAGCAAGCTGTGACAGTCCTGTGAAGGCGAAGATGTACACATTTTATGTATGTAAAAGAAAAGACAAGAAGTGCTTTTCTCTCTGTTAGATACCAAATACACTGACAGTTTTTTCCAGGGGAGAGCTTCTATGTATCAACCTATTTGAGTCTGAGTGACAAAATAACTATTTTCTGCTTTTTAGATTACCCCAGGCTACAGTTTCTAACACCATTCCCTCTAAAGCACTTTTGCTATCTTTTCCCCTTCCATTCCCCTGCAGGTATTATGGCTAGAAACAGAAAATAAGAGCTTTAAGATAATGAAGGAATAACAGAAGGAACCTGTTGAGTTTGTGTCACAAGAACCAGGATGATTTCTTAACAAGGTAAAATTACTTATCACACCCTTCATGTCCAGACACAGCCCTATTGCTTTAACCAATCTGAACAAAATCTACTTGACTTTACCACAGGTGATCTCCATTCAGTGATGGACTCTACAAATACACTGAGACACCTCCACACTATCCTGTGACTATCCTTGCAACTGCCCAGAGACACCACAAGTATGCTACATATAAGTTGTAAAACATTTGCACAGAGCAAATAATCCTTGCTTTAAATCATCTACACTGCTCATGCAAATTCTAGTAGCAAGTTTAATTTGAAAGAGCAAGAATGAAGCTACAAAGACACTTGAGAAAGAAACTTACACAACTAAGCAAATTCATTCCATGCTTAATCTCTCCCAGGAAAATTCTCAGATGCATCACATTTGGTGCAGCTGACCACAAAGCCAGAACTAAGTGCCAGTTACTTTCCTCCAAGCTACACAGAAGATGCTATACTACTACTGGTATTACATCTATTTCACTCCTTTTCAAGCAAGACACTTTCTGGGCTGTTAGAAGCTAATTCTATGCTTAATTTCCACCAATTAATATTAGAGAAGTGTTCAGACTAGCTTTCACTTACACAGTATGATTCTAATGATTCATAACAGCTGAGCTCCACTGATGCCTTAGTTACTTAAACTACAGAGAACTTCTGATTATATGTAGGCAAGTATCCATTATGGCTCTGGCAAGCCATGCTAATGCTTTTAACCCATGAGTTCTTAAGTTGAAAGTATTACAGAATCACCAAGGTTGGAAGAGACCTCAAAGATCATCAAGTCCAACCTGTTACTACAGACCCCATGACTAAACCATGGTGGTTGTGGCCAAAGTGCAGCACCTGGCACTTGGATTTGTTGAATGCCATCATGTTGGACTCCGCCCATCTGTCCAGTTGGTCAAGGTCCCTCTGCAGAGCTCTTCAGCCCTCTAACAGAGCAACACCTGCTCCCAACTTGGTGTCATCTGCAAATTTGCTGATGACTGACTCAATCCCCTCATCCAGATCATCAATAAAGATGTTAAAGAGGATGGGGACCAGCACTGATCCCTGGGGAACGTCACTGGTGACTGGCTGCCAGCTGGCTGTGGCACCATTCACCCCGACTCTCTGGGCTCGGCCCTCCAGCCACTTCCTAACCCAGCTCAGAGTGCTGCTGTCCAAGCCATGAGATGACAGCTTAGCCAGCAGTTTGCTGTGGGGGACAGTGTCAAAGGCCTTCCTGAAGTCCAGGTAGACCACATCCACAGCCCTCCTCACAGCCACCAGACAGTCACCTGATCATAGAAGGAGATCAGGTTGGAGAGGCAGGACCTGCCCTTCCTAAATCCATGTTGGCTGGACCTGAGCCCTTGTATGTCATGCAAGAGCTAAGCAGATGTCAAGGAAATTCTTTATAAAGCTAAAGATAACAAATGCATATTTAGGACATTTAAAGAAGTCAAGCAAGTCACTTGATTATCAAGTACTAGTTTGTTTTCATTTGCAGTGTCAACAGTTTTCTTCATGCTTTAAACCAGCTCATTTGCTATCTTTGGCTAGAAAATACCATAGGCCAAGGAGCAGAAGGGTAACCCCCAAGTGCTTGGATAAGTAAAGACAGGGCAGGAGTGGAAGAAGGTACCAAGTGTTTTACCTCACTGGTCAAACGGATCAGAAGAGCAGCTGCCTCTGAGTATTTGCTTTGACTTTTTAAGATCTCAGCACTCAGCAGCACGCAGCGTTCAGCCAGGACCATGTTCCTAAAACCAAAACCAAAAAGGTGTTAGTAAATATTTATCAAAAGAAACCACTGAAGACTTTTCACCTCAAATCTGACAAGTTATCTCTGTCTCTCAACAGGCTGATGTTCTGCTTTTTAGCCTTCAAGTCAAAAACAGGGAAGTTCATTCCCTGCAAAACAACCACATGCAGCCTGGCACATTAAGCATCCTGGCCTACTGAACACCAGCTTCCAAAAATCAAAGCTTGAGGGCACTTGGGAGGACAGCATCCTATTTAGAAGAACAGTAGCTAAAATGCTCCAATCAGCTAAATGCTCTGATAAACAAGAAGTCCAAGAGTCCAGCAGTAAATCCAACACAAGTTTAATCAGCACTCTTAAGAATGGCACAGTTCCCCTTCCAGGTTACCTTAGATAAACTAACAATGCAGCCCAGAAAGGAAATCACATCCTCAGCTGCATTGAAAGGAATGTGGCCAGCCAGTCAAGAGAGGCAATTCTGCCCTTTTATTCTGCTCTTGTGAGACCTCCACCTCACATATTGCATCCAGTTCTGGTGTCCCCAGCATAAGGAGGACACAGAGCTGTTGGAGTGAGTCCAGAGGAGGGCCACAAAGATGATCAGAGGGCTGAAGCACCTCTGCTATGAGGATAGGCTGAGGGAGCTAGGGTGGATCAACCTAGAAAAGAGAAGGGGGACCTTATGGCTGCCTTCCAATACCTGAAGGGATCCCACAGGAAGGCTGCAGAAGGACTTTTCGTAAGGGTGTCTAGCAATAGAACAAGGGAGAATGGTGTTAAGCTGAGGGGGAATAGGTTTAGACTGGATCTTAGGAAGAAGTTCTTCAGTATGAGGGTGGTGGGACTCTGGAATAGGTTGCCCAGGATGTTGTGGATGCTTCCTCCCTGGAGGTGTTCAAGGCCAAGCTGGATGAGGCCTTGAGCAGCCAAGTCTAGTTGGGAGGCATTCCTGCCCATGGCAGGGAGCAGACAATGTCTGAGGTCCCTTCCAACCTAAGCCATTCTATGATACTCTTCAAAAAGGTCACCATCATTCTGTCATCTTTTAGCTGTCTGGCATGTGCAGAGGAAGACATTAAACCAACAGGTCTTCCAACTTTGACTGGATCAGTATGAAAGTAACCAACATACTTGCAGATGTCTCGATAGGTCTGAATTGCTGTTTCCATATAATGAGCAGGATATGGTCTGGGAGCTCCAGGCTGAAGAAAAGCTGACACTGCTGCCATTTCCTACAAGAGAAATCACTACTGTCACTGCAGGTTCTCAGCAAATACTGGGGACAGGTTGCAACAGCTACTACTTCAAGATCTTCATCTAAGCAGTTACTGGCACATAAAAGCATACCCAACACACTGCAGCTGATAAGAGCTTTAACACAATAGCCTACTTATGAATTTGCTTGTAATTAACCAGACAGCAGGAAGAGAGCTACACATACTGAAGTGTTTTCAGTTGATTGTACACTAGGCAGAAGCAGTGATTCAGTGCTGCTGATAATTTCCTTTTGCAGGAACAAACTTCCTGATAAAGTAGCATCACCATCTCTTTTGAGATGAGAACTGTTTTCTGAGTGTTGCTTAAATGAAGTTACAGTCTCAGCTTCCAAGAAAGCTTTACTGTATGTACTCTAAAATCTTATTTCTTTATGGGATAGCAAAGCTTTCCTGCAGCAATGACTAAGACTTGTAGGCTGTAAAGCAATTCATAATCAAGACCTCTACAAACCTCTCTGGGCAACCTGTTCCAGCCTCTCACCACCCTGATGGTACTTCATAACATCCCATCTGAATCTACCCATTTCCCCATTCCCCCCAGTCCTATCATTACCTGACACCCTAGAAGTCACTCACCCCCTTTTTCCCCTCAAATCCCAGAGCACCTGGGCTCTACTGGAGTCTCCTCCCACCCCAGGTGTGGCTACTTGGCCCTCCCCACCCACTCCCCTATTTAACCCCCACCAGGAAAGGCAGAAGCCCCAAGCTGAGCCCATCTGGGCTGAGGGATCCTCCTCTCATCACTGGTGAGTGCCAATGGTCCACACTGGGTGATGGTGGGGGTGACAACAAAGAAATTAATCCTATGGTTAAGAAATTAAGGCAACTTTTTCAGGCTCTCCAAATACAGAGCAACTGTCTGTGCCACAAAAACAGGCTTCTGTAATTTACATCAAGATGGCACAGCCTACAAGAATGCAGAGCCTACAAGAATGCTTCCATGGCTCTACAAAGTCAAGTTTCAAATTTTCTCAACTCAACTAGGCTAAAGGCTACAAAACACCATCCAAAAAACTTTTAAAACAAGCCTCTGGATTTTCCCAAGTGTTCCCACCACCATGTTGAAAATTATTTTAGTGATGGAGCTGTTCTAGGAGAAATTAATGAATGTGTTGACAGTGAAGTTCAGCAGTGACATACTCAAACCATATCCTTCAAGAGTCTTAAAAACACAGGGTACAATACTATATTTAGTGAAAGTTTTGACAGAGAGAGTGATTGCCCATTGGAATGGGCTGCCCAGGGAGGTGGTGGAGTCACCATCATTGGAGGTCTTCAGGAGGAGACTTGATGGGGTACTTGGTGCCATGGGTTAGTTGTTTAGGTGGGTTGGATTGGTTGATGGGTTGGACACAATCATCTTGAAGTCTCTTCCAACCTGGTTTATTCTATTCTATTCTATATTCTATTCTGGCAAGCAAGTATTTTGCCAAAGTCTAAAAGAGAAACTATAAAATGATTTCACACTGGATTTTGAGTTCTGAAGACTACAAATGTAAAGATCCACTCTGCTGGAGGTTGCATTCTAAGTATTCTCCTTACCAAACTGCATATTTTAAGAGCCATCCCCTCCATTTTTAGTCACTTTTTTCCCCACTTGATGAAACAAGAGCCAACAGATTTGAGAACACTTCAGGATTTGCTAGATATATGCAGCAGATTTGGGAAGACCCTTATACATTTCAAGGTGGAAAGAAGAGATTGCATATTGTTACCTTCAGACAAATATTAGAGATTATGAGGAAAAGTTCACAGAATGCTTATGTTATATGAAGTACCAACCAGTGCTCCAGCTGCATAAAGCATTGCCTGATCATTTAGGAAGTCTTTCTTTGCTGTATGGTAACAGCTGTATGCAAGCTCATAGTGTTGCACCAAAAAGCACAAGTCTGCCATCTTCCGTATCTGAAGCTCTGGTGCTTCTGGTGGATACCTACAAATACAAATAGTTCAATTCAAAAGTCATAATTTGACTAAATACAGCAAGGCAAGCTCTTGTAAAGTCATCCCCTCTCATTTTAATTTCTATTCACAAAGGAGGAATGAAAACTGCATTGCTTCAGCCCTACCCAAAAACCACCTAGGTCAAAGCAAAGCCGTTTCCCCTCACCCACATGGACCTGGTTTCACACCAGTTCTGGTTAACAAGATTCACTGTTCCACTGACATTCAAAACAAGCATTCCTCTTAGCCAAGAAATACTGGAAAAAAAGCATGCAGCTCGCACTGAAACTGCTCAGGAAGATTAACTGTTAGTGCTGAACAGAGCTGCAGGGGAAAGAAACAGTAAGATTAACTGTTCACTGAGCTGTAGTTATCTCTCCTCCTGTCTCCTGAAAGGAAAAAAATCCACTGAATAACTCTGCTTTTAAGCCAAAGCACTGGGCAAGTTCCTGTCCTCTGCAAGAATCACTTCATTAATATTTTCACAAACACTGTTTAGTCAAACTTTGTGGGGAGAAGGCCATGCTGACAAATACAGGAAGTTGAAATTCACACCCTTTTAGCTTAGGAATCCAAAGAGACACAACATACAAATTTAAAGCTGTATGGAAGTGTCAGGGACATTCACTCTGGGTGGGTAGTGTCCAAGAGCTAATTAGACTTCTGTGGTTAAAATATGACAGTGGAACAGAATGCTTTTCATGACTAAATATCCTTGGTCACAGAGGGAAATGACAAAGCATACAGAAGGAAGGTTTTGGTAAAACTTGAAATCCAGTTTTAGTGTAAAATAGAGGTGCAACAAGTAGGAATTTCCCCTTGATTTAGCACTCAAACACACTTGCAAAGGAAATATACTTAACTGCAGTAAATGAATTACAGTTCCTATTAGCTCTAGCTACATAAACAATGGGGATTGGCTTAAATGAGAAAAGAAAAAGCCTGTATTAATTTTAAAGCATTCCTCATGGCAGATCACAGCTTCTTTTTATTACTACCACTCTTAAAAACATGCAGTCTTTGTAACTTAAACTTCACTATAAATACCACAGGAAGATAGAGTTTATCCTCTTTCTCTCCAAGTTCTTCTATTATTGTACACATTTAGCCACAGCACTTCTCATTACCTCTCCAATTAAAGGCTTTCACAGTATTGGTGATTTAGTTGACTTTGCAGAACATCATCACATAGAAGTGAGCTACAGCTCAGATATAAAGGACAGGACTGCAATTACTTACAGCAAACCAGAAGTATTCTTCAGTTCATTTATGCTTTTCTCTGGAACCTTGCTGCCACTAAACCATTTTTTCGTAGCAGAAAACAGCGATCGACTCAATCCTTTCCTGGATATCAACTGCCAAAAGACACTCAATTAGAGCACTACAAGAGGCACACCAACAGAAGTCAAACTAACACAAAAATCCAAGCTTCCTAAACACCATAAAACAGAAATAATTATAACAATCAAATAACCAAGAGCACCTTTCTACAAGTGGCAATACACGCATTTATTCCATTTCAGGCAGCTGAGGTTCACTATTGCTGTTATAAACTGCAGATATCTCCATCCTAAGAACCAAGACATTTGATGTGTCTGTTTGAAATCTAACAGAATATCTCATTTCTGGCATTAGTTCAACCTAAAATCTGGACAAAGATGATACTTGAAGGAAGAACTAACTATCACCACCCACATGAAGCATTACTACGTGATATCAATTCCAAGGGCACTAGTCATACCTGCAAGCAAGGTTACACAGCTTTGTTCTTTTAGGTAGTTCCCACTGACATGGAAACTTCCACAAGGAATAGAATAGAATAAACCAGGTTGGAAGAGAGCTTCAAGATCATTGTGTCCAACCTATCATCCAACACCACCCAACCAACTAAACTATGCAACCAAGCACCCTGTCAAGTCTCCTGAACACCTCCAGCAACAGCGACTCCACCACCTCCCTGGTCAGCCCATTCCAATGGGCAATCACTCTCTCTGTTTAAAACTTCCTCCTGACCTCCAGCCTGAACCTCCCCTGGTGCAGCCTGAGACTGTGTCCTCTTGTTCTGGTACTGGCTGCCTGGGAGAAGAGACCAACCTCCTCCTGGCTACAATCTCCCTTCAGGTAGTTGTAGACAGCAATAAGGTCACCCCTGAGTCTCCTCTTCTCTAAGCTAAGCAACCCCAGCTCCCTCAGCCTCCCCTCATAGGGCTTGTGTTCCAAGCCCCTCACCAACTTTGTTGCCCTTCTCTGGACACATTCCAGCAAGTCAACCTCCTTCCTAAACTGAGGGGCCCAGAACTGGACACAGGACTCAAGGTGTGGCCTAACCAGTGCAGAGTAGAGGGGCACAATGACTTCCCTGCTCCTGCTGGCCACACTGTTCCTGATGCAGGCCAGGATGCCATTGGCCCTCCTGGCTGCCTGGGCACACTGCAGGCTCATGTTCAGCCTACCATCAACCAGCACCCCTAGGTCCCTCTCTGCCTGGCTGCTCTCCAGCCACTCTGACCCCAGCCTGTAGCACTGCCTGGGGTTGCTGTGGCCAATGTGCAGAGCCTGGCACTTGGATGTGTTCAATCTCATGCCGTTGGATTCTGCCCATCTGTTCAGCCTGTCGAGGTCCCATTCTCAAGCCCTAAGGCAAACTACAGCTCTTCCTGAAGCTAGCTTTAAGACCTTAACATATTGGGTTTTTACCATGACTAAGAATCCTTCTTACATCCTCTATGTAAGGCTGTTTCCTGCACTGGAAAGGTGTAGGCACCTTTTCTATCTTTCTCCATGAAACATTCCTAGTGCAAACGTGGCCAGCATGTACAAACTCCCAAAAGTCAATTCCAGGAGACTGTTCTTTGTAGTAGATGACACTTAATATCAAAACTCCTACTTAAACCTACAACCTGGACGGAAAACTCAATCAAAATACAGAATTCAGCTAACAGACTAATGTTGGGTACAAGTCTAATGCTAAATGCATTTGATTGTACTAATCCAATGGATTAATTCTACTAAGACAATGATTGATTGCCAATCCATCTCTCCAGCTGCTTACAACCATGCAAAAGTGAAACACTTTGATAAAAGAAAAGATCTTATGATGGAAAGAACTTTACAGCACATCCTGAACTCACCGTAGGCACACCTGAAGACATTCAAAGTCAAGCATGACGGCGCTCTGGGCACCCTGATCCAGTTGGAGATGTCCCTCCTTGGACTGGATGACCTTTAAAAGGTCCTTTCCAACCCAGTGTGTTCTATGATATTAATTATCACATTTCAAAAAGCCCTCATTGGCAAGAACAACATTCAGTTGCAGAAACTGCAGAGGTCCAAACAGACCTGCATGATTTCTGCCCCTGCCAAGAAGCAGCAGTTGAATATGCAGCCCTTTTGCAGACAACTATTGATGAAAACTCCTTTTCTTAACTTTAGTTCTGCATTCTAATGCTGCACTTTTTGTTCCCCATGCCAGAATCATCCAGAAGCACACAACATTGAGATGACAGGAGTAAAGGCCAGATATTCCTGGTAACAGTTCAGACAGGCTTTCACCAAGAAGCCACCTTGCACTGTTCAGCCTAGAGAAGAGAAGGCTCTGAGGTGACCTAATTGTGGCCTTCCAGTATCTGAAGGGGGCCTACAGGAAGGCTGGGGAGGGACTGCTCAGGATCTCAGGTAGTGATAGGACTAGGGGGAATGGAATGAAGCTGGAGGTGGGGAGATTCAGGCTGGAGGTGAGGATTAAGTTCTTCACCGTGAGAGTGGGGAAACCCTGGAATGCGTTGTCCAGGGACGTGGTTGGGGCGCTGTGCCTCGAGGTGTTTAAGCCCAGGCTGGACGAGGCTCTGGCCAGCCTGATCTAGTGTGGGGTGTCCCTGCCCATGGCAGGGGGGTTGGAACTAGATGATCCTTGTGGTCCCTTCCAACCCTGACTGATACTATGAAGTTCTGCCAACACAAATCAAGCAAGAAAACTTCAGCTAGTTCTCTTAAAACTTACTTCCAGTTTGCAGCAGGGTCGCTGAATCACAAGATGAAGAAGGAAGTCATAATTGCAAGAGAGATTTTGGGGTAACTGGATTTACACCCCAACTGCTTTCAATTCTTATGGCACAAAGGGTTGAAGAGTCAACTGACCTGATCATTGAGCTGCCGAATTGTCTTCTCAATATGGGGCAGAAGTCCTCTAAAGGTGAATTCCTGTATGAACTGCCTAATCCGATCGTGGTCAGTGAGTGTTAAACAAGCCCCATGAGGTGTCCCAGAATTGGATTTCTTTGAGTCCTGCAGTGATGCAGCAGCCTTTGTGCAATCAGTGCTATCCAAACTGGCACTGGGCAGATCCAGTTGAAGGGGGTGAGTCTTAAAGTTATTTGACAGGCCATCTGTTGAAAGAGTGAACAAAAACCCCAGGAAGTATAAAGTTCTTTAAACATTTTGGGTTTTAAATGTCTTTATTAACCCACTTCTAAATTTTCCTTACTTAGTACTAAACAAATATATTCACCCTTTAACCCCCACTTCAGTCCAATGCTGAGCAGACAGCAGCAGAGCACAACCCAAGTATTACATCATTCCTGAAACTGTTCAGAAAGCTCAGAGAATCTCAGGAGCTACAGTATGGCTAAACAGAAGAGAAGAGAATTAACCAGATCGGAAAAGACCTTTAAGATCATCGAGTCCAATCTATCATCCAACACCATCTAATCAATTAAACCATATCACTGAGCACCCCATCCAGGCTCTTCCTAAGCACCTCCACTGACAGTAATTCCACCACCTCCCTGGGCAGCACATTCCAATGGCCAATCTCTCTTTCTGGGAAGAACTTTCTCCTAAACCTCCACTGGCACAGCTTGAGACTGTGTCCTCTTGTTCTGGTGCTGGCTGTCTGGGAGAAGAGGCCAACCCTCACCTGGCTACAACCTCCCATCAGGTAGTTGTAGATAGCAATAAGGTCTCCCCTGAGTCTCCTCTTCTCCAGGCTAAGCAAGCCCAGCTCCCTCAGCCTCTCCTCATAGGGCTTGTGCTCCAGACCCCTCACCAGCTTTGTTGCCCTTCTCTGGACACATTCCAGCAAATCAACATCCTTCTTAAACTGAGGGGCCCAGAACTGGACACAGGACTCAAGGTGTGGCCTAACCAGTGCTGAGTACAGGGGCAGAATGACCTCCCTGCTCCTGCTGGCCACACTGTTCTTGATGCAGACCAGGATGCCATTGGCCCTCCTGGCTGCCTGGGCACACTGCAGGCTCATGTTCAGCCTACCATCAACCAGTACCCCCAGGTCCCTCTCTGCCAGGCCACTCTCCAGCCACTCTGACCCCAGCCTGTAGCACTGCATGGGGTTGTTGTGGCCAATGTGCAGAACCCGGCACTTGGATGTGTTAAATCTCATGCTCTTGGACTCTGCCCATATCCTTCCAGGCAGTCATGATGTAAACCAACCTCATTTGAGGTCCTCTTAGTTCAGTAAGAGGGGCTGCTGACCACTACTGAATCTAGCTATCTCAACCAGACCAAGACACTATTTTGTGCTAAGACTTTAAAGTCTTCCTTCTTTATTATTTCCTTCCTATAGGAAAACCAACTTGCTGCATCCAGCTCCAGCTAGCACTGAGCACAGCTGAACTGTGCAAGCAGACCCTCAATGCATTTGATTCATGAAATGTAAAGCTGGGTATGTAAAGTTCACATGGGAGCTTGCAGACTACATCCAGCCTGCAAAGCCCTGGAAAGCTCTATTACAGGCAGCTGCAGGCTCTCCTACATACACCAGGTCCCTTCATGCCTTTCAAGTCAGGTATGAAAAATCTGAGCTGAGTCAGGCCATTTCTTTCCCATTTCATGATGTGTCTCATCTCAATCCTCCAGAGCTGCCTTAAAAGAAGGTTAAAAAATGCCATGCATTAATTTGCACTCCATTTGAGTTCCCGTCCTCTGCCATCCACAAGCTCAACTGCAAGGCAAGCACTTCCAGCCAACTTGGCGAGTCACTGCTTTGCCATTTCCAGACATAAAACCAAAAGCAAGGAAAACAAACCAACCAACCTCAGCTTCTAAGCTACATGAGAGCAACTATCCAGAACTTTTATTATGGTTACTGCTTATTAATTGTCAGTTAGCTGACAATAACCTTACTCTTGCAACAGGCAAGCCCCATACCTCAGCAGTCATCTCATTACAGGTGCATCTGCTAATTCCCACCAATCCTGGAGATCATCAGCACAGTGTTTTAATGCAAACTTGTGTCCACAAATTATCTTTGTGCATTTAAAAAGTGATTTCTTTGAATTTCCTAACAAATCACTCAAATGATTACTGTCCAAGACACAAGACAGCTGTATAAATGCTGTCGCCTCAATGTTTTGATCCCAGTTATAGAAGTACCTTTAATTTCACTGTCTAAACCATCTGGTATCAAATGATCAGTGCTTTTGTTTGAAATGAGAGTATAAGGACCATCTTCACAGCAATCCTGTCAGGAAAAAAGGACAAAAAGAGAAGTTACAACTTTAAAGAGTACTAAAGTGCACAGACAAAAGTAAATCAACAATGTGTTGTCAACTCTACTAACAGTGTTTGCTCTCACATGTCTATTTCTTAAGTAGTTTTGGGGCTCTAAGAACCTGTCCTGTTTAAGGGTGAAAATTAATAGTCAATAAATAGAGCAACAATCTTCTGGCTTGCTCAAATAGCTTCCCTGTCAACTAAAAGCAGGCAATTCCAACTCCTACACTGCATTGCCTGCCATAGTAAAAATAGCTCCCTAAAGCAACTCCTGAGCAACAAACTAGAATCATCCAGGCTGGACAGTTGACATGGGACAGAAACATTCAGTTAGTCTATGGTGGAACATAATTTACTGGTGCTTACAGAATATGAGAGGTTTTGACTCTCCAGTGTCAGCTAGATTTGGTACAGAACTATGATTTCACAAACCACCCTTTTAATCAGATGTGGTTAACCCTGCAGGCCAGTCAAAAGCAAACTCAAGGAAGAATATTTTGGGGCCTGACATAGCAAATTGAACTCAGGAGTCTGAGCTAACACACACTATCATTTCCCATCACAGCAGATGACAGACCAGACTGGCCTGCAAAGAAGTTAGCAGAAAAACCACACAGTGTTCCACAAAACACCCCCCCACACTGTTCAGTGGAAGAGAGAGATCTGGAAAAAAAGTCATTTTAAGACTAAAGAAGATTTATCAAAATGAAAGTAGAAAGTTACTATGAATAGGGCATTTCTGAGGTGACTTGCTCTTGTCAATGCACAAAGCACAAGTCAATTAGCATTCCTGACAGTATCCAGTGCTCCTCACTGTCAATTACAGCAGCACAGAGGACAGCTCTTTGAGAGAGTTACTTTATGCCCTCACAAAAAGCTTTGTTGGAAGCATCCTGCCTGCCTGTTAGCCCATTCTGGAGAAACACACATAACACTAAGGCAAAATTTAACACAGCTAAAATGGGCTTTGATATGCAACTTACAAGTGACTTTCAGAATACCACAATACCTGATTCTGGATAGTGTTTTTCTGAAGGTACTGACTCCAAGGATCTGGTATCTGTTCATCTGTTCCTCTGTTGGACACCCGAGAATTGATTTTCAGTAAATAGCAGCCCTGAGTTCCATACCTCTGCTTCATCTCTTCATAAATGGAGTCAGCTCTGGAAAAACAAAACAGTATTTACCCTCTCTCAATAGCAAGTCAATCCTGTTTTAAATAGTACTGCAACAAACTCTTATAAGCTATTATCCACAGGGATTAGAAGGGAAATTCTCCTGTTTTTCAAAGCACTCCTTTATGCAAGAGTGAAAGGGAGAATCTTTGAGAATCAGATAGAATAGAATTAAACAGGTTGGAAAAGACCTTTGAGATCATTGAGTCCAACCTATCACCCAACACCATCTGATCAACTAAATCATGGCACTAAGTGCCCCATCCAGTCTCCTCTTAAACACTTCCAGTGATGGAGACTCCACCACCTCCCCAGGCAGCCCATGCCAATGGCAAATACCTCTTTCTGTGAAGAACTTCCTCCTAACATCCAGCCTAAACCTCCCCTGGCACAGCTTGAGACTGTGTCCTCTTGTTCTGGTGCACAGAGCAATCTGGTCTGGTGGGAGGTGTCCCTGCCCATGGCAGGAGAGTTGGAACGAGATGATCTTTAAGGTCTCTTCTAACTCAAACCATTCTGATTGTGCCTCCCCTTCTCCAGGCTAAGCAACCCCAGCTCCCTCAGCCTCTCCTCATAGGGCTTGTGCTCCAAACCCCTCCCCAGCTTTGTTCAGCAAACTAGCAAAGAAAGCCTCTATCCCAAGAAGCTAGGATTGATTTTTTCACATGAATAAATGAAATAGATCTAGAAATAATACCTAAGCAAATTTGCCTTGATAGTCAGCACACTAATTAAGGGATTCTTGCTGTATGTCTAACCTCAATAGACTTTATAAACACAAATATTTCAAAGAGTTAACCTGTAAGGTCACTGAAGGCTGACAACTCACCTTTGCTCTTCTCCTGTGCTCACATCATGCAGCAACACGTAATACTTGAGCGTGTTTGGTATAAACCACTTGGGATACAAATATTCATTACTATGCTGAATTCGATGTTGCTCTTGAGACAGCTTCAGAAATTGCTCCACAGGCTCTGGTTCACTAGAAGATACTACAAGCATACCTAAATTCCAGTTAAGGACTTGCACCACAAGAACCCAGCAACAACCACTGATCACATAATAAAATGGCAAGGGTACCAAAGAAGAGGGATGAGTACAAGGTTTAAGCCTGACAAACACACTACCACAGAAGTATTTGGCCTAAAGTCTTGGTGCAGACTTTAATGATCAGTTTAATAATCAGAATGATCAGTTAACCAACATCTGTAACTTGAGATGAAACAGGAGTTCACGCCAGTTGTGACACTGGATCCAAGTTTAAGCCAATATAGAATAGCTAAGAGCTCATTTAAGATTTTAGATGTAACTGTTCAGTTCCCAACAAACCTATGCTGGGAATTCAGCCCCAGTTTCCCTTAGTTTTCACCTCTGAAGGAGAGTTAGGACTTCATCACCTGAGGAACAATAATGGCCAATATTCATGAAGACAGCAACATCTGAGCAAAAAGCAGAAGGGTTCAGATTTACCTCAATGCAACTACACAACCATTAATAAGGAACATTCTCCTCTGTGACAGCTGTTCACAGAATCAAAGATACTAATTCATAGCAGCCAGTAAGCAAGTTGTAACTTTGACTTCTGAATTTCAGTAACATTCTAAGGCCAGGACCAATATTTTGCCAAGTTAGCTCTGCACAAAGATCTCTCTCTAATGGCTACCCACATACGTGTTCCACCACACTGAACTGATAAAGTACAGCAAAGAGTTAGGAATAGAACAGGTAACATGAAACCTCATGGAACAGTGCATGGTTTTGTTTTCACAGTAGACAAATACATTTTGCTTAAGTCTGGGGGGAAGTTACAGCACTTAGGCCTCTTTCCAGACTTTTTGGTCCAAAATCACTCCAAGTTCACCAATTTTCCAAAACACCTGATCCAACTTTCCCCTTCCATCTGCTAGAAAAAGCTAGAGGAAGCAGCAGGTTCACCCCAAACACTTAAGTCTCTGCTGTACATAAGGCCCAGTCAACCTAAAGAGCCAGAAAGCTGTTTAGGATGAGGAAGGTCAGTTTATAGTGCTAGCTTGCAGTTAGTTCAGTTTGACACCAAGTGTGTTTTTAATAAAACCACAAAGGCACAAAGCAAACATTTCATAAGGGTGGGGGGAAGGAGTCTGGACAGCTAAACACATTGAAAAAAAAGATACATTTCAAATCATAAAGGCAAAAAGAGTTATTGCAGAACTTCAAAGCCTCCTACATTATGTTTCTGCAGCCAGTTGCATCATCAGCCTTCACCAGAGATCTGCAACACCCAAAGGATACATGCAACATAGTGGTTCAAGAACTCATGATCCGATGCAGGCATGGACTGAAGAAAGCACTCTCTGTAAGACTCAAACCAAGGAGTGGTAGCTGGAATACACAATGACATAGGATTAATCTTCAGCAAAACTTCTGTTTACTCACTTATGACAAGGGAATGTGAAAGACTACACCTAGAAGTGAGGCTTGCAAACTCTGAGGAGGTTTGCATGGCAGGGGGAAGAAGAGGGAACAGTCTAAGGAGAAAGCATCTAAAGAACACACGAGTGGGAGGAGCAGGAATACCCTGAATCAAATTCTGTGCAACTGAACAGTATCTTAGGCACCAAATTCCTCAATATTGTAGGCTCACATGTATTTTGTCCTTGTTAGAGTACCTTCTCCTTACCAGAGCTTTATGTACATGCACTTGGGAAAAAAAACCAACCAACCAAATGAAAATCCTTCTAACAGTCACTGAATTTGCCTCAGCTGGGGATGCAAGAACTGACTGAGAAGCAAAATTAGTTTTTGAGTATGTGGAGGAGCTAAGGATTAACAAAACCCTAGCCTGCCAGTTTTTCTAAAGCTTTCTGCAAGTGTGACTTGGCTTGACAGTAGCCCCCTTCCTCTGCCCTGCCAAAACAAACAGTTCAGCTGTCAGCTGGCAAAGCAGAGATCCAGAAAGCTAAAAGCTCTGATCAGAGCTGTGCCACTAATGCCTTATAATGTGAACCTGCCATCTTCAAATGCCCCTTTACAATAGGGCTTTCATTTGTCCAAGAGAATCAAATCAAGGGAAACAAAGTCAGTCTGGGACATCCATGGAATATGTGAAAGTACAAATCTTGCTTGCTGCTTTCCACTCCAACTATCAGTCAGCAATGAAGCTTTATTTCTTCTTTCAGGCTTGTTTTATGCCATCTCAATTCTGCAACTCCTTTGAATGGAAAAAAGGCCCCACAGCAAAATCAGCCCACTTCCAATAACCTGATTTCACACTGAAGCTAGCTGGAATTCAGTGTAAACTCACCTGAAACCTAGAAAACAGTAGGTAGTACAGGGGAAAAAAAGCATTAATAAGAAATGCTGAAGGCATGTATTTGCTTTATATGACCCCAAGTAAACACATTCCTTGATTTAGCTTACAGAATTTCTAATGCTTTGCAGGTTTGCACTCCCCAACCCTATCCCCTCCCCAAAAAATCCACCAAAAACCCAAAACAAAACCCCAAACTTCTCCATCTTGATTTCTTAGGTTGCTTTAAGAACCTGACTTCATATTTATGTTGGAATTATCTCTTAGTGTTATGTTAAATGCATTTTGTTTAATCTTACATTGGCAGATCATCTTAATCCAGCTTCCTCCACACTTAAGTCAGATATAGCCACACTTTGAAACTGAGCTCAGCCTAGCATCCAGCACATCTCACATGGAAAAGATTGATGGGAGGTGAAATTCCAGCTTTGGATTATAGCCTTTCTAGCAACTACTGTCTGAGCACTCAGCTGGGGTGTGAAGACCTCTTGGCTTCACTAAGTCCTCCATGTGAATATGACAGCTATTTAAATTAAGGAAAATACAGCTTGTTTTTAAAACAAACCATGAGAACATTACTCACAGGGATATTTTTCACAAGTGGAGCAAAGCCTTGGAGTAACTCAGGTTCAAACCAAACTACAGTAAACCACTTAAGCTAGAAATTTCAACTGCATTTGAGTGTCAAGCTCAGATTTCAGTATTCCATTTCTGTTTTACAGCTGAATTATGGCCAAAAGAAGTTAAGCTCTCACAGAGAAACACTGCTTTGTTTTGCTGGGTTTGGGTTTTTTCCCCCCCCCAGCTGTCTTTTCTCATTCAGCCTTATTAAGAACCTTGGAAGTGGCTACAAAGGCAACTGGATTCCCTTTACACAATACAGCATATCAGGATTCACTCCAGAACGTTTACAGGGCTGTAAATCATTGATAGTAGACACTTAGAATAATAAACATGCACCAGTCAGTATTTGAAAGCATTTTTACAGAGGTAGTAACTCATATTACAGCAGTGCACAGCAACTGTGTCTTTCAGGTACACAAACCTCTATGGTTTGTATTTCTCCTGCAGGACATTTCCAGGACAGAAGCTTAGGCAAATTTGTTAATGCATTCAGAAACTAAAAAATACTGTAATAATCATGGTAAGTAATATTTGTATATAATAGCTCCAGATTGAGAAGCCTAATTCATGAAGTTTTGTACTTTTAGCTACCTGACTGGATCCAGAGGAGGGTCACAAAGTTGATCAGAGGGCTGAAGCACCTCTCTTACAGGGACAGGCTAAAAGAGTTGGGGCTGTTCAGCTCCCTAAAGACCTTACATCAGCCTTCCGGTACCTTAAGGAGGCCTACATGAAATCTAGGGAGAGATTTTTTACAAGGGCTTGTAAAGCTAGGATGAGGGACAATGGCTTTAAACTTGAGGATTTAGAGTGGGTATTAGGAAGAAATTCTTACAGGGAGAGTGGAGAGAGACTGGAACAGGTTGCCCAGGGACGTCATGGAAACTCCCTCCCTGGAGATGTTCAAGGCCAGAATGAATGAAGCCTTGAGCAACCTGGGCTAGTGGAAGCTGTCCCTGATCACAGCAGGAGGGTTGGAACTAGGTGTCTTAAGGTCCCTTGCAACCTAAACCATTCTGTGAAACTACAAGTCTATGACTGACCAAGATGAATTTCACTGATTGCAGTACTCCAGCATGCTCAGAAAGGAAGGCATCTAGCAGCATCTCAACAGGCACTGCTGAAAGGTTGGCTGTGACTAACCAAAGGCATAACATCAACTTGTTAATATCTAAATCTGAAAACCATCAAAATCTAGCTCAACACAAAGCATCCCTGTAAACTGAGAGGTCAATAACCAATGCATTTTGGCAGCAACAGGGTTCTTAAAAACTAGGTGAAAACTTATTAGAAAGGTTTTGAAGAGAATCATACTCCAGAAAATGCCAATATAGCAGAGAGACATGTGCTTTAAGTACAGTCAGCATATCAGCTCCAGTTTGAAAAGCACCACCACCTCCCAAGAAGGAAGTTTTCTAGAGGAACAGAAAGTATTTACACTTGAGATACAGAACAGTGACATTACACAGCTCCATAGGATCAAACAAGACAGAGCTTTTATAGCATCAGATCATCTCCCACCACCACTCTGCACTTATTGACCAAATGATTTAGATTAAGAGGAGTAGAAATGCAACTAGAAGGAAAAAAAAAATCAAATGACCATCACCAACAATGTTTCATTTGGGGGGGGGAGAGGGGGAAATAAATAAATGGAGGAACACACATCTACGCCAGGAGAAGTGCTAAACAGTTGCAGCAGATGGTAAGGAAAGGTGGATGGAGCACATGGAAAAGGAATCAAGGGCAATTTGGTAAATTGGCACCAACCACAAAAAAAAAATACCTGAATAAAAGGTGGATGTGTTGAGTTCCATCAGAGTCTCTTTCCAATTATTGTACCAAGGAACACTAGCTTTAACTGAGCGATCTGATAGAAAAAACATGATATTATTACACTAAAAGGCAAACAAACTGTTGGCTTTTATGCTCTGGTACCATGAACTAGAAAATCCATACTGTGCAGGCCCACCAGGGACTGAAGACATTTGATTCCAGCTAACCTTAATCATCAACATTTCAGACTCCTCAACATTTGACAGCATACTTTAACAGGATTCAATACTAATTTCGGGTTCAGCCCAAATTCTGGGCTTGAATCAAAATGGAAATCTATAAAGTAGTAAAAAAATTGAGTTAGGTTTAGATATGATGTCTACTTTTTTTCAGTGGAAAATGCAGTGACAGAAATATCTGAGATTTCTCAGCCTATAGTACTACAGTTAACTGAAGACATTAGCTGCTGAAACTGGTTTCCCCACCATTCTCCCTTATCTCCATTCACATTCCTGCACTGCTGCATGCCAGCAGCAGAATTATGCAGCCCTGAACAAACAGTCAAGGAAGTGATCCTGCTGAAAATTTCTGTGAGAAAAGAAACAACAACAACAGCAACAAAGTCTTTAATGGGAGAAGCAGGCATGGCTGAACATAAGCACCCTTTCAGCAACCAACTAGGTCTCTCAGCAGAAGATTATGGAAAACTATGAGACTAATTAAAACAACAGCTGCAACAAAGAAGGATTACAAACAATTAAACAATTCACCACAGCAGTTCCAAAACGTTTCTAACAAATGAGCAGGATCGTGATCCCAGTGTTGGAAACACTTACTCATCAGCTTCTTAAACAATGTTTGTGTCCTCCTTCAAAACACACTGCACTTCATCATCATTAAAGACTAAAGTGAATACATCCTAAAACACTAATTCACCAAAAGATAAAGGAGCAAACTAAAGAGCAGATTAGAGTGGTTTATATTCATGTGCCAAAAGATTTGCTTTGTTGCCAGGAATGAAGTCTTCCACTGGTTTCAAATAAAATGCTCTAAAAGTTGAAAAGAAAAAGCTAGTTTTCTAAGCAGAAAAGGAACTCTACCTGACAAGCTAAGGACTTCCTCACACCCTCCTATGGTGTAATGGGATCCAAGCCTCATTACCAAGAAACACTGAGCCAGTGTTTTGTGCAAAAGCCCCAAAACAAGGCACCACACAACTACAAAGTTGTTAGATGACTTTGTCCTGTATGAACCTACTCACAGAGACAGGAGAATCAAGCATAATTTGTACATCTAAGGCTCCAGCAGCAAGCAAAACAAAAGGAGACTTACTAACTTCCACAACTACAAAGCATGGCTTGATACAGGCTCTATCATTCTTCCCTCCTTGCAAAACTTCACTTCTAAATGGAGATCATTAGAGATGTTATGGAAAAGTCTCTTCACTGAAACCATGGCAATTTCACCAATTTCAAAGCTAAATGAAAATGTTGCAGTTTCCAATAGCTCTCAAAAATCACAATTTCCAGGCTCAAGCCGAGGATGTGGCTTCTCAATTAGGTATCAGGCTTCTAAATTAGATATCAAAGATGCAGAATAATGCTGGTTTTCCATCATCAACATAGAAACCATCAAGAAACTACAACAACATCAACTGCTAATCCTCATGAAGTTTCAACTCGTGTTTAAATAGGGCAATGCATACATAGTTTGAATTAAGCATGTACTCAAAGGCTTTGATGGATTAGGGTCTTAATTGGGAAGAGTTTAATCTTCTCAGCTCTCAAGATAAGGTCTCAATTAGTGTTATTCACAATGCCTTATCCCTTGGAGATCTGAAGAAACATTTTTAGAATACTCTAGCCATTTTGACAGTGAGTTTCATGGCAAAAAAAAAATCAACCCACAACAAAACAACCCAGAAGGAAGCACACACCCCTTGCCTCAAAACATCTTTTCCTCAAACTTTTTAATGACAACTTTATGAAGTCTGTGTATTAAGCAACAAGTAGAAGGAAACAACAAAAGACACCAGGAGGACTAACTTCAACATAGAGCTATACATTACTGTCAACATTATAAATGAGTTCTGATATGTATGCAGCCAAGTGTAACCAGTCAGTGTGTCAGTTCTATAAAATTCCTCCCCTGATGGCATGACATTGAGCAAAGCACAAACATTTGCTACATTAAAGTATCATGATGATTTAACCCAAGTTAAGGCCATCTTTTAAGGCTCCTTCCAACCCAAACCAGTCTATGAGTCTGTAAGCTCAGGAGACCTACAATGCTAAGAAATATTAAGAAATAAGTTCAACCATTCTTCTAGCCTAACATAAACCCAACACTCTGGTAAAGCTGGAAGTGCAGCAGAAACAATGACTCAGCTGATCAGCTCTCAGAGTAATTTTAACACCTGCCAAGAACTGAAAGCAAGGTTAGAAACCCTAGAGTAAAATTCCAGTTTAAGTTATGAAAGTCACAAAACCATTACATACCACTAATGTTGAGGTCATAATCTCCAGCTGTGATCACATTGGCTACTAGTCCTTCAGCAGGCTGAGTGAAAAACACAACATCACTGAGGAGTTTTCGAATGGCAGCGGGCTGAGGCGGGCGAGTAATAATGTTGTTGACAGCAATCTTCAGATTCTTAATTATGTGAAGCTGATTATTAGGATCTCTCATGTGAACTACAAAAGAAAAAAGAAACAGCTTCTGTTGAGGAACCCAACAGAGTCAAAATAGTTCACCATGAATTAGCATTTCTCCCAGATTCTTCCTTTTCCTTAAAGATTACTTGCTTTACGATCATCAATTTTAGGTCACAGTCCACAATACTTGAGGATAAAAATAGAGGGGGGGGATAAGGCAAGAAGGAAAAATTACTTTATGTTCAACACTGGGCTCACCAAGGCAGGATGAGAAAATGTAGCACAGGATTGTAGCTTATAAATATATCCAGAGTAACAAAGTACTGGAACACCTCTCCTATGAGGATAGGCTGAGGGAGCTGGGGTTGCTCAGCCTGAAGAGGAGAAGGCTCCAGAGAGACCTAATAGCAGCCTTCCAGTACCTGAAGGGGGCTTACAAGAAAGCTGCAGAGGGACTGTTTATAAAGGCCTGCAGTGACAGGATGAGAGGCAATGATTTGAAATTAGAGGAGATTTAGGTTGGATGTTAGGAACAAGTTATTTACCATTTGACATTAGGAAGAAGTTCTTTACCACGAGGGTGGTGAAACACTGCAACAGGTTGCCCAGGGAAGTAGTTGAGGCCCCATCCCTGGAGATACTCAAGGTCAGGCTTGACAAGGCTCTGAGCAACCACATCTCATGGAGGATGTCCCTGCTCACTGCAGGGCAGTTGGTCTACATGACCTCTGGAGGTCTCTTCCAACCCAAACCATCCAGGCAAATTCCACTTTTTCTTTAGTGATATAGGATTGCTTTTGTTCCCTGAGTCCCTGCTTTTGTTTTGGTGGTTCTGTTGGGTTTATTAAGAAAAGTCTCAGTCTCCTGAAAAGTAAAACTAACTACAAGAAATCTAAAGGGTTGGGTAGGTTTTGTTGGGGTTTGGTTGGGTTGCTGGGTCTTTTTTGTTGCTGTTTGGTTGGTCTGGGTTTTGTGCTTTTGGGGTTGATGTTTCCTTTGTTTGTTTGTTTTGTTGGGGTTTTTTTGGTGGTGGGGTTTGGTTGGTTGGGTTTTTTCCTTCCTTTTGTTTGTCTGTTTGGTGTGTATATATATATAAAAAATTTGCATGTCCTGTCCCATCTCTCAACCTAAGGTCTATCTCTGTGTAATCTTGTCACTACAATTTGATAGGACTGCAATCTCTTCTGTATTTTACAAAGTCACATTCTGCCATAAGCAATAATTAGAGCTTCATGTGACTGGGAAGCACAGAACTCACTTTGTAGAACCTTTGTGAAACTTGTTCCCTCAAGCCATCTGTTTCTTTTAAAAAGTATTCAAGCCATTTTCAACAGGCACTGCAGTTCATTTTTCATGTCATTTTCTCCTCTTTCAAACCACAAGCACCACCGAGCAAGCCAGACCCTAAGTGCAGGTAGGACACACTGAGTATTGCTACTAAAGACACTGGGTGCCACCCAGTGCCCCTGTCACAGCACAGCCCTCAACTCTCATTGGTTGAGCTTGATCTTGGGAGGTCTCATCAGACCTGGTAGATTCTGTGATTCCTTTCACAAATCATTGTGTAGCTCATAAAGGGCAGCAGAAAGGAAAATTCTTGTTCATCTCATCTTGCAACTAAACACAAGATTCACACTGTGAAGGTTTAAAACTGAGCCTTCTGTCCCACTCTGGCCTGGAGACCACTCCACATCTTCTCAGAAGTAACAGCTACACAGCCTGAGGCAGATCACACAATGTGCTCACAGTCCACTTTATCTGTTAAAGCTGGAATGGAATGGACCTTTCAGATCATCGAGTCCAATCTATCATCCAACACTAATCAACTAACCCATGGCACCAAGCACCCCATCCAGGCTCTCCCTAAACACCTCCAGTGATGGCAACTCCACCACCTCCCTGGGCAGCACATTCCAATGGGCAATCTCTCTTTCTATGAAGAACTTCTTCCTAACATCCAGCCTAACCCCCCCCCCCCCCGGTGCAGCTTGAGACTTGTGCTGGTGTCCTCTTGTTCTGGTGCTGGCTGCCTGGGAGAAGAGACCAACCCCCACCTGGCTACAACCTCCCTTCAGGGAGTTGTAGACAGCAATAAGGGCTCCCCTGAGCCTCCTCTTCTCCAGGCTAAGCACTCCCAGCTCCCTCAGCCTCTCCTCATAGGGCTTATGAACCCAGACTGGCATAGTTTTACCCTCCTCAGTCAACCATTCACTCACAGCCTTCAGCCAGCTCATGGGAAAACACAGTGAAGCAGTTTAGAGAACTGATCCTGCATAAAACCACCTCAAGAACTGCTGGATTTTTCAGCTGTAAGTTTCAGACTGACCACAATAGTGAACTAGAGAACTAAACTGAATTCATCCAGTTCAGCATTTCCACCAGAAAGCTTAAGGGGATTAGGTTTTTTTTCCATCTTATCATGTAGGTTATCAACCCTTCTGCCACACGATTACTGGAAAGATCAGGTGTAAGGGAAGTGGAAAGGAAGAACAACTGAGACACCAGTTGGCCTTTTACCAGTGCAGCTATAGCACTAAAGTTCATTCTTGATGTCTCTCCTCAAATACTAGCCATGACAGTGCAGAGCAAACACTCTTCCATATAGAATGCAGGTGACATTTCTGGCCCCTGTGCAATGCCATAAAGGAGATATTTAGAACCCCACAAAGCTCTTGCTTTAATCCCTAATAAATAATTCTAGTGTTACACATTTCCTTCCAGTGCTCATGAGATCATTTCAGAAAGCATTCTGCCAAATGTGGGAGTAGTAGCATATATTAGAGCAAGGTCTTTCTCATCAGAAGTTGAGTATTTTTAGTCAACATCTGAATATTTTCATGAACAAGGAACTCATAACAGCAAACTAAGCTCAAATAAATGCAGAGCTGCCATCATAGCTCCTTACTTCCAGCATATATTTAAGGCTTAGACTAAGTTATCAAAAACTCTTCCCTTTTTTTTAAAATACCATAGAATGGTTTGAGTTGGAAGGGACCTTAAAGATCATCTAGTTCCAATCCCCCTGCCATGGGCAGGCCCATCTCCCACCAGGCCAGGCTGCACAAAGCCTCATCCAGCCTGGTCTTAAACACTTCCAGGGATGAGGCATCCACAACTTCCCTGGGCAACCTGTTCCAGTATAGTAAAGAACTTCTTAATGGCCCATCTAAATCTACCCTGGTCTCGTTTAAGACCATTGCCCCTTGCCCTATCACCACATACCCTTACCAATAGTCCCTCTGCAGCTTTCCTGCAGCACCCCTTGGGTTTTAGGATATAAAACAGAGTAACCAAAGCTACCTTAAAGTGACACTTGCTAGCTGAAGTGTGCTTTGTCATCCTCCCTCCCACCAAGCCAGTATTAGTTCATAGTATCATAGTATCATTCAGGGTTGGAAGGGACCAAAAGGATCATCTAGTTCCAACCCCACTGCCTTGGGCAGGGACACCCCACACTAGATCAGGCTGGCCAGAGTCTCATCCAGCCTGGTCTTAAACACCTCCAGGGACAGGGCCTCGACCACCTCCCTGGACAACCCATTCCAAAGATTCCTTAAATCAGGATGCAATTGCCAAGAAAACCTACCTACACAATGTATACCTTTGTCAAGTTGGGCATCAGTAGCTACCACCAAACACAATGGTTACACTGTCACTTTGAGAGCAGGAATGAATGTATCAAAGCTACAATATTCTTTTGGATTCCTTTATTAAAGAAAAAGAAATGTGTAAGGTTGGGAGTGCTTTTGGTTTCCTCTAAAGTCAAGATCTAACATGACAATAAGGTTGTTCTCTCACTTTTTTTTTCTCCTTCAAAAACATAAGTCACACAAGCAAAGATGCTGAAAGTTACAATACAGAGCACTCTGAACCTGTGCTCAGGATTTCCTACCATCAACAATTCGTTGTACTCCAAGGGATTTGTGGCCACACCAACTTTAGCAAGTTGCTGAAAGGTAGATGGAGAGAATAATGCTCATTAGTGCAGAGGCCTCTCCCTATATCTAAACTATGTATCTTTGTGGGGTTCTATTTTAAATTGGCTATAATCTGGTCTCTCTGCATGAAGAAACCAAGAGCAGCACAAGGTCTAACACTACTTGGAAGAACGCAGCAGTGTTCTGTGTCTTCAGATAGGTTAAGGAATGAAGGACAACTAATACAGAGACAGTAGAAAGCTCAGCTTAGTTCCTGTGTCCCAGCACTGTTTTGCACATAAACAAGGAGTTTCATTTCCTAACAGCACTGCTTCTCTAAGCAAGAACAGCGATGAACACAAAGCCTTCAGCAGGCTCCTAAGTTATGTAAATCCTAAACTTGAGAGAACAATCTGTATTCTAACAGGACTCCAAAAATGCAGTAGGAAACCAGTGATCAAGCTCTTAAAATTATAGAGGAGGAAATAACAGATGCAGCTAAGTTTTGCACAAGGGACAGCTTATTTCTAAAGAGATTAAATACCAATCAACCCAATTTTACATTACAAATTGAATGAAAGACCCAGTGAAGACAGGAGTATTAATAAAAAGACAGCACTTCATGCTCCCTAAAGACAAACTGCTTGAAAGCAAAGCCATCAAAACAATCACAAGCAGTGAAACTCCCAGTTGTGGAGGCACATGCATGTACATACATTCTGCTGTACCATGACCAGATCACTGATCAGGCCTCTCTTCCTCTTAAGTGGACATGAAAAACACCATGGGGAAAAAAACTGGTCAAACCAGAACACAGAACAATTTAATAACTTATCCTGTGCTTCCAGGTCTTCTGCACAGGCTACAGCTAACAGTGTCATTATGCAGCAGTGTGTGCAGACTCCAACAAGCATGTGTCCCTGCCACAGAGCTCCACAACTTCTGGAGCTAGATGAACTGCTTACTGCTACACAAAACTCCTGGCAGATTTTACTGCACTGAACTACTCTTCTGCCTGAAGAAAATGCCTAGCACTGCCTTCCCTACCCCCATGCATGCTGGCTTTCACCACAAGAGGTTACATATGGCATCCAGTGAGGGCTTTTTCCATGAAGCTAGAAGAGGAAGTCACACTTGAAGAACTGCAGTCAGGCTTGCAGCCTGTTGGAATACAAAGAAAATGGTGCAGTAACAAAACCCCACTGTAGAAGCTTCAGCTTCTTCCTTCTCTGACCTTCAGTTCAGGACATGAACAGGACGGCTCAGACCGTCAGAGGTAGGCAGCCTACACAGAACAGCAAGGACATCCCTTCTCAAAGCTACATCACGCTGCTGACAGCTGCAAACCCAGGAATTTCAAACTATCATGGGGGTTTAGATGCAGTTCATGTGGGTGCTCATTTATAAGTGTCAGAGCCGGGAGAAGATCAATTAAGAAACATCAAAAATTACTCTGAAATGATGAAAATCAATGAGGGGAGCTTTCCATCAGAAGTTGGTAGTAGGATGTAGAAACTGAGTCAGCACCAGGCTCTTAAGAAATTACACTATATCAAGGGAGGGAATCTAATCGTCAGCCATAACCAACCTCTTCAGTAGAAGATGGTGAAGACAAGTTTAGTTCCTAAGCATCAACATGCTGCTGAGGTCTGCACTCACAAGGGGAACACCGAGGACAACTCAGGTTTGCAAGTTCCACAGCTGCCAACAGTAGTTGCAACAAAACCAGCTACAAGTTAGCCACAACAGAACTAAGCATTCCCCAGATTTTAAACAGCCTGCCTGCTTTTGTTTGCTAGATGCATGTTGAAAGCCTTTCACCCAAGAACCCAGAGATATTTAAGTAACTTCAGCACTCCAAGGATGTGAGCCTTCTGCGTTGATTATTTTTATCTCTGCTGTATTCTCACACAGCTCCTAAGTGTTTCTAAACATTTATAAACAAATTATGTTAATAAGCTCTTAAGACTCACCACAGAATTAAGGCAGATTTTTAACACATACTAGGCTTTTAAGTCGGTGGCATTTTTTTAGGCAGCAGTGCATAAATCTAGCTTCATTTTCTTGCCTTTTCTTCAACCCATGATATGAGGAGATGGAAGTCTGAGCTAGGTGTCTGCCAGAAACCAAATCTGACAAGTGTCACTGCAATGCAACTCTGATGGACAGTTCTATTCCAGCTGCTGTCCTGCATAATATTCTGATGAACTGTGGCTCGGAAAACATAGGGGGGAAAAAAAAAGGCAAACAGCTTTTTCTTAAGTTTCAAATAGTAAGTTAAAGCACTACAATTAAAGAACCCTATTGTTTCTCTTCTGTGGTCCATCTCCAGCTTGGCTCCACGCTCATTCCACCTATGCCACATAACCCACTCAACTCTGCTCTTCTCTCTGCACAGGTCTTACTCACAGAAACATCAACCAAAAAAAGAAGTATATCAGACAAAAATACAGGTGAGAGAAAGTCAAACTGGCAACTGCAATTACAATTCATATTTCTGAAAGACTGACCATGTTTTCAACACCTGGGTGCTTCACTAACAGCTTTACCACAAGAATGAGATTCAGCAAGATCCACAGCAGCAGTCAGACACAAGCATTAGTCAGGTAGCAGTAAAGTCGTATTAAAGAAAGAAAAACATGTGTTTGCAAGAGGTAGGGTTGCTGACACTTCTCCCTTCAGCAGCGTGCTCTGTCTCCAGGAGAAGCCTAACTTCCCAAGTCGCACAGAGACTAACAGAGTGAGTAAAATTAAGCAGGCTTAGCAGGCACCTGAGGCAACCCCGGCAAACGGGTGCCTCCGCAAGGGCTGTCACAGCTGCAGAGCACCGACTCAGCGGCCGCCGCCACGGCCCCAGGGAACGCGTCTCGCCTCCCGGATGCGCTCAGCTCAGCTTCGCCGGGCAGCAGGGCTGCGACAGTGGCTCTGGCAGGCCGGGCCGGACCCCTCGCCCCCACGGCTGGGTGAAAGGGAACGGCGGCACCGCCTTCCCCGCGCCGTGTAAACAAGCCGCCCGCCCCACTCCGCTCCCGGCACCGACCTTCCGAAGTGAGGCGGCAGAAGGGCTTCACCAGCTCGGCGAAGCTCAGGTTGTTCTTGCGGGTGAGCTTCTCCGCCTCCTCGCTGCACAGCGCGGCCACCAAGGGCACGAACGAGTCCTGGATGAACTCCTGCACCGACTGCACGCACTGGGCCATCGCCTCCGCCGTCCTGGGGCCCCAGCTGGCCCCGCCACCTTCTTCCGCTCTTCTCCGCCTGGCCCGGCCGGTTTCCCCCCTTCCCCGGCGGCCTGCCGCTGCCTCCCTACGACTCCCGCTTCAGCAGCTCACCCCGACGCCGCAGCCACCGAGCGCTCAGCAACCGGCCCGCGCCGCCATGTTGCGCCTGAGCCCCTCGGGTAGCGCCCGCTCCCGGCAGCCCCCGCGCTCGCTCATGTGATTGGCCGAACGGGGCGGGCCGCGCACGGCCGGAAGCGGTTGTGAGGAGGTGGCCAGGTGCGGTCCGGGTGGCTGCGGAGTCCCCGCTGTGTTGTGTGGGCTAACATGGGGAGCTGTCACCGGTGCTTTCCGCCTGGCTGACGTGGTGGGCAGCTGTCCCTGGGGGTCCTTTTGACGCGGGGAAGTTGTTCTGCAGTGGTGTTTGGGGCACGGTGCTCGCCCTGCCGGGGCCGTGGCTCAGTGCCCGGGGTGGCAGCCGCAGCGCCGGGCGGGCCGCTCGCCTCGCCGCACACGCCCATACTGGGGCCGGCGTTTCGTCCGGCGGAAGCACTTCACGAACTGCTCCAGTTTGGGTCCCTTCCACGGAGTGGAATACGTAAGGAACAGGCTGCTGCTGCAGTGTGGATCGTCTACAGGGTCGAGAGGTCACACTCCTGCCAGCAAACCATCTCCAGCGCTGGCTCCTCTCGCCATGGTTCTGCAGGTCCTGCCAGGAGCCTGCTCCAGCGTGGACTTCCCGCGGGGTCATAGCATCCTTCAGGTATCACTCCTGTTCCAGTGTGGGGTCCGCTAAGGGCTGGATACCTGATCCGCTGTGGACCTCAATGGGCTGCAGGGAGACAAAAGTGCTTCACCGTGGTCGTTGCCATGGGCTTCAGAGGAATCGCTGCTCCATTGACCTTGGTGTCTGCAGAGTTCTCTCACATACTGTCAACCCTCTCTCCAGTGCTGTAATTGCACTTTCACAGTAACTTTCCCCCCTTTGTAAGTATGGTAGCACCGTCACTGATGAGCTCGGCCTTGGCCTGCAGCAGGTCCATCTTGGAGCTAGCTGACATTGGTTCTGTTGTATGAAGGGGAAAGCTTCTAAGCAGCTTCTCACGGGAGCCACCCCTGTAGCTCCTACACCACACACACCAAAACCTGACCACACAAACCAAACAGAATCTTGGAAATAATATCTGATTGTCTTCACTAACAAATTCTGTCATTCAGAAATTAGTGTTCATTCACTCATCTACATCAGCTGGGTCAGCAATTTCCTGTATGAATGAAAAATTAGTTTATTAATTCAATGTAGGCAGATAGGGAAAAAAAAATCTCAATATGCCATGCAGCTTGCTATTTTTCAGGAGTGAGTCCTGGAAATGTGATCCAAGGGCTACTAAATATTGCAGAGGGGAAAAAATGTATGTTTTGCTTTGATAGATGTTTAGAACTAGGCAAATGCCATGAGCTCAGGCCTGATAATCCCTTTCTGGGGGAAGTTTCTTCAGGGGAAAATGCAGTGTGGGTTCACAGAAAACTGAAAATTCACACAAGCATAAACCAATTTATTTCTTGCAAATAATTTCCTCTTCACATTGATCTGGAAAGCAGTGAGTGCTACTGGTCAGGCAATAGTACATGAAAAAGGAATAGAAAAATCTAGGAAGCTAAGTCTGCATACAGGGCTTCTAGCTGGCAAAGAAACATTGTATCATAGTATCATAGTATCATTCAGGGTTGGAAGGGACCACAAGGATCATCTAGTTCCAACCCCTGCCATGGGCAGGGACACCCCACACTAGATCAGGCTGCCCAGAGCCTCATCCAGCCTGGGCTTAAACACCCCCAGGGATGGGGCCTCGACCACCTCCCTGGACAACCCATTCCAGGGTTTCACCACTCTCATGGTGAAGAACATCCTCCTCACCTCCAGCCTGAATCTCCCCACCTCCAGCTTCATTCCATTCCCCCTAGTCCTATCACTACCTGAGATCCTGAGAAGTCCTTCCCCAGCCTTCCTGAAGGCCCCTTTCAGATACTGGAAGGCCACAATTGGGTCACCTCGGAGCCTTCTCTTCTGCAGACTGAACAGCCCCAAATCCTTCAGTCTGTCCTCATAGGAGAGGTGCTCCAGCCCTCTGATCATCCTTGTAGCCCTTCTCTGGACACGTTCCTGCACCTCCACATCCCTCTTGTAATAGGGGCTCCAGAACTGGACACAGTACTGCAGGTGGGGTCTCACCAGGGCTGAGTAGAAGGGGAGGATCACCTCCCTCGACCTGCTAGCCACACTTCTCCTGATGCAGCCCAGGATTGTAGGGGAAAAAATCACACAAAGCTGGAGATGAAAGGGCGATGCTGCAAGGAAAAAGAATTAGATCCAAATCTCACATAACAGGGACAGAGCTTTAATAGTTAGAGGGTAAGTGAAGGGTAGGCAGAAGGGGAGGCTGCAGGGGAATGGTTGGTGAGTCTTTGGAAGCCACTGCTACAGATAGGATCAGAACTGAGGCCAATATGAGGAACAGGAAAATCTAAATGCCAAAGGAAGTGTTTTAAGTTATTTGGCTTTAGACAGATTATTTTCATACAAGTTGATAACAAAATAAAATGAATTTCATCCATTGGTTTTTCTCATTGCCACTTTTCCATCAAAGGAGCATGGAAGCAAAGTCATTTCATAATGACACAAATATTTTAAACCTTCTGATTCTGACCAGTAAAGGTATCTGTGCTTGTAGGGCCTGTCTTTTTAATTGAATTTTCCCTGGGGGAACATCTTTAGTTCCTCAAGGTACAAGCAGAAGTTAGAGATTACACATCGATTTTATAAAGCCAGCTTCTTGGCAACACATGCTGTCACCAGGCAGGATGTGTCCACTTCAATTAACCTTACCCAATTACTTAATTTTGTGACTCACTCTACCAAAGGTTAAGACATTAAGGTTTTAGAAAGCTGTACTGAATTAATATCGTTGTCAGAGATTACTATCCCATCTAACAGCTTCGTTGAAAGCAGGCAAATAGGTGAAGACATTAAGGGAGCTCTCTGAAACTGAAATTCACATCTCAAGGCAACTGCAGTGCAGCCTGACAACCGTGCAGGCTCTGGTATCTCCCTTTTGAGAGTGGGAAACCATGTCAGTGAGCATCAATTTACTTTTATTAAGTGGACTTCATCTTTTACATCTTACAACTGTTGAGGCCAACCAGGTCATTTCAGCCCAGCATTGAAGGACTTCCATTGTATGCTCAAGAGTTATTAACAATTATTGATAGTAGGACAGAAAACCCAGCCAACTCTTCTAGGAATATTGAGTGAAAGTTCTTTCTGCCTTCCCTTTAGCATACTTATTCCTACTTAATGTGGCTTAATACCTGCATTGTTGTTTTGTGCTGGTGAATTATCCAGAGCCCTAATCAGATGTAAACATCCTTTTGCTTCTTGCCAAATACTGTAGCTGAGTGTTGAGCCCTTGTCTGCACCATTAGCACTCTCCTGTTTTAGCTGCTGTTTCGCCTTCTTTTGTTTAAACTTTAGATTTCCTTCTATTGTCTCTGCTTTTACTAGGCTTGGATTTTCTTTGGCTTTGTTTGGTAATTGTTATTGACATACTTGTGATTGCTATCTACTTCTGACTATTGTCTTTCCTTCCTTTTCCAGAAAGGGGTTTTAATATTTACAATACTGTGGAACACTTACCACGTGATGAAGTCTTCTGACACACCCTGGTTTTCATTAACCCTGTTAAGTTTCTCCTCTAATACATTCTTAGATATTTTTATGTCTTAGTTATTTTTCCCCCCCCCAGGAAACTAACCAAGCAGATGTGGACAGTGTATCTGTATGACCAGGCTGGATGAGGCTCTGGCCAGCCTGATCTAGTGTGGGGTGTCCCTGCCCATGGCAGGGGGGTTGGAACTAGATGATCCTTGTGGTCCCTTCCAACCCTGACTGATACTATGATACTATGTGTGTATCTAAGTAAATACACATCTGTGGATGCCTGCTCAGCCCTGAATCTGTGCACATGTAACGGATCCTGGCTGAGCCTGTACTCTGTCTACTCAGTGTCATTGGTTGTGAGCACCAATCTTCACATCACCACAAGCTTCCAGCCTTGTGAGCACGCTGGAGGGAAGGCAGGCCATCCAGAGGGACCTTGACAGGCTGGAGAGGTGGGCACAAGCCAACCTCATGAAGTTCAATAAGAGCAAGTGCAGGATCCTGCATCCGGGTCGAGGCAATCCCAGGCACAAATACAGGCTGGGCAGTGACTGGCTGGAAAGCAGCACTGAGGAGAGAGACTTGGGGGTGCTGCTGGACAAGAAGCTCAACATGAGCTCTCAGTGTGCACTTGCAGCCCACAAAGCCAGTCAGATCCTGGGCTGTATCAGGAGAAGTGTGGCTAGCAGGTCGAGGGAGGTGATCCTCCCCCTCTACTCAGCCCAGGTGAGACCCCACCTGGAGTACAGTGTCCAGTTCTGGAGTCCCTATTACAAGAGGGATGTGGAGGTGCTGGAAGGTGTCCAGAGAAGGGCCACAAGGATGATCAGAGGGCTGGAGCACCTCTCCTGTGAGGACAGACTGAAGGAGTTGGGGCTGTTCAGTCTGCAGAAGAGGAGGCTCCGAGGTGACCTAATTGTGGCCTTCCAATATCTGAAGGGGGCCTACAGGAAGGCTGGGGAGGGACTGCTCAGGATCTCAGGTAGTGATAGGACTAGGGGGAATAGAATGAAGCTGGAGGTGGGGAGATTCAGGCTAGATGTGAGGAGGAGGTTCTTCCCCATGAGAGTGGTGAAACCCTGGAATGGGTTGTCCAGGGAGGTGGTCGAGGCCCTGTCCCTGGAGGTGTTTAAGACCAGGCTGGATGAGGCTCTGTCCAGCCTGATCTAGTGTGGGGTGTCCCTGCCCATGGCAGGGGGGTTGGAACTAGATGATCCTTGTGGTCCCTTCCAACCCTGAATGATACTATGATACTATGATTCTAATCCTTCCCACCACAATCAGGTCTCTGGGTGTGCCATCTACTCAGTACTGGCACATTATTAGTAGTATTTCCTAAGATCTCTAATGCACTTTTAGTGCTGTCTTCATGAGACACCCATTCTCCATACATCAGTGATGACAGTGCTGGGTTTATTTTCACATATTATTGACAGGCACTTAGGGGCTTAGGTGGGGGCTTTTATGCTTTCTTAAAAAGCATTTTACTTTTTCTCTTCCATGATTTAATGTTTGCCATACATTAGTCATACTTGCATTAAATCAGATCTTAAATGAGTGTGTGATTTGCCAGAAAAACCCTGCAGTTTTAGGCCCTGATTGATTTTTCTTTTACAACCTTTGCATTTAATTATCTTACATTTTAGCACATTATATTATTAATGCAATGATATGCAAAGAACTTAAGACTGGGTACAACTGTGATCTAAATCTCAACCAAGTGACACCAAACATAAGGCAGCAGCAGACAAAATTAGAGTTCAGACAGGGCCATGGGTTTAATATTTCCCTTGTGATTTACTACAAGGAATAACTGACAGAGGAAATCAATTCATTTGATTCTGACTGACAAGATTTCACATATGCCAGAACACACTTTGTTGTAGTTTCTGTAAGGATGCTGTATATGATTGTCCTGGTTTTTGTGGGGGTTTACCTATGATGAGGTACAATTCTTCTTAAATCTGCTTTTATTATTCATTAGGGGAGTAGCATGAGTAAATAGCACAGGAAATATCACTGTCCTTCTGTTATCATTACACATTTGATTTGGCAAGTTAATAACACGACTGTCAAAGCTGTTTATATGAGATAATCATCACTGTGGAATTTGGGTCCAGAAACTGGTGATTTTTTCCTCCAAAGCCAAGCCTGTGATGGAAATTTCCAAGAAAAGCACTTTGACAGAAGGTTGCTGGTTCTCCTGCAGGCCAGATGCAAACTGAAAGATGTCAAACTTGCTGATGCTTACATCTTGGAGCTGCCAAATCTACTGCGTTTCCCTTTTTACTTCCTACTCAGAAATGGGCCATATTTGAATCACAGAATCATTTTAGATGGAAAATACCTTTAAGATCATTGAGCCCAACCATTCTCTGAACTCTGCCAAGTCTGGTGCTAAACCATGTCCCTCAGCACTGCATCTCTGCCTCTTTTAAATATCTCCAGGGACGGTGACTCCATCACCTTCCTGGGCAGCCTATTCCAATGCATGACCACTCTTTCACTAAAGAAATATTTCCTAGTATCCACTTAAACCTCCCTTGGTGCAAGCTAAGGCTATTTCCTCCTGTTCCATTACCAGTCGTTGGGGAGAAAAGACCAACGCCCACCTCACCACAACCTCCCCTCGGGTTGCCTAGAGGGCAGCAAGGTTGCTCGGCCTCGCCAGAGTAAGGCTAAACAATCCAGAGACATTTCCAGCGTAACATTTCTTATAGAAACACGTTTTGTTGCTTTTTAACAACTTCTGAGTTCCTCAAGGCTAACCCACCTCTCTTGAAGATAGTAGCGTTTCGCGGGTGCGCATTTCAGGGAGCCACCAACAAATCACGCTGCGTTTGTTTGACGTTTTGGGGGGGTTAAAAATATTCAGGGTCACGCCTACCTCCTGGAGACCCCCAGCCCCTTCCCCACCCCACCGCCCCCTGCTTTTAGGGAAGTGAGCTCCTGTTAAAAACCAGTGTGTGCGCGTTTCTGCCGCTTTCCCAGCCCGGGGGAGACTGGCCAACCGCTTCCCGGGAGCTCTGCCCCGCCGGTGAGGCAGGGCCAGGTGGGGGCGCCGCGGGCTCCCCTCCCGAGTCGGGGCGGTGCTCGGCGAGGGCTTCCCTGTGGCTCAGTTCGGCTCGGCTCGACTTCACTCGGTTCGCCTTGGCTTGGCTTGGCTCGGCTGCGCTCTGCCATGGGCTCGGTGCTGTCCCGTACGGCGGCCCCGGTCCCGCCGTCTGCCCTTTCCTTCGAGTGCGCCGTGTGCCTGGAGGTGCTGCACCGGCCCGTCCGCACACCCTGCGGACACCTGTAAGTGCCCGGGGCCGGCGGGACAGCCCAGCCCAGGCCCCCCGGGGCTTTTCCCGGGGGAGGCAGGTGGGAAGTCGGGATGTGGGGTCTGGCAATGGGAGAAGTTTGTGGTGCGGACGCCAGGGGCTAGGAAAATCCGCCTTGAAGTGACTGAAAACGATGGGAAATGATAGTGTTTAGTCGGTGCTTTAGGTGTAGATGAGGGTGGAGCCGCAGTCCTGCGTCTGCACGGGGCGATGGGCATGGGTAAAGCAGCTCTAGAGCCGCCCGTTTAGCAGTCAGTTACCTCAAGTTGTCTCTGTTTCTCTGCTGACTGTATGGAGAAGCTGTGACATCTGTGCTCTAGTTTTATTTTACTGTTAAATACTGAGAAATACATCTCGATTCATCCCAGCTAAATTTGTTTGAGGTTAGGATATGCCAGAAGGCCAATCTTGGGATAGCTGCTTTGGGAGAAGGCCATAGCAACTTTAAAGGACAGCAGTTTTAGGTAAGGTCAGTTATTCTGGACCACTTAAAAGCTCAGTGCATAAACCAGTGGCTCTAGAGTGAGTGTGTGCTTCTGGCTCACATCCCGAGTGAGTAATAGTTGCCTTCAGCACAAATGTAATGTGAGCCATGATAGAAGTATTGCCCCTAATCTGAATCTTCTCCAGATGCAAGCACAGCATAAAAGTCCCCCCTGAAATCAGCACAGAGCAATGGATACAGGTGGAAAATGGAGGAACAAATGTGAACCATCTGCTAGTGACTCCCTTTATAAACATGGCACCTGGCACCTGCATCCTCCAAGTGATAACAGCAGTCAGAAGTGTGGTTAAACCACTGTTTAGGATGATTCTAGAAAAAAAAAGAATGCCCTAAAATCTCCCCTTCCTAGCATGCTTCTGAGTCCCTTCTTAGTTTCCAGGACCACTTGTTGGCCCCCTGAAGCAACAGTCAACTTTGTCTTTTGTTCCTTTTAAACAGAAATCCAGCTAAGCAGCTGTGCCTTTCCTGCTATTCACCTGGGGAGATTTGTTTTGTATTTATTCCAGGTCACAGATCATGGAAAATGATGTGCACATATACATGTGTATCTAAAACTGCAGCTGTTCACAGCACCCTGGGTATCTTCAAGAACAGGTGTGTTAGCTTTTGTTCGATGTGAGAAGTGTCACACAGCTTCTGACTAGAGATGGAGGAGAAGAAGAAGGAAAAAAACTTTAGCCATGTTCAAGGTCAATACTCTGAGATGCTTAGGCCTTATTTCACCTGCCTGAACTGCTGTATTTGTTTGTTTGTTTGCCCTGTTTAGATATGGACTGAGCAAATAAAGCAGCGATAAACTGAGTCAAGGGCAGGGTGGTGGTGGTTGTTGAACCTGAAATTCTTGTAAATCATTTTTATAGTCAATAGAACAAATCCCTCACAGCCAAAGGCTCTGTGTGTGTGTGAGTGTAGTTGTTCTTGCCAGACCTTGTATCCTTTATGTTACCTCTTTTTCCTGCAAACTGACAGTTTCAGGGAGAAGGTGAACAAACTGGCAAAGGATGATCTGGGGTTTTTTTGTCCAGTGACATTACAAGGGGAAGGCTGTGGGACAGCACGTGTGACCCTTGGACAGGGTTATTTATAGAAGTCTCTTCCGTTTGTGAGGGAAACAAAGGAACCTTATCAACCCTGTCTAAAGTACAGGAATAATCCAAGTTAAAACCTGCCCGAGGGCAAACTCTGTGTAACAATTCAGTTTATCTTTGGACAGGGAGATGCTTGATCTTGGCTGTAGTCTCTTTGCACTTTGTGTGATGATTTTTGCTTCTGTGAAGTACCTGCAAAACACCACCTTCTGTCTGACTTAGGCTTTGATTGTATTTTACATGGCTCTGTGGACCTATGTACTGAGAAGGTTCCAAAGAAGAGATTACATCTGAAATCCTCCTAGAGATCGATCACAGGCTGCTAAGTATGTTAGAAATGGTTCAGAGTGCAGTGGCCAGCTTGGCAAGCTGTTTTATAGTGGCTTTAAGGCTTTGCCTCAGTTTCCACCTCCACTTCTCTGCTGGAGATGCTGTCTACAGAGCAGAGCTGGCAGGGGCAATGTGGACTCACGAGTTAGCCTATCTGGTGCAAAAGTTAGCATTTTAGCAAGTGGCAAAGCTAGTAGGTTTGCACTAAAATGACAGACTGAGTAGAAGCATCTGAGAGATAAGCATGTGATACCTTCTGCTGGGCTGGAGGGTTGGGAGAGGAGACAGAAGGAAAAGTGGGTAACATTTAGTATATGGCAGGACTCGATGATTTTAAAGGTATTTTCCAACCTAAACGATTGTGTGGTTCAACAGAGGGGTAGCACAGCACGGTGTGAGTAGCAGCATCCTAAATTGGTAACAGCATGACCACCAGCCAGCACTGGTGTGAGTGATCTGCCAACCACGACTCCAGTGATTCGTGGGTTTAGGTGCCTCTTTCCTGGAAGCCACTGCATTTAAATCTCCAGGCAGGACTGGCAAACCAGATGTCCCTGCTCCTTGCCCGTTGGAGTACAAAGTCAGCAATTTACTTAAGTGATAGTTTCCATTCATGCAGCTGAGGCTTCAGACATGTTTTCGCTCCTGCTGCTTCTCCTGAAAGGCTGAGAGGTTTGGCAGTGGGACACAAGGAAGGATGTTGACTTGCTGGAACGAGTCCAGAGAAGAGCAACAAAGTTGGTGAGGGGTTTGGAACACAGCCCTATGAGGAAAGACTGAGGGAGCTGGGGTTGCTCAGCCTGGAGAAGAGGAGACTCAGGGGAGACCTTATCACTCTCTACAACTACCTGAAGGGAGGTTGTAGACAGGCGGATGATGGTCTCTTCTCCCAGGCAGCCAGTACCAGAACAAGAGGACACAGTCTCAGGCTGCGCCAGGGGAGGTTCAGGTTGGATGTTAGGAAGAAGTTCTATACAGAAAGAGTGATTGCCCATTGGAATGTGCTGCCCGGGGAGGTGGTGGAGTCGCCGTCATTGAAGGTGTTCAGGAGGAGACTTGATGGGTTGCTTGGTGCCATGGGTTAGCTGTTTGGGTGGGTTGGATTGGTTGGTGGGTTGGACACGATGATCTTGAAGGTCTCTTCCAACCTGGTTTGGTTTATTCTAATAAAGGTTTCTAATAAAGTGGAAATTTATTGCAGAGGTGCAAGGGCTTTTGCTACCTCCTCGCCTTTATGTCTTTGCCGTCTGTGCACCAGGCTGCACAACGTGCTCACTGTGAGCTGCAGTCTGGCATAACAGCTTCTGCTAGCTCCTCCAAAGCCAGAGGGGCTGTCAGTCAGTCTGCAGCCGTTCCTTTCTACTTCCTTGCAGCCCCAGGCTCTCACTCTGCCCTTCAGATCCCTATCTGAACTCGATGGGGAGTCGTAATTTACTCCGAAGGTCATCTTCTGTCCCATTAACACTGGGACTTTGCGGTGGTCTCAGATAGTGAAAGGCAGTAATGTTTTACATCTCTACAGGAAGATTTACCAAAGCTTATCTGTCCTTAACTGACAAAAAAACTTTCAAAAGCAGCTGCAGTGACCACTAATTCAATCTGCTTTTATTACTAAACCCAGAGAAGTGAAGTGGCTAAGACGTTCCCAGAGGTAGGTGTGCCTTTGCCCAACCCAAACCCCGAGGTGGCTGGATCAGAGAGCCACTTATCGCACAACAGCCTTGCACTTTCAGACTGCTGACTTCATCTCGTACTGGAGAATTCCCCTCTTTACAGCCGGGATAGTTGTCTCTCATAGGAGTGGCATGGAGTATTCTCCAGTTAATGTGCTCAGGAAGGCTTGCACTAAATTATCAGCATGCATATCTGCGATATCGTCCAGCAGCAATCCTGCAGGAATTAAAGAATCTTTGCTGTGATGGCAGGTTTTCAAATCAAGGACTGGGGGAGGCTTTGCCTGGCCCATGGGGGACGAGTTCCTAGTTTCTTGCTTCTGCTCTCACAGCCATGTGCTTCAGTGCTACCAGGAAGCTCAGCTTTTCAGATCTCTGCCTAACACAAGTGGGGCTGCAGGACCAACACCCACACTCTTCTGAACAATATATCCTAAGAACAAACATCCTGCAGTGTTACCCTTGGGATGTCCTGTGGTGTAAAGTTCTGCTTAATTGTTTTATAGTTTGCCTGTTGGGGGCGGGGAGGATTGTCACATTTGGTTTTGTTTCTTTCCCTGTGTAGATTCTGTCATTCCTGTATTTCTGCAAGTCTAAAGAATAATGCGTGGACGTGCCCTTACTGCCGTGCTTATCTGCCTTCTGAAGGAATTCCAGCCACTGATATTGCCAAGAAAATGGAGAGCACGTTCCAGAATTGCACAGAATGTGAAACACAGGTTTGCAGCCTTGAACACAAGCTACTAAATAATTCCTCTATCCACGCACAAGAGTAACTCTATTAAGATCCCTTTTTAAGGGCGTGTCTAAACAGAGAAACTCCACCAGCATGACGATGGAAGGATAGGTTTTTGTGATTTATCAGGTTCCCTATCTAAAAGAGCTCTAAAACACCCTGCCAGTGCCAGAGAAAACATTAAGCTCAAGCCTAAACCTATGGGAGCTGAATCTTCTTGATTCCCTGCCTTGGCTTCGGTGAGAGAACAGGGTGGTGTTACAGTATCACAGTATAACTTAGGTTGGAAAGGACATCGAGGATCATCGAGTCCAACCTATCAACACAGACCCCATGACTAGACCATGGCACCAAGTGCCACATCCAATCTCCTCTTGAACGCCTCCAGGGATGGTGACTCAACCACCTCCCTGGGCAGCACATTCCAATGACCAATGAGTCGCTCAGTGAAGAACTTCCTCCTCACCTCGAGTCTAAACCTCCCCTGACACAGCTTGAGGCTGTGTCCCCTTGTTCTGGTGCTGGTTTCCTGGGAGAAGAGACCAACCCCTTCCTGGCCACAACCACCCCTCAGGTAGTTGTAGAGGGCAATGAGGTCACCCCTGAGCCTCCTCTTCTCCAGGCTAAACAATCCCAGCTCCCTCAGCCTCTCCTCATAGGGCTTGTGCTCAAGGCCTCTCCCCAGCCTTGTTGCCCTTCTCTGGACACGTTCAAGTGTCTCAATGTCCTTCTTAAACTGAGGAGCCCAGAACTGGACACAGAACTCAAGGTGCGGCCTAACCAGTGCAGAGTACAGGGCACAATGACTTCCCTGCTCCTGCTGGCCACACTATTCTTGATGCATGCCAGGATGCCATTGGCCTCCTTGGCCCCCTGGGCACACTGCTGGCTCATATTCAGGTGGCTGTCCCTCTCTGTTTGGGAGCTCTCAGCCACTCCGACCCCAGCCTGTAGCTCTGCATGGGATTGCCGTAGCCAAAGTGCAGCACTCGGCACTTGGACTTGTTGAATGCCATCCCATTGGACTCTGCCCATCTGTCCAGTGTGTTCTCTTGTGGTGGAGAACAGGGCATGTAGGAATAGGGAAAAAAGTTAACCAAGACTGAATTTAAATACTTGACAATGAAAACTTGTGTAAACCCAAGCATTTTCTCCTGTGTTTGAGAGATTTACTCTGTGCCTCTTTCTGTATAATGAGCATTCTCCAGTCCTGCTCTCCCCTCATATTTCATACCTGTGTTGTTTTTGTGGGAGGAAATTGTACAGTTTAGATCTGGCTCCCTCTCATTTTTCCTCTGAATAGATTCACATCTAGCTTTTGTAATTTCTCCTGCCTTGCTAACTGTCAAGCAATACCCTTAAATCTTTCTTGCCTAGCAGCAGCAGTGTTACAATGAAATAAGGACAAGCAAGTGTGTGTGTGAACTTTAGAAAGACTGTTATTTGCAGCCTCGTGGGGAATTACAGAGAACATAAAAAACAGCAGGAAGAAAAGAAGTTTGTTTGTGGTTAACACTATTAGTTCTTTACCTTTTTACTGTTTGGAAAAGGTGTGCTTGAAAGCAATAATGAAACACATGAACTGCACCACCTTGATATTAACAGCAGCTAAATATTGAATTTAAAGTCTGGGCTGTTTTTTGAATAAGGTCCTGCAGAAGGAACCCAGCTGTACCAGGTGTGCTCAGAAGTGCTGAGCTATATGTGGCTCAGGTAGGCTTCTCAGAACTTGGCAGAGCTGAAGTACTTGGCAGTACTGCTTGTTGCTGCCCAGTGACCTGGTTATGGCTATCTGCAGGAGTTTGTCATCTCTCTTATGGCCATAGAGAGTGTTGGCTGTGTTTCTGGAGTAAAGCCATCAGTGAGGCCACTAAGGTAGGTTGAGAAGGAGAGAGGTTTTAAAGCATTCTAGCATCAAGATGCCTTTGTATGTTGTTTCTGGTACCTGGCAGACTACCCCAGCAGGTGCTCCTGTGTTGTCTCAGTCACGCCAGTGCATGGATTGCTTTGTTAGGATAAACTTAACTTCATCTGCAGTTTTGACTTGAGAAGCAGAAATTGCAATTAAGAGACTGCAGCCTGAGCACTTTCATTCTGCTGCATCTGCAGTCAGGGTGATCGTTGCAGTGGAGCCATAGCACAGACAGCTGAGACAGGAAAGCATTAAATCTCTTCCCAGGATTCACCAGAACCAGTCAACAATGTTTAAAGGTTAAGAACATAGAACAAACTACAAGTAATATTAATGTATCTGCACTGTTTCTATGCAAATAATATTTTAATCTCTCAACATGGTGGCTTCATATCATTTCAATTTGTTTCTTGTCATAAAACTTCCTCATGATTGTACTTCATCAGGTTTGTGATATGGAGTTTCTGACCTGAAGGAAATGGTATGGCCAGTAGCAGCAGCAGCAATATAAACCTCAAATTTTATCTTTAATGAATCTGTGAAAAAGTTTTGCTGATGACTTCACTGAGGCCTCCCATTGGATCATTTTGGTTTTTAGCAGGGTTGCTCTAGGTCTTCACTATTAAAAACAGAGCAAGATGTGAACTGGCAGGGTCTCCCTCCCCAAACTAGAAACGTTTCCCTTTTGCCTCCCAGATTTCATTGCAAGATATTAAAAGCCAGCATAAGGGACAAATAAAATAACCATGAACCAGGAATCATTTCACTCCAGTTGGCTTTGTTTTCATAAGTTGAATGTTGTTATTACAGAATGCGTTAGAGCAATACTGAGCCAGTAACAAGGAACTGAGCTGGTAGTAGGAGATGCACATGTTTCCCTAGGTATAGCCATGAAGTTGTAATAAAGCTTTGAAGTGAGCATGAATGTGTCAGTGTATAAAACATATCAAGCTGCTCCTCCTTATTCCTTAGGTTTGCTTGAGTCAAATGAGAGCTCACTTAAGAACATGCGAGAAATACATAGAAAACTATGGACCTATACAGGAGCCTGGAGATGCTGTAACAAGGTAGACCTTGGTGATTATGACATTGCAAAAGCACTTTTGAGTTTGTTATCCTGACAGAGTGAAGTAAAAGATAGAAGGATTTTCTGACTTCCCTCCCCCCCCTTTTCAGTTGACACTTGATTCTGTCTCAGAATTCAGCATGAATCCTTTACTGAGCAGATTGCTTGCTCAGAAGACCTTTCTCCTTCTCAGCTATTCTTCTTTTCATGCTCAGAAAAACATGAACATTTACACAGGCACATTTGAAAGCTGCACTAACCTTGAAAGCAGAGTTTCCACTGTGCAACAAGACCATGCACTGTGCTGAAAACTAAATAGGAATCCTCTGCAAGAAAGTGCCGATGCTTAATGAGGGCTCCTGAGAATTGGTAGTTTGGTCACGCATGCTCCAAGTGAATCAGAGCATTTAAATGATGCTTTTATCAAATGCCTGTAGTGATTGTGTTCAGTATTTTCATCCATTCTTCTCTAAGGTCATGGTGATGTTAAGAGTGCTTTTCTGGATCAATATCCTGACGTGCTGGCACGGTTCCATGCGGTGCTTGCTGTATCCATTAGCAAGGTGACCTTTTGCCAGCACCGCATAGATCACACACAGGTACATGTCATACACCCATGCTGCATATTAGCTATGGCAAAAGAAGTTCCTAATGACATCTGGCCAGAGAAATCTAAATACTCCTTTTATTGCTTGTAGTACTAAAGATGTATCTGTTGTATCTACACCCACTAACTATACGCTACCTTCTATTCCCAGGTATTCCTGTCCCTACTGCCAGTGCCAAGTAGCTGAGGATGAGCTAATGGATCACTGTCTAACTTACCACAGATTGGAAAGGAGAGCAGTGGTATTGTACATAAGTATATATTTTACTGAATTCATATGTTAAACTGATGAATTTTAGCAGGCATTACTGACAGGAGATAACAAAGAGAAAATGCCTTAAGTGATTGGTTTTAACAGTGGAGGAAGAAGGTGCCCATAGCCACATCTTATCCCCATGTGTATATATGCACAAAATATTTAAAATCTTAGCTCTCCTGCCATTGTGGGTGCTGGCAGAAGCACTGAAAATGGTATAGGAGGTATTGTGATGGATACAAGAAGTTACTTACCAGCCAAGACAATGAGCACTTTCAGCTTCAGTGACTTGCTTGCTTTTAAATCCCACACGTTATTTCTACTGCCATAGCTCAGATTTATGTGCAGTGTTTGCAGTGTATTCTCCTCTGGGGCTTGAGGTTATAATTTGAGAACTGCTTATGTGGCCTTATAGGAGTCTGTCACTGAGAGGGTTAATTATTTCCTTTAAGTTAACACCACATAAATGGCTTCATTCTGGAGGTCCACAGAGGCTGCAAAGTCTTGCTGTGACCCTATTTATAGGTCTGGGGTCCATAGGTTGCAGACTCAGATCTCAACAAGCATAATTTACTTCCCTGCTTGTTCTTTGCTGAGGCATTTAACATGATTCCCACATCTCACAGAAGAGATGTTTTTGAGAGATTATGGACTGAAGGACTTGTAGGCAAATCAGCCAACACTCCTGCTTTCTGCAGCAGGTAGGATGGGGAAAACTCAGCACTCCATTCCCTTTTACACTGCAGGTCAGTGTTAGTTTTCACCACTTTAACCGTGATTGGGTCAGTTACTGTGGAGCCAGAGCTGTGAATAAATGCAAGGAAGCATTCACTGCTGTGTTCACTCTGAGTTAATGCTTTAACCTGCAACATTTCCCCCACACCTTCTATTATTTTTTTTCTTCAGATTAGAGTCTGAATTTATTTTGGTCAACTAAAATAATTGTCAGTAATTTTAACCACACCTATCAGTCTATCAGCTCTTATTTTCTCCACTTGAGTCAAATTAATAACCAGCTGTGTTGTGCAGTTGTAGGGCAGAATTAAACCTGAAAACTTAGAAAATCATTAAATCCTTTGCTCAATTCAGAGCTGATCCTGGGAGACTTGGGAGCAATGTGCATTATCCAGACTCTGTTGCACATTTCTTTGAAACCTAGTATTAAAAAAAAAGGGGGGAGGGGGGGAAAGGATATTCAGAGCTACCTTTGCCTACCAATAATGTACAAAGTGTAAGGAGAAACAATGAAAGCCATCCTGGTTTCATAACTGGTTTAGTTGGTTTGTAAATTGTACACACTACATCATTAACACAAAGCAAAGAGAGGGAACATGCTGAAAGGTGTGGTTTGTGGTTTAGCTACCAACACTCTGACCCTTCCCTTTAATTCTGAAATGCTTTGGGTAACTGTTTCAGGCTATCAGGAGTATCTGTGATTTGACATGGGTGTTTCAGCCTTTTCATTTCACACTTAGAGTGAACACACAGCCTTTCAGTTCCAAGAAAGACAGAGAGAGGATTTACCATGCTGTTCATTACCCTAAAGTGTCATAAAGCTGGTTTTTAGTCTACACATAGTATAGTTACACATGGTGCAGTCCATAATAATTATCTTTGAGCATACACAGTGTTCTCATGCTGTTGCTTGAAGAAATAAATGTTGCAGCAAGTGCAACTTTTATATTAGAGAACACAGGAAGTAATTAAGCTTTTCTTTTGATGACACTTGTAAGCACATAGGGAATTCTTACAAGTTTCTTGTGGCACTTTATTACCCAAATGGTGGCTTGAATGACAGACAAGTGGATTATCTGTTATTAGTTTATTATTTGAATGATAACCAAATGGATACTGAGTACATCCTTCCATTTATTTATAGTGTTGTCCAATTTGTTGTTTAACACCTGGGAGAGATCCAAGCTATTTCAGCAGCAATTTTATGAGGCATCTTCAAGTCAGACATATGCTCCATTATGAAGACTACATAGTGAGTAGTGCTACTTGTGAAGTATTTGACTAGTGTTCTTTATGTGTATCTTCTTCAACACGTTTGTCCATCAAGGAGTCATGAAAAGAATTGAGCAGGTAACTGCACCAGAGTAACGAAGTGTGGTAGATGTATACAGAAAGTGCACTGTCTGGTACTCAGAGGCATCAGCTTATGGTTTCTATCCTCATTTCTGTTGTTGTCCCATGGTGGGACCAGGGAAAGGTCCTCCACTATGTCACTTCTGAATAGGAAGAGGACTGCAGATTTAAACTGGATATTAGAAAGAACTTCTTTACAGTGAGAGTGGTGAGACATTGGAACAGGTTGCACAGGGAGGTTGTGGAGGCCCCCTCCCTGTTGAAGTCCAGGTTGGATGAGGCCTTGAGTAATCTGGTCTGATGGAAGGTGTCCCTGTCAATGCCAGAGAGGTTGGAACTGGATAATCCTCAAGGTCCCTTGCAGCCCAAACCATTATACAAATCTATGAATCTGTCTCGTGTTAATAGATGACCTAAAGATCCTCAAATGGAAACTTAGGTACTTTAAAAGTTTCAGCAACCTCTTTTTATTCTGTAAGAGCCCAAGAAGACACAGTTGTGCCTCTGAAATATGCTGCAGCTGTTTGCTGTCTAAGTGAACTGTACAATAGAAAATGCAGCACAAGCATTAACATCCTTCTCAAGAGTATTAGCTAGTGCTTTCCTGTGTTGGTGTTTGTAACCCATCCTGACAAGATGCCAAAGGTATAAAGCATTTTTGTTTTCAAATGGTGTAAAACTACTGAAGAAAATGATGTCCAAATGGTGGGCAGGGGTGAAGAACCATCTTAGTCATCTGAACCTATAATTCATGCACAGTACCAGAACAAGAGGACACAGTCTCGGGCTGCACCAGGGGAGGTTCAGGCTGGAGGTCAGGAGGAAGTTTTACACAGAGAGAGTGATTGCCCATTGGAATGGGCTGTCTGGGGAGGTGGTGGAGTCGCCATCGCTGGAGGTGTTCAGGAGGAGACTTGACAGGGTGCTTGGTTGCATGGGTTAGTTGGTTGGGTGGTGCTGGATGATAGGTTGGACATGATGATCTTGAAGGTCTCTTCCAACCTGGTTTGGTTTATTCTAATAAGGTTGGAAAAGACCTCAAGGATTATCAAGTCCAACCTGTCACCCAACACCTCATGACTACTAAACCATGGCACCAAGTGCCATGTCCAGTCCCCTCTTGAACACCTCCAGGGACACATGGCAGAAGCAGACCTCTGTATGATAGCACTTTAATGATAGCTGACATATACAGCTTCAGAAAGTATAGCTAGGACTTTGGTATTTATTTCTATACATGGTAACAGGACATTGTGCTGGGTTGAGGCAGCCCCCTTCCCCACCCCTGGCAACAATAAACACTCAGACAAACGGATTGCAAAGGTGGTGGAAAGTTTAAATAGAAAGCAGTGAACTTTTACAGAAAAGCAAAAATACAGTGACAAAGAAAAATCCCAAAGCAGACCCAGACAGATCCCATCCCCACCTGAGGGTACACCCAAGACCCCCAGGGCTCCTTCTTCCCCCTCCCACTGCTAGGCTAGTCTCAGCTGGCCAGATCTGAGACTGCCCATCCCCCTGTGGCCTTGGGCCTAGCCAGGCCCAAAGCCAGGAGACATCTCCCCCAGTTACCGGCTGACGGAGGAGGAAGAAAGGAGATAGTGCTAGACTCCGCACTGGATATTATAGTGGTGCAAATTGCATATTCACTGAATTGAGCATTTGACACCCTCATTTATTTCAGGCTTCAGACTGATTTACCTTCCTTTGTGGTACAATGTTTACCCCTAAAGAACAGCAAGTTAGGCAGTGAAACTGTTAAACTTCACATAGATGTAAACCCACTGAAACCAGTGTTTTGTTCACTGGTAACTGAAGCAGTCAAAATTAGATCTTTAAATTATGAATTACTATCTTGATAGTCAATGTAATTCTCTCCTTTTTTCCTTTCAGGACATAAACAGTGTTGGAGAAGTTCTTGTTGAAAATGTTCTAGGTGGGTCATTCTTAGACTATGTCCATGTCAATCATCCAAACAGCTCATAAGGACTGCTGCAGAAGAGCGGAGGAACTTTTGCTGTGGATAAACGTGGTCATGAAAATGTTGACTTTTGCACTTAATAACAGGGTGCTAATAACCTGCTTTTAATTTTTTGTAAGCATTGTTTTGATTTAAAATGATTAATTTTTTTAAACATTAAATTTCAGTGCCATTGAAAATACATCATTTGGGGTTGGCTTGGGGTTATTTTTTTGTGAGGATAAAAGAAAACGTTCAGATTCTCCACCAGTCACCAGTCCTGAACTTGCTGCTGGTTCAGTATATGCAGATACACTGACTTCAACTGAAGCCTGTTCTGCTTCCTTGCAGCTCTCTTCTGTCTTGTGCAGAAGTCATTGATGATGACAATGCAGTGCTGCAGATCAATAACAAACAGCAGCATTTCAGCTGCTACAGCACTAAATAAACTGGAAGCCATTTCTTCCAGTTCCCCCTCAAAACAGTCTCAGGCATGCTACCTACTGTCAGAGACTGCAGCAAAGTTTCCATTTGCAGTGCAGGGTAATACTGAAAATTAGCAAGGCAGGCAAGTGAAAGCTGTCTTGAAAAGACAGCAAGTAGTGACTGTTGTGTTTATTGTAAAAGAGAAACAAAGAAACCTGCCCTCTGGACAGTGTCTTGTGAGCGAACTTGTATCCTTCTACAGCAGTTACAAAAAGTATCTGCAGTTTGGTAGTGTGTGGTGGAACACAGTGTCTTTCCAAGATGCAGTTGGATCTGCAAGAAATGAGAATTCATGGTCATACATAGAGGAAGTGATTAAAGTAGCTTTAGTCCCATGGTAACATGTTAATCAGAAGGACATTGAGGGGTTGGAACTGGTCCAGAGAAGGGCAATGAAGTTCGTAAAGGGCCTGGAAAACAGGGAAGGAGCGGCTGAGGGAACAGGGTTGTTTAGTTTGGACAAGAGGAGGCTGAAGGGAGACCTCATTGCTCTCTACAGCTCCCTGAAAGGAGGTTGGAGCCAAGTGGGGGTCAGTCTCTTCTCCTTTGTAACAAGAGGAAATGGCCTCAAGTTGTACCAGTGGAGGGTTTGGTTGGATATTACAAGAAACCTTTTCACTGAAAGGGTTCTCAAACACTGGAAGAGGCTGCCTAGAGAGGTGGCTGCATCCCCATCCCTGGAGGGGTTTAAGAGGCAGAGGTGCTGAGAAGCTTTACCAGACTGGCTAGAGTTAGATAATGGTTGACTAGGTGATCTTAAATGTATTTTTCAACTAAGATAGTTCTATGATTCTAACAAAGGACTTTAGATCCTTACTAGTTTTTCATGGAATCAGAAAGTGTTTCCTTCTGGGGCAGAGAAAGATTCAGTGTTTCATGTGGCTGAGAAAGTCATTTCCCTCTTTGACATCTGTCCTTGGGAATGACAACTCCTCAGTCAGAAAAAAATGGATGCTGCTGCTGGGAGTTGTGGGAACATTTGAGTGACTGAAAAAAAAACAAACCACCCTAGTCTGCCAGAACAAAGTAGTAAAAAAATGTAGGGGAAAAAAGCTCCTGGTTTTATGGCTTCCTGCACACCTGAAAAATGGATAGAGAACATTTTATATGTATGAAATAAGCCATCAGAGTGCTGTCCTTAGTCTTGTTGGTAATGATACAGCTGGCAAGAACAAAGGATGTCCTTCCCTTCTTACAGGGCACCTTCTGAACCTCCTGCAATTAAATGGCCTACTCTTGTTCCTCTTCTGTTCACCTCCATCTTTGACTGCTCCCACAGAACAAACCCCTGCTCCTTTTGCACTGGCAAGGAGCTGTGCTGTTCTGGCAGCAGCAGCGTTGTCAAGAAAGTGACTAAAATAATAGTTGTACAAAAAGTAGTTTGGGTACAAAGTTGTACACTAGCTGTGCAAAGATGACCTAAACTGTGCCTCCCCAGCAGCAGCTGCCCCCTGCAAAGGGCCAGATTTTATGAGCAGTTCCACAGGTTTTCACTGCTGAGGTCTCATTTCACAAACGCATTTATATCACAAGGAATAAAAAGTTGGCAGGGCCATTGGTTTCATTTAATCTAAAAAGTCTGATTTAAAATGTTTTCCTTCTAATAAAAGTGTTTCATAAACTCCAGCTGCTTGATTTCTCTTTACATACTGCCTGTGGCAATGGCAAGAACTACTGAAGATTTACAAGGCCGGTGCCATGCTATATATTGCTCTGTGGCATACTAGTTGTCAACTCCAAGGTCACAGCTTTATTAAAGGATCAAGATTTACAATGAGGTTGCCAAGAACATGAATGCCTGCACACACACCTTCCTGTAGTTTACCTCCCTGAGGTCACCTGTGCAATTTCTCCCCCTGCCAAAAGCTATCAATCGATTGTCTCCAAAACAAAGTTCAAATGGACCTCTAATGGTCCTTTAGTGATAAAACTTTGCTTTTCTTTAACTTCTGCCTTCAAAAGAGGTTACCCTCTTTATCTGCAGTTATTAAACTTCACAGCAGCCTTATTTAGTGATTAAAAACTGCTCTCCTTTTACAGATTGAGAAGTGGAGGCATAAGGACATGCTTTGCTGAAAGCATACAGGAAGACGTGGGAGCTTATTTCTTCCAGTCTCTCATGTGCTGAGGCTGAAGGTCATGCTGCCTCTCTCCAGCGATTATCACAGGGTGGTTGAGCAGCATCTGAACTGAGGCTTCTGTAATTCTTCCTTTTAGCATACTGCCAACAGTATGGAGAGGGCAGGAAGGAGGACCCAGGGGACCACAGGCCAGTTAGCCTCACCTCCATCCCTGGAAAAGTGATGGAACAGCTCATCCTGAAAGGCATCTCTAGGCATATGGAGGAAAAGGTTATTAGGAGTGGTCAGCATGGATTCTTCAAGGGGAAATCATGCTTGCCCAATCTGATAGCCATCTATGATGGCACGACTGGCTGGGTAGCCAAGAAAGCAGTGGATGCTGGCTACCTTGACTTCAGCAAGGCTTTGGACACTGTCTGCAGTAACATCCTCATAGGGAAGCTTACGAAGTGCAGGTCAGACAAGAGGACAGTGAGGTGGATTGAGAACTGGCTACACGATGGAGCTCAGAGGGTTGTGATAAGCAGCACAGTTGGAGGCCTGTAGCTCACAGGGTTCCCCAGGAGTCAGTATGGGGTCCAGACTTGTTCCAAGATCTTCATCAATGACCTGGAGGACAGCTCAGCAAGGTTGCTGGTGCTGAGGAGCCTGGAACCCTCTCCTCCAGGGCCGGAGGCCAACGCCGGACGCCTCGGGCCGGCTTCGCGACCCCAGGAGCCCCGCCTTGGCCTTGGCCTTGGCCGGCAGCCGCCTGCCGCCACAGCAGGCCCTGAGCCCTACCCGCCCTAGGCTCCTACGGAAGAGGAGGCACCAGGCCCCGCAAACCTCCGGAGAGGCGGAGCGGGGAAACCTCCTGGGCAGGGCGGAGCGGAGGCCGCCTTTCTGTGTCGTAGCAGTCCCGCCGGGCCGGGAGGCGATCGCCATGGAAACGCAGGCCCCGGTCCCGCCCCTGCCTTCCCCCAGGAGAGCGGCGGCGACGGCAGCAGGGGGGTGGGTGCCGCCGGGAGCCCGGCCGGAGCTGCGGCTGGGCCGCTGCTGGCTGCGTTCCCCGGGCGCTGGCAGGTAGAGCTCGGGGCGGGAGCGCTTCCCGGCCCGGGGAAGGAAGGAGGGAGGAGGGGAGGAGGGAGGAGAGGGGCGGGACGTGCGGTGCTCAGGCCGGGCCCGCTCCCCCGCTGCCTCCGCCGCAGTCCCGGCCTCCCACCTGTGCCAGGTGCCCACCCGCCATCTTCTGCCGGGTCCCCGGCGCCCGCAGCCCCTGGCCGCGTCCCGTGGCGGGCCCGCGGGAGTTGAGCGGGGCGCAGCTCGTCAGGGCGGAGCTCGCTTCTCGTCCTCGATCCTCACGGAGAGGCCCTGACGTGTTGCCATGGCCGAAGGAGCGGCGGCGGCGTGCTTCAGCGAGGATGATTTTTACTGCCCGGTTTGCCAGGAGGTGTTCAAAACGCCCGTGAGGACCGCCAACTGCCAGCACGTGTGGGTATCTCTGCCCCCCGCGCCCCCAGCCCCCTGACCTCGCCTCCGCCGCCTCCCTGCCTTTGACTTCTCTGCCCCCCCCCCCCCCCTTCCGCGGCTCACAGACCCTCGGCCTGCAGCCGGCCGCAGCGGCACCCGGGACCAGCCCCTGCCCCGGGGACTTAGCGGGGGGCTGGATGCAAGCTGCTGCCCGCAGCCTTCCCTCGCCTCTTTCTTTTGTAGGACCGGTCTGTTAGGAAAGCCACCTCTTGGAGCCAGCCCCCCCGCTCGGCTGATCGGTGGAGGCCGAGTTTCACAGGCGGGGAAAACATCCTGCCCGTCTAACCCAAGTCTGCTCTCCGCTCTGTAGTTTCCTGTCGGGACCGTCGTGTAGCTCTCTTTTTTTTCCAGCGCAGCTGCTCTGCGTTTGTCAGAGGAACATTGGTTCTACTTTGTAGGAAAAGCAAAGTAGCTTTGGCACTTGGCACATGAGGGAAGCGAGCGAGGAGAAGTGCAAAAGCTGCTGAGCTGTGGGAAGGCAGAGCTAAGTGAAGCTTTGCAGTATTTTTGGCTCTGCTTAAGGACAATAAACAGGAATTACTCTGATAAGCTTTTCCCCTATCACGTGCCTGCTGCAGCATTTAATATCTCATTAATGATCAATCCAGTGTACAGCTCAGCAATACTGCTCAGTAAATAGCAAGATTTTAACCTAAACTGCCTTGCCAAATCCCCCTGATTTCCATATTCTCCTTTGAAAGCAGCGTGTTTTCATTTTGCTGATATTTGTTTGCGTTTAATAGACTATCAGCCTGATTATATGGTGTTTGGTTTGGGTTGGTGTTTTTTTTTTTCTTTCTAATAATTACCCATCTCTCTTCTAGGACAAAGCATCCAACTCTCTTCACTTTGCTAACCTGTGTTTGTGGTAACTTTTTTAATTTAGGTTTTGCAGGAAGTGCTTCTTGACAGCTATCAGAGAAAGTGGAACACATTGTCCTCTCTGCCGGGGGAGCGTGACTAAAAAAGAAAGAACATATCCCAAAAGGGCTCTAGATGTTGAAAACAGTATGAAGAAAGCTTCTGGGGGCTGTAGATGCTGTGAGAAGCAGGTAGAGTAAAACTTTACCAAAAGTTCCATGCTTTTTTTCCTTTTGTTCCTTCTTTTTGACCAGACACACTTGCAGTGTGTGTCATTCTTGTTTTGAGGCTAAGGAGCCTGTAGTGAACTTGGCTTCATGTGGCACATGCATATACTAGGCCTGCAGTCCCTGCTAGATATGCCTAACAGGTGTAAACTGAAAGAGGAGCTTGTGTTGTCTGTAAGGACTTTTTGAGTGGAGAGCTGTCAAACTGGGAAAAATAGGCAGCTGACACCGTTGAAGATCAATGGAAAACCTCAGAAACTTTCTCTAAGTAAATTGAAGTTCTTGGAGCTAGTGTAAAGTTTTAATTTTAAACCAAAAGGACCCATTTTGATTACCTCAAGTGTACAGCCAATCATATCTAATTTCTTCCTGCCCCATTCCTCTGTTACCATTCCCTCCTTAAAGGAGTCATTATTTTCACAACATTGGATGAAGTTTTGACCCCACTGAAATCAAGAGGAATCTTTCTTCTTTTGTTTCATTTTGTTTAGCTGGATTTGATGCAATTTGATCTAGTCTCCATGTTTGTGTCCTTCCATTTGGCACTTAGGTCTGCCAGTGCGAAGTTGAGCACTAGTGGAAAGCCAAGCTGCTTGCTTTGTTCCACATGATTCACTAGGATGAAAAGCAGGGAAAAGGGAATGGTAGCAAGCTGGTAACTGGAAGGAAGAACCAAACAAATCCCCAGAAGAATTTTAATGCAGTGTAGGCACAGATGTGTGAGATGTGATCTTGTTCAATCTGTGAGCACTTTCTGACAGTGCTGTTGGACCTGAAATTCTGATCTGGGGCATGTCCAGCACAGCTGTCTTCTGATAAAGCACCAAGCAGCTCATTGTCTTTGCATTTAAGGTGGACAGACAACCTTAAGGTGGTGTTCATTCACCCTTTTCCCCCCTCCCCTCTCCTTTTTTGCTCCTCCCCTCTCAAAGAGTAGTTAAATAGTCTCAGAACACACCTAATCCAAAAAGGTTTTGCCCTGCACAAGGTAACTGCAAGCCAGAGAACACTGAAGGAGCAGTGGTGCTTATCCCATCCTCATGGCTCTTCTCTGTTGTAGCTCATCAGTTATTGATCCTGGATGTGGGAGGTGTAGTTCCTGTGACTTTGTTTCAGTTAAATGAAGCTTACTCACTTGTTTTCACCCCTGAGCAAGCCTTAAGGTGCCTGGCTGTTGAGGTTTTGGGGAGTGGGAACGTTCTTCAGTCTCACAGTGTGACAGAGGCTCTCTGAAGAAAGGAAGTGAAGATTTCTGTCGGGGAGGGGAGACACAAGTTCTGGTTTCTGCCGCATATGATGTCTGTGTAATTCCTGCATGCATTGCTTTCTGTTGGCAGAATGAGCTCTTCCTTCTGTCCCTGGACTGTATCGTTTCAGTAACTTGGCCTTTCATTTACAGGTTAGGTTTTCCTGGATGAGACAGCATTATAAAACCTGTAAGAAGTATCAGGACGAATATGGTGTTTCTTCTGTTATTCCAAACTTACAGATTTCCCAAGATTCAACAGGGAACAGGTAATCAGGGTGCTTTGTGTATAAACAGTGCATCATCTTCTTTCCCCACCCTACTCCAGGAGAGGATTTTTTTTTCTTCCCAGGGCATGCTGCTTGATTTTTTTTTAGTGCTTCCAAAAAGCAACAGTTTTTCCAGGTCCTTCCCTTTACTCTTTAGCAAACAGAAGGAAACCTTTCTGCCTGATGGTTTGAAATGTCTTCCAGGGACTCTCTTTAAGAAAGTGTGCAGTATTTGTCGCTCACTTTTCTTGCCTCAGCAGCATTTGAGCAGCTCATTTTGTAACCTATTTCGTAATATTTGGCCCCAGGGAAGTTCCCTTCCTTGGCTTTTCATTTTCCTCCCTCTTTTTATTCCCCCTCTCCTTTCCCAAGTCTGTTTTAGTGGGTGTCCTGTTTCAAAACATTTCCGTGCGAGTTTTTGCTTTCTGATTGAATTTGTTTTGAACTGCTCTCCCATACAAGGAACTCCATTATGCTTCACACCATACAATAAAAATGACACTTTCCATTTGTTTTTCAGGCAGTAAAGCTAAAGAACTTTGTTTTTCATGCCTTCTCACTGCTCTAGTTGGCTTGGTTGGGGATTTTTGCTTATTTCTGAAGACCTTTGTTCACACATTAGTTTCATAAGGCTTTATTACATATAGCCTGACCCTGTATTTACTTTCTTTTGACATATTTTTTTTTTTTCAATGTTTTTTTTCTTCTTTTCTGGTTTTAGCAGTCTGAACTTCTCTGTGTTTGGTTTCCAACCTCCTCTGTGTTTGGTTTCCAACCCATCAAAATGCTGAAAGTGGAAATTCAAGCTGTTACCACAACTCGCTGCAGCAGCGATTTTCCACCAAAGTGGTCAGGATATTGTTATATCACTAGTTACTGGCTATGCCACAGTAGAAACCTGTGATGCCACAGCAGAAACCTGTGCTGAAATATTGCAGAAGTATAAAAAAATATGTACTATGACCAGATTTGGGAGTGTAAATGTTCAAGCTCTTAGGATGGTCAGCGTGTCTGAGCAGCAGCTTCTGGCTTGGCTAGAGGTGCACGTATAGTAAAGTTTACTTTCTAAAGTGTTCCTGTCTGTCACTTAGGAAATAGTTTATTTTCTGCTCAGCATAAGGAAATTTATAAAATCATAGAATTGTTTAGGTTGGAAAAGACCTTTAAGATGAAATCCAGCCATACTCTTAACTCTACCAAGTCTGGTGCTAAGCCATGTCCTCCAGCACCACATCTCTGCCTCTTTTAAACACCTCCAGGGATGGGGATTCAACCACCTCCATGGGCAGCCTGTTCCAGGGATTGAGAACCCTTTCAGGGAAGAAGTTCGTTCTAATAGCTAACCTAAACCTTGAGGCCATTTCCTCTTGTCCTATCATTTGTTACTAGGGAGAAAACACCAACACCACCTGGCTCCAAACTCCTTTCACGGTGTTGTAGAGAGCAATGAGGTCTCCCCCTCAGCCTCCTCTTCTCCAGACTAAAAACCCCCAGTTCCTTCAGCTGCTCCTCACCAGTCCTGTTCTCCAGACCCTTCACTGGCTTTGTTGCCCTTCTCTGGATGCACTTCAGCACCTCAATTTCTTTTTTGTAGTGAAAGCCCCCAAACTGAAAACAGTAGTTAAGTGTGGCCTCAGCAGCGTTTGGTATAGGGGGATAATTACTTCCCTGGTCATACTAAATCTTACCTTGCTATAGTTGAAAGTTGTAAATTATTTCATAGTATCAGTCAGGGTTGGAAGGGACCACAAGGATCATCTAGTTCCAACCCTCCTGCCGTGGGTAGGGACACCCCACACTAGATCAGCCTGGCCAGAGCCTCATCCAGCCTGCTCTTAAACACCTCCAGGGACGGGGCCTCGACCCCCTCGTTCAGTGCCTGCTTGCACAGTTCTAGGTCAAAACACATGTAAGACAAGTAGCACTTTGCATGTAATTCATGATGCATTTTGAGCTGCTTGGCTGTCATCTCTCCTACCATGCTTGTTGGCTGAATTAAATGCCATGTTGGCTGTGTTCCTATAAAGTGGTGTAGTATTGGCGGAGAGTCACCATGGTAACTTAACTACTGAGACATACCTTGATCCAAAGGAAGAGTTGTGAGAGTCAAGATGTGTCTTTGTATGTTTTGCTTTGAAATTCATAGGCCTTAATGGATTTCCTCCCCTTCTCCTCCTCCTCCTGTTAAATGTTTAAAAACACTGCTAGTGTACCAAAATAATACCAATTGTAACTTTTTTTTTTCCCCCTCCTTTATTTAAAGTAGCAGGAGCGATGCAATACCTGGTAATGGAGAGATGGCCAATAATCAAATCCTTCAAGGAGAAGCAAGGTAGGCTGCTTATTTTTTTTATATACAATTACTATTCAAATGAATCCCCACACAGTCATACTGTAAGCTTTTACTAACTTAAAAAGACCCCAGGTGAGCACCTGCAACAAGCTGTAATAAACCCCCCACACACCCTGTAGTTTCTTCTGTTTGTATCTGTACCTCAGAATTGGGTTTTATTTCAGTACTTCCCTCAAGAATTTGCACTAAATGATGTTACCAGTAAGTAAGAACAGGATGCAGTTGGAACAGAAGACCTTCCTAAATCCCAAGTCTCAGAAGGGTGCATTTAGGTGTGCAGACAATAAATGTGCTTTCAAATTGCAGCTTGGAGTAGCACTGGAAGAACATTAGATCCACTGCTGTGTCAGTGAGGGTTCTTTTGTTACTTAAAAGAAAGGAAAACAATGACAAGGTGACAGGTGAATGAAGCTTTCTGTAGCACTGCTTCTGAAAGTCTGTTCTATTCAATGCTCTGTATTTCTCTTTGCAGTGGACACCCAACCTTCAAATGCCCTCTGTGTCAGGAAGCCAATTTTACCAGACAGCGCTTGCTGGATCACTGTAACAACAGACATCTTTACCACATAGTTCCTGTAGTAAGTAGAGTCACTTACGTGTGCTACTTCCATTATGTGAACAATTCTCAAGGTAGCTACTCTTTATCTACAACAATCACTGCAGGCTGAGAAAGACAACATAGTTAATGCAGCACATTAAACTTGAGGAGTGACTTCCATGTGAAAGTGTTTCCTGTCCTGCTTCTTAGTATCATAGTATCATTCAGGGTTGGAAGGGACCACAAGGATCATCTAATTCCAACCCCCCTGCCATGGGCAGGGACACCCCACACTAGATCAGGCTGGCCAGAGCCCCATCCAGCTTGGTCTTAAACACCTCCAGGGACAGGGCCTCGACCACCTCCCTGGACAACCCATTCCAAGGCTTCACCACTCTCACCTCACCTCCAGCCTGAATCTCCCCACCTCCAGCTTCATTCCATTCCCCCTAGTCCTATCACTACCTGAGATCCTGAGAAGTCCTTCCCCAGCCTTCCTGTAGGCCCCCTTCAGAACCTTCTTGTTGGTTCTAAGGCATTTCAGATGTAGCTGTTTCATTTATCTGGATGTGAACCAAGCTCAGGTTTGGAGCCTGGCACTCTTCTTCATTTAGTAAATCAGATCTGTTTCTACAGCATCTCATTTGTAATCTAGCTGTTGTTTCCTGTGAAGCCTACAGTTCCTTGAAAAGTAACCTGAGATAAGTAATCTAAGGTTATTTTCCTGTTCTTTTCTTCTGTGTAAGGTGTGCTAATTTTTCTTCCAACTTACTTGACCACCTCAGTTGTGTGAAGGTTCTCCCAAACAATAAGTAGGATGCAGGAATCATTTTCTTGTCTAGATTTTAAGCAACAGAGATTGACAAAAAGAATGCCAGGCATGCTAACCCTCCACACCTGAGAGAAACACTTATAAAAATTTGGCAAGTTGAAATGTAATCCTGAATGTTGCACAACTGAGGAGAGGAACACTTAGAGCTATGGTTTTATATGAACATCTCCACTGTAGTTTGGTAGCTGTTGAGTAGTAGACCAGTTATTCCTGCAGAACATGTCTTTAATGCAGCCTGCATTGCCAATAACCATTTAATTCTCTCTCTCTCCCTTCCAAATTCAGATCTGTCCCATTTGTGTATCTCTTCCTTGGGCAGACACTAACCAGGTCACTAGAAATCTTGTTAGCCATCTAAACCTCAGACACCGGTTTGACTACGGAGAATTCGTGGTAAGCTTTTTCTTCTTTGAGGGGTGAGGGGGATAAATGGTAACATAGTCTATAAAGGCAAATAAAAAACCTACACCAAACTTCTTGTGCTCTGTACATGCTGTGTTCCTGCCCTGTGCAGAGCTCAGAAGTAAAGCTGTCTGCTCTTAAACTTTCTGCTGTCAACATGAAGTGCTACAGGAAATAGGTGTTGTCAACAGTTAAGTCATCGGTTTGGACTAGAGCTTAAGTTTAGGGTTCTTAATCTGCACTATTTATTCCTCCAGAACAGTTTATTACTGCTGCTTCTGGGGGAAATGAAATCCATGCTCCTCTGCTTTATTGACATTTTTGACCTTTTGTGGCAGAAAGGGTGAAATCATCATTCTCAGGACTCAAAAGTGCAGCTTGACTAGCTGGTATTGCTGCTGCAGCTTCTCTTCCAGTACACTGAGAGAGAAGTTGCAGTGTGAAATAGAGGTGTGCCTTTAAATCATTGTTCTGGTTGCCTTCTTTCAGGCTCACTTTGAGTAAATGACCTTGGAGTGGGTGCAGAGCTGCATAAACAGGTGTAGTCAGGGGGTGAATTGTAAGATCTGCCTGTGGGATCAGAGCTTGTGTGGTAGTTTCCACAGTTTGCCAGACTGCTTGAGCTTTGTGTGGGGCCAACACAGTATCTGAGGCAGAGGCAACCTCACTGCTTAAAGATGGCAAAGATGCTGCATGTTGTAGTTTGTGTTGGGTGATCTGTGACAAGGGCTTGAAGAGCCAGGTGACTGATAGAGATGATTAAGCTCTTCAACATGGGTGCACCTTGCTTGTTTGAGGGTGTAAAGCTGATGATTGGAATTCTGATTTGGGGAAGCTGCCAGAGGTGTATTGCATTGCTCTGCCATGTTAACAACTTGGAGATAGCTCTTCAGAAGTAGCAGGGTTCAACCACCCATCTTCTGGGATGTGTTTGCTTCCTCATTTGAAGCAGTATGTTCTCAGCAATCTGTGATGACTGTTGTCTGAGGATCAGTTTGGTGTTATTAATGGAGGATGTTATGGCTGGCTGAAGCCCTGTGACAAGAAAGGCATGACACACTCAGCTCCCTGAGCTGGCTCTTCTGTAGTGTAATTGAGCCAGGGAGAGGAGGTGGACCCTCCTGCTTAATGAGCCTTGTCCCACTCATCTGCTGCTTCTGTCTCACGTATCTCTTGGTACTTGCTTAAATAAAACACACTGTGCAACATAAACAAGCAGCTGGCACACAGAAAGACGCAAAGCCTTCATCTTGGGTGCCAATTCTTATGTAAAGATGTGGGAAATGAATGATTAAGGTAAGGACTGTGCTGCATTTGTCCATCTTGATGTTGTTTTCATTTTGTTTAGAATCTTCAGCTCGATGAAGAAGCCCAGTACCAAAATGCAGTTCAAGAATCCTGTCATGTGAACTTCTAAAGTGTAGTCCCCCCTTCATCTTACTGATTACCTGAGAGAAAAGTTGCATGAATTCTGGTGGTGATCTGAAGTTGCCTGTTGATAGAAATGTATTCAGCGACCACTTTGCAGGCTTGCCTTTTCTCTGTTCTCCTAAGGACTGTTCACAAATGATTTTGCTGAAACTCAAACTTGACATCTTGACTGAGAGCTCTCCCTGTGGAATTAGGGACCTTTTTTGGAACATCTCACTGGTGTCTTGACAGACTTAACTTTTACTACTCTGTAATGATACCATTCCTTTTATTAACCACATTTTAATTCACCAACACCAGCTTTGACAGTATCTGCAGAAGGACATGCAGAGATGCTCTGTTGCACTGTTGAGTTCCTTTAAGTTCAGCTGTCATCTGCAATGATACCTCTGAAATGGTGATAGGTTTTTTCCCCCCCACCTTCCAGCCTAAGGACAAAGTTTTGTTTGTTGTGATTTGGTTTTTACCATTACAATCAGAGGAATGAAAATAACAACTCCAGAAACAAACATCTTTGTTTCCTGTAGATCAGCCTGCAGCGCAGGGGTTGTTTCTTTTCATTTTGCATTGGGCAAGAACAATGCTATTGCCTAGCAGTAATTACATCTATTTTTTCCCCCCACTTTGGAGCATAACTGAAATAGGATGCTTGCTTGCTAAAGTGATGGCTGAGGAGCTTTCCCTGTGCTCCCAACTACTAAGGAAGATGAGATATGTTCTGAGCAGTCCCAGGTGACATGCTGGAGGGATGCTTTTTTTCCCCCTCTATGTGACACCATCTAGTTTTTCCCTTTTGTTGGAGCTTTTTGGAAGCTTCTGTTCTTGCATTTGGAATCCCTAGTTTCCATCTGTCCTGTTTTTCCTGGAAGGCTGGCTAACTAGAGAACTAATTGGTTTCAAACCTACTGACACTCAGAAATGATCTTGTTTTGTAAGACTCTTTATAACCTTGGACATCTGCACCCAAAGGCTTGAAAAAACACCTGAGAGGAAAAGCTTGCTCTGAAGTAGTTAAGAGCATATTCTAAGAGGTTTCTGTTGTAGATTTCAATGTGCCCAAGAAGACCATCATTAAAATCAGAGAAAACAGAGCAATAATGCAATTTGCCTTGAAATGGAAAACCTGTGTGTGAAAACTAGAAGTAAAAACTCTGAGGGTTTTATTTACTTAAATCCTAGTGGAGATGAGCTGCATGGCCTACCCATTGCACAGCAGTGGATAAAGCTTGCATTTTGGAGGTTTAAAGAGAGGCTGTTCTGAATGTATGCATTTTAGGACTGATTCCTCATCAAATGTCACTCATCTCCCATTGTCAGATGCTGGGTCCTGCATACATGGTGGAAAACATTTCCGGTCATTTCAGACCTGCTTGATAATTTGTGTGTAATAACATCAGCTGTGCAGCTGAAGTACAATCTACTTCTTCTGCCCTGGCTCCCATTTGCTCTCCAAAGAGAAGTTCTTCTTTCAATGCTGGGATATTCCATAGTCCCAGAGTGGTGAGGTTGAAGTGCCTCCTTCTGCAGTGCAATGGGAGTCAGGACTGAGTCTTGGTTCTGCACGTCCGCTAGTGGAACTAAACCACTCTACCCTGTAACTTGACATTTCTATCTTGTGTTTAGATTTTAAGCATGTAAGACATGCCTGAAGGCACAGCTGGCTGAAGCACAGAACAAGCTGGCTATTGCAGAAATGTCTAAGGATTTTCTCCATTCCATAACAACTTCCCACCTTGCATTTTGTTCCTGGCTCAATACAGCATTTTAACAACAGGCCACGCTTCCGTCTTGTACTCCAGCTTCCCTCTCTGCCCCCAGGTTCTGTCTGTGTATTCTCACTCCTGTGTCAGCTCTAGTGCTCGTGTGACCACAAACTGATGGGAGTGGTTCACTGATCCAACTGAAAGGCTTCTTTGGATTGTGACTTTTTGCTCTCTAAAGCAAACTCCGGAATGGTGCCCTTAGGAAGGAATTCCAAGGTAGCCCCATGCTGCAGTTTTAGCCTTTCAAACTGAAACCACATGCCATGGTGACTTTCTGACTGCATTACCTTTCCTGAAGGATTTAATAGCTAGATGTGAGTTTAGTTAACTCTTTTTTTTCCCCCCCCTACTTGATTCAATAAAATATTTATATGATCTGGGCAATAAATGCTTACAGCCAATACAGATTCCAAACACCTCATGGACACTGGAAGTAGTTCTTTCTATTACTTGAACCTGTCTGTCTGGAGAGTTGCAAACGAAATGACATCTCTTTTGAAGCTCTGGGAAACAGATATTTTTTTCTATAGCAATAATTAGTCACCACTTGATGTGTAGTTGCTGAGCATTTTCGTCCTGTTTAAGCGTTGGGAGACTTGAATACGCGTTTCGAAGCAACAGGTGTGTACGGCTGCAATATCACCAACAAAAAGAACCCCAAGCCCTTGCAAAATGTTTATCCTCCTTATTTCCATATGTTACAATCTGTATTGGCAGGTGCTGCCTTGCTTAAGAGTTTTGTTTCCCCTCCCCCCCCTACCTTTCATACAAAACTTTTTGCATTCAGGAGGTGAGCGTTGACTGGAAAGGAAACATTCTGTTCAAAGCTGCTGCTGCTGCTGGTCGTGATCTTTCTCACTGAAGCTGAGACATGCACAACAAGCTGTGTGCTTGTGGTGGGTGGTGCTTGCACTGGAAAGGTGCAATCACCACCAGGGGATGGCTGTTCCACTGTCTTTTCGTGTTCACGTTGCGTTGTGTTTGGTTTCAATGTTCTGTTTGGATTGTACCTTCTATTTTCCCCTCCCCCTCCTCCTATTAAAGTATTTTATTTTCTGTTTGTCTTTGTTGCATAATAAAGAGATCAGTCTCCTGGATGCCACTTCTTCCTTTCCAGATGCTTTCTAAACTTCAGTGCATGCTCAGTTTGAATGCTTAGAGTGGTGTGTGTGCTGCTGGAGCCCTTGACTGGTGGCTCGTGCTCCATTCATGAGCTGAAGTCGCCTTCTGTCACATTTTCAGATCTTCCCATGAAGCAGGAAAGATGGTGGGTTGGCCAAAACTTTGGCTTCTTTTCTACCTTCCATGTTCATGTTTCTGTCCCATGCAACAGTAGAGAAGCAGCATCCTGTTGTCAGTAAGCTGGGGCTGGTTGCACTGTTGGACCAGCAGGGTGAGCTTAGTGACAGGATATTGGAGTTGATGAAAATGCTTCAGGTTGTGAGGGCACCTGCTCACTGGGGAAGGTGCTCCTCACTGGTACTTTGCATTCCTTCTCTACTCTTGTGTTTCTGTGTCTCTCCATAGAATTACAGAATGGTTTGGCTTGGTAGGGACTTTAAAGATCATGTAGTCCAACCACCCTGCCATGGGCAGGAGCATCTTTCACTAGCCCAGGTTGCTCAAAACCCCATCTACCTGGCACTGGTGCCTTCAAACAGTGAGGCATCCACAGCCTCCCTGGGCAATCTGTTCCACTACCTAACCTGTTTTCCTCCGGATGTTTTTCCTTATAGCAATGGTCATGTGTTTACTCTCTGTTTCCCTTCCACTCCCCTTTTGTCCTTTAAAGTAATTACTTAATTAGCTAAGATTATATTACTTGGCTACCAAGTACTGATTCATACTCTGGCTGGTTTGTAAGTTCCTCTGGCTGTGCCCTCAGTATCTCAGGACTGATACATGCCTCAGGGGTAAATATTTAATCATTTGTGCAAGGTTCTGCCCCTGGGTTGGGACAATCCTTATTATCAGCACAGGCTGAGGGGTCATGAGATTGAGAGCAGCTCTGCAGTAAAGGACTTGGGGGTATTGATGGACAAAAAGCTGGACATGAGCCAGCAACGTGCTCTTAGAGCTCAGAAGGCAAATGGCATGCTGGACTACATCAAACCAAGTATGGCCAGCTGTGGTGAGACCTCGCCTGGAATACTGTGTCCAGCTCTGGAGCCCTTGACACAAGAAGGACACAGACATGTTTGAGAGAGTCCAGAGGAGTCCCACAAAAATGATCAAAGGGCTGGAGCACCTCTGCTGTGAAGACAGGCTGAGAGAGTTGGGGCTGCTCAGCCGGGAGAAGGTAAGGTTCCAGGGTGAGTGAGCAGCCTTCTAGCTCTTGAAGGAGGCTTACAAGAAAGCTTAGGAGAGACTGTTTACAAGGGCTTGTAGCAATAGGACAAGGGGCACTGGTTTGAAACTAGAGAAGGGTAGATTTAGATTTGACCTTAGGAAGAAGTTCTTTACCACGAGGGTGGTGGAACACTAGGACAGGTTGCCCAGGGAGGTGGTGGAGGCCCCATCCCTGGAGACTTCCAGGGTCAGGCTTGGTGGGGTTCTGAGCAACTTGATCTAGTTGGGGATGTCCCTGCTTACTGCAAAGGGGCTGGACTAGAAGACCCCTAGAGGTCCCTTCCAACCCAGTGCATGATATGATTCTGTGATTTCCAGAGGTGGGCTGCCACGTTCACTTCTCTGGAGGAGTTTTTATTTCTCAGATTGTTTAACAGTTGGAGAGACTTTTAAACTCTTAAGTGCTTTGTAAAGCTTTTGCTTTATTGTGTTCTTTAGGGGGAGAAAAGGTCTTTGTTTGGGTTGGAATGATTAGGATGATGTTTGCACTCATGAACATCCCATGCAGACTGCTTCTTTAATGGTACCAGGGATTTGTTTCTCAGGAAGCCTTGCATTTAGGTCTCTGTTTGTTCAAGAATAGACAGAAGACAGTAGGAAGGTGGTGGCTTTTTTTTCCTCTCCAAGGTGACTGCTGTGGCACTAGTGTCATGCAGGGTGTGGTTTATATGCCACCTGAGTTTTGAGACCAAACTGCAGCAGTTTCTTTGATGGGTTTTCCTTCTTTCCCAAGGGAAGCCACAAGAGGGCGCTGAACGCTGTTGGGTTAGCGCTGAGGTCTCCCAGGCTGCTGCTGCGCTGAGCAGCTGCGCTCCCAGGCACTGTCAGGTGTAGGATTTCTATGCAGATGGTTCATAAAACGGGGTAAATCTTAAGTATGCTTTAGGGGTTAACATATTGACTGGGGGCACTCTAATCTGCAGAAAGAATATTTCTCACTTCCTTTAAAACCTCAAACTTCCAAATCTGCTGCTGTGCTTGATCATCTGGCTTGTCCCAGGACTCCACTCTAGGAAGAGCTGAGTGCTCTCCAGTTCATGAGTGACCATAAAATGTGACACGTTCATGCAAACTCCATTTGCATGAAGACCTTTTCCTCCCCAAACACATCCTTAGAGGTCGTCTGTAATTGCAAGGCGCTGTAGTGCACACGGGAGTCGCAGGAGGGCATCTGAGGACTGTTGCATTCTGCGGTAAGGAGCAGCGGGGTTATCGCCGGGTTTGGACTTCCTTTCTGAAGCTGCACTCATCAACGACCTGCCTAATCCAACCCACGATGAGGTCCACGAGGTACCAATACAGGTATGCTTCAATGTCCCTTTGTATTCTTAGGTGTTTGAAGTTGTTCTCTGGCAGCACACACAATAGTTTGGAGTTGCTGCAGACTTCTGGAATGAAGACATTGTCATAGAATCATAGAATCAATAAGGTTGAAAAAGACCTCAAAGATCATCAAGTCCAACCTGTCACCCAACACCTTATGACTACTAAACCATGGCACCAAGTGCCACATCCAATCCACCACCTCCCTGGGCAGCACATTCTAATGGCTAACAACTCTCTCTGGGAAGAACTTTCTCCTCACCTCCAGCCTAAACTTCCCCTGGCACAGCTTGAGAATGTGTCCTCTTGTTCTGGTGCTGCTTGCCTGGGAGAAGAGACCAACCCCCACCTGGCTACAACCTCCCTTCAGGTAGTTGTAGAGAGCAATAAGGTCTCCCCTGAGCCTCCTCTTCTCCAGGCTAAACAACCCCAGCTCCCTCAGCCTCTCCTTGCAGGGCTGTGCTCAAGGCCTCTCCCCAGCCTCACTGCCCTTCTCTGGACACATTCAAGGGTCTCAATGTCCTTCTTAAATTGAAGGGCTCAGAACTGGACAGAGTACTCAAGGTGTCCCAGCTAAGGCTCCATCATCTGAGAGAAAACCAAGTATCCCTGCAGTATGGTTTTGTAGTGGCCAGCTTCAGCTGCTTTGGTAGCCACACAGCAGTCATAGTGTGTTTTACACTGCAATCTGATTCATAGTTACCATTTCAACTACACTATCATCTAGAAAGGTTGGACCAGATGATCCTTGGGGTCCCTTCCAACCTGGCATTCTGTGCTAATGGTTGCAGTTCACACTTGATGTGACAGTGGGTAGGAAGGGCTGGGATGTTATGCACCCAAGCTTCTGCTCTTTGCCTCTTTATTTTACCTGTAGCTAAGCAGTGAGAGGAAACTGAAGATGTGTTGTCATTTTCACTTTCCATATGACTCCTGCTCAGTTTGTAAACATTGGAGTTTCCTAACTTGAAACATTTGTTCAGCTCAAAATATTTTGGGTTCGATTGAGGGCTTCTTATCTTGCAGGTTTGCCTGGCAGCCCTTATCCTCACTGGTGCTTTCTGTCTCCTTAGCCAAGGACACACTATTGCAGTGTTATCCCCAGCTAAGAGATAACTGAAACTAATTTGTGCAAGACAATGCAGGAAGTCTGAGACACAGGAACAATGTGCTGAGGATAATGCAGCATTTGAATATCCTCCTACTCCTTAACATTTGCTCTATGAGCACTGCTAAGTGAGCTCCGTAATGCTCTACAAGCCAGCGCTGCTCAAGATTAGTGAATGAACTCATATCACTTGCAGCTGACACTGGAACTCCTCATTAGTCAGATTCACCCAAATGTCAACTAGCAACCATGAATCAGAGTTGTTCACTGAGCACTCTGTGATCTGCACATTATCAAAGCATCTGTGCTGAGATACAGGAGATCAACAAACCCACCCAAACAGGAAACTACCTGCCAAAAATGCTAGAAAAGGTCTGTATGGATAGGGCTATTTTTAACTGCTTCTGTGGTTCTCAGGAGTGAGCTGGCATTGCATTCTGAAATTAAGATCCTCTGGCTTTTGAAAAGAGCATTCCTGCCCTCCTGGACTTCATTCATTTGTCCCAGTCTCTTTCCTCCCATTTCTGTCTTTTTTTCCAGCCAAAACAGTTCTATGACTCTGTGCCTGTTGTTCACAGATCTATCTTTATGCAGAAGAGCAGAGCAGGTGTTGCTTCCCATCTGCATTGGACAACTCCTGATGAATATTCCTAGCTCTGCAGCAAGGCAGGGGATAAGCACTGCAGTGTTGCTGCTCTCTGTGCTGCAGCTGTGCCCACGGGCAGTGGTGACACTGGGCAGACAAAAGGCATGGTGCCTGCCCCAGGGAACACACAGTCTGCTCCATGGTGCTCCCCATCTGTCTGGAGTGCCGAGTGGTCACTGCAACAGACCTGCAGCAAGCTCCACATCAGCTTCTCCTGCCTTTCCTTTCCATTGCTTCTACTAACAGTATGGGAGCATGTGGTTCTGTGGGGAAAGAAACAGAACTAACTGGCAAAAGCTCAGATTTTGCAGGTATCCCTTATAGTTACTCAGGGATCATTGGATAACTCTGTACCCATAAAAGTTGTGCCACATGTTCAAGGGAAAGAACTGTAAGGAAGGAAGGAAAGAGCAATCAACCAGCCAAAGACCTGCTTCTTCTGCTTTGTGTTTAATGTTTCTACTTTTCCTCAAACACAGACCTTGTAGGCAAGCCACAGGTGGACTGTACCCACAGATCAAATTGGCAATGGAAGTATGATCCTGTGAATCCCACAGGCCCCTGACTGTGTCAAGAAAGGGTGAGAGTTACTTTTGGCTGCTTTATGCCCTGGTAATTGTAGAATAAAGATACAATCTAAGAAGGCCATTAGAATCATGGAATTGTCAGGGTTGGAAGGGACCTCAAGGATCATCTAGTTCCAACCCACTGCCATGGGCAGGGACACCCCACACTAGATCAGGTTGCTCAGAGCCACATCCAGCCTGGCCTTAAAAACTTCCAGGGATCAGGCTTCCACCACCTCCCAGGCATCGTGGACAATATCAGAAATAGTGTGGCCAGCAGGAGCAGGGAAACCATTCTGCCCTTGTACTCAGCACTGGCTAGGCCACACCTTGAGTCCTGTGTACAGTTCTGGGCCCCTCAGTTTAAGAAGGACATTGAGGCACTTGAACGTGTCCAGAGAAGGGCAACAAGGCTGGGGAGAGGCCTTGAGCACAGCCCTGCGAGGAGAGGCTGAGGGAGCTGGGGCTGTTTAGCCTGGAGAAGAGGAGGCTCAGGGGAGACCTTCTTGCTCTCTACAACTACCTGAAGGGAGGTTGTAGCCGGGAGGGGGTTGGTCTCTTCTCCCAGGCAACCAGCACCAGAAGAAGAGGACACAGTCTCAAGCTGTGCCAGGGGAAGTTTAGGCTGGAGGTGAGGCGAAAGTTCTTCCCAGAAAGAGTATGTGGCCATTGGCATGTGCTGCCCAGGGAGGTGGTGGAGTCACTGTCCCTGGAGGTGTTCAACAAAGGACTGGATGTGAAACTTGGAGCCATGGTTTAGTTTTCAGGTGTTGGGTAATAGGTTGGACTTGATGATCTCTGAGGTCTTTTCCAACCTGGTTGATTCTATGATTCTATGATCATTATTGGTGGGAGAGGGTTACAACATCCACTGTTACTTTTATGAGCAAGCCCCAGCATTCTAAGACCAACACTATCTACAGCTGCCACTTCTGAATGGATCAGCAATCAAACAAGTAGCAGGAAGTAGATCAGGCATCCTCATTACTTAGGATCAGCCTGTTCTTTCTTATCAGCTCTAATACCTGAAATAGTATGGCAAATGTTATTAATCCTGATCTAATATTTACCATGCAGAATCTAAATGCCATTTCTAGTCTTTTTATGGCATCCTAATCAGGTAATTGCTCTAGGAAAGTGAACTGTTAGTCAAGTGTGATCATGCAGTTGCCAGAATTAGCTTCATTTTAAGTGTGAGAAGAAACTGTGGCACTTTGAGCACTCTCTGGCAACCCATAGGTAGAAGAGGAGGACACTGAAGTTAGAATTATTAGAATAAACCAAACCAGGTTGGAAGAGACCTTCAAGATCATCATGTCCAACCCATCAACCAATCCAACCCACCCAAACAGCTAACCCATGGCACCAAGCACCCCATCAAGTCTCCTTCTGAACACCTTCAATGACGGCGACTCCACCACCTCCCCAGGCAGCCCATTCCAAGGGGCAATCACTCTCTCTGTATAGAACTTCTTCCTAACATCCAACCTGAACCTCCCCTGGCGCAGCCTGAGACTGTGTTCTCTTGTTCTGGTACTGGCTACCTGGGAGAAGAGACCATCATCCGCCTGTCTACAACCTCCCTTCAGGTAGTTGTAGAGAGTGATAAGGTCACCCCTGAGTCTCCTCTTCTTCATGCTAAGCAGCCCCAGCTCCCTCAGTCTTTCCTCACAGGGCTGTGTTCCAAACCCCTCACCAACTTAGTTGCCCTTCTCTGGACTCGTTCCAGCAAGTCAACCTCCTTCCTAAACTGAGGGGCCCAGAACTGGACACAGGACTCAAGGTGTGGCCTAACCAGTGCAGTATACAGGGGCAGAATGACCTCCCTGCTCCTGCTGGCCACACTGTTCCTGATGCAGGCCAGGATGCCATTGGCCCTCTTGGCTGCCTGGGCACACTGCAGGCTCATGTTCAGCCTGCCATCGACCAGTACCCCCCAGGTCCCTCTTTGCCTGGCTGCTCTCAGCCACTCTGCCCCCAGCCTGTAGCACTGCATGGGGTTGTTGTGGCCAATGTGCAGAACCTGGCACTTGGATGTGTGATCTCATGCTGTTGGATTCTGCCCATCTGTCCAGCCTGTCGAGGTCTCTCTGCAGAGCCTCTCTACCCTCTAGCAGATCAACTCCTGCCCCTAGCTTGGTGTCATCAGCAAATTTACTGATGATGGACTCAATGCCCTCATCCAGATCATCAATAAAGATAAAGTGTCACAGGTGGTGACAGCACCACGGTCAGTACATTAAAAAAGTGATTCTATATGGAGTTTTTAAATAGTCCAGAAGGATCCTATTGCATCAGACACAGACAAAGGGAAGTGACATGGCCCTCTCTGAAAGCAAGGTACTGAAAAGGTGCGGCTGACAGATTTGGGGTTTTTTTTAAGTACACACATTTCTCACTTCCACATGCTGTCTATTAATACATATTCATTAATATATTGTCTCGCCAAGTCAGGTGTTCAGAAAGGGAACAGGAGGACACAGTCTCAAGCTGCACCAGGGGAGGTTTAGGCTGGATGTTAGGAAGAAGTTCTTCTCAGAAAGAGAGATTGGCCATTGGAATGTGCTGCCCAGGGAGGTGGTGGAGTCACCATCACTGGAGGTGTTTAAAAAGAGGCTGGATGAGGCACTTAGTGCCATGGTTGAGTTGATTAGATACTTTGGGTGATAGGCTGGACTTGATGATCTCAAAGGTCTTCTCCAACCTGGTTAATTCTGTACTCTGTATTCTGTGTTTTATTCACTGAATCACAGGATGGCTGTGGTGGGAGGGCACCTCTGGAGTTTGTCTAGTTAGGATATGTGAAAAGTTTTCTTAGTTAAAATGGAATTCCCTGCATTTCAAGTTGTCTGTTTCCTCTGCATCCCTGTTTTCTTGTGTCCGTTGCATCCTGTGTGTCAACTTGTGTCCAGTGTTGCTGCTTCTCACTGCAATGCTTAAACATAAAGAAGAGGGGATTGGACGTGGCACTTGGTGCCATGGTCTAGTCATGAGGTCTGTGGTGCCAGGTTGGACTTGATGATCTTTGAGGTCTCTTCCAACCTTGGTGATCCTGTGAATATGTTAGTTATCGTAACACAGTGATGATGGACTTCGCTTACTGGGCAGTAAGGCAGGTAAGAAGGTGAGGTAGGGAAGTTAATAGTTGATGAAAGGACAAAGGTTTTGATTTATGATCTTTACTGCCTTAAATACCAAGTTGATCTCAAATTCTTTCCATGCCACTCCTGTCAGGGGAACAACATGGGCTGGTTTTCTGTGCCTGCTCTCCTAACTTGGCTTCTTCTGCAGGTGGTCTGGAGCCAGGTAAGTAAACAAAGCCTGTGTCTTCTTTAGATAATAGGGGAGGAAATGCAGCTAAAGATGAGGTTGAGAGGAAAAGATTTAAGTATGTTTGCTTTTGCAGTTGGCATCTGCATGGAGGAGAGAGAATGATTTCCATTTCCTTGGGGTGCTGCTAATTTTAGCAAGCTTGGCTATGGATGGGGAGAGCTTTTCTTGCATTCCCCATCTGAGCACAATGTCCAGTAGCATTCAAAGTACCATTACCAGAAGAGCAGGTTTGGGTTTAGAACCAAGATAAGTATTACAATTAGTTTTGCTGCTCCATAATTAAATGGAAGTATGGGGTTTTGTTTGCTTGTTTATTCATGTTATTGATATTGAAATCAATACCCTCTTAGCCACTGGATGTGTTTGGGAAGCGGAGAGGGACCTGGGGGTGCTGGATGGTGGTGGGCTGAACATGAGCCTGCAGTGTGGCCAAGAGAGTCAATAGCATCCCGGAATGTATCAGGAACAGTGTGGCCAGCAGGAGCAGGGAGGTAATTTTGCCCCTGTACACTGCACTGGTCAGGCCACATCTTGAGTCCTGTGTCCAGTTCTGGGCCCCTCAGTTTAGGAAAGATGTTGAGTTGCTGGAACTTGTCCAGAGAAGGGCAACAAAGCTGGGGAGGGGCTTGGAGCACAGCCCTGTGAGGAGAGGCTGAGGGAGCTGGGGTTGTTTAGCCTGGAGGAAGAGGAGGCTCAGGGAAGACCTCATTGCTCTCTACAACTACCTGAAGGGAGGTTGTAGCCAGGTTGGGGTTGGTCCCTTCTCCCAGGCAGCCAGCACCAGAACAAGAGGACACAGTCTCAAGCTGCACCAGGGGAGGTTCAGGCTAGGATGTTAGGAAGTAATTCTTCATAGAGAGAGTGATTGCCCATTGGAATGTGCTGCCTGGGGAAGTAGTGGAGTCACCATCACTGGAGGTGTTTAGGAAGAGACTGGATGGGGTGTTTAGTGCCATGGTTTTAGTTGATTAGATGGTGTTGGGTGATAGGTTGGACGCAATGATCTTGAAGGTCTCTTGCAACCTGGTTTGGTCTATTCTAATTCTATTCTATTCTATTCTATTCTATTCTATTCTATTCTATTCTATCTATTCTATTCTATCTATTCTATTCTATTCTATTCTATCCTTCAAATCCAGCTGAACTATTTAAACCAAGAGGTTTCAGGTGAGATTTTGTATTTTGTGTCTTTCTGTAGTGAAGTCTGGCATTTTGTGATGGTTTATTGTAGCAGGCAGGAATTTTGCTGATACACAATAATGTATTTTGAAGGGAAAAAAAAAAAAAAATCCCCAATAGGTTGTTGAAAGTTCATTTCATCTGTTCACAAGCTTCAGCGCAATCCAAGTGTAAGGTATTACCTACTGTGACATTACTGCAGGGGAATAACAGTTGTCTGTTTTAAGGAATGCAACCACAACTGTCTGGTTCTATGGTTCCAGCTCTAATATCTCTCTGTGGCAATTTTCTTGCTCACCACTGCCATGCACTCAATGCATCCTCCTCAGCCAAGAGCTCAACCTCCCATTTTCAACTTTCCCCTAGTTCTCCAGTGTCCCCTGGTTACCTCAATCCTTCCCTTGTATTTCCACTGCCTGTCATAACTACCTGTTCCTCTATTCCCAGCTATTTGGAAACTCAACTCTCAGCCATGTTTAGGTTCCTTTAAATGATGCAGGCTGCTACTAACATCTACAAGCTATCACACCATCAAATTGACATGCAACAACCAGCCTCCTCTGTGAAGAGTGACTTCTGATCACCCAGGGCTAATTATTCCGTTCCCATGTGCCTCACTGCCAAGAAGAGTTGTTTTCCTATTTCTGGATGCCAGCACTGAGAGTTATTTATAGCCTGGAGAAAACACTGATAAGTTAGGCTGTCTTATCTAAACTGGTTGGCTCTGCTCCCACCTGAAAGTCCATGGTGAGGCAGGGAAATTTTCATCTGGTGTTTTATGACATCTTTGAATAGGTGTCCAAGGACAGGTGAGGTAGACCACCTTCTGGTGGTGCCATGCCTAAATTAGGGACAGATGAATTAAGGTATGCAATTTACTCATTTGTTTCTCCAACTGCTTACTGAATGAGTCTACTCAGCTTTTATGTGACTAAAACACATGAGAAGTTTCTCACCTGTTCAAGGCACATTGAATTGCTTGCCAGTTGGATGTGCTCACACGCCATGATTTGGTCAGCCTTTAACTTAATCCACATAAACCATGTTGTTTGCCAAGTTAGGGGCTAATGTTATTAACTGTTCAGAATTATGTGTGTGTATGTAGATATAGGTTGTAGCCAGGTGGGGGTTGGTCTCTTCTCCAAGGCAACCAGCACCAGAACAAGAGGACACAGTCTCAAGCTGCACCAGGGGAGGTTTAGGCTGGATGTTAGGAAGAAGTTCTTCATAGAAAGAAGAGATTGGCCATTGGAATGTGCTGCCCAGGGAGGTGGAGGAGTCACCATCACTGGAGGTGTTTAAGAAGAGACTGGATGGGGCGCTTGGTGCCATGGTTTAGTTGATTACATAGTGTTGGATGGTAGGCTGGAGTTGATGATCTCAAAGGACCTTTCCAACCTGGTCTAATTCTATTCTATTCTATAAAAGTAGCATTGGTTAGACTAAATTAAATCCCTCTTTGATACACCCCAGGTAATATAACCTTCTTCTGTATGTGCTTCTGAATTGTGGAGCTGTTGCTTATTTACAGAACTTTCAGAGACTCAGAAATGCAGCACATGGCTCTCAGGTCTCAGGCTGGGATTGAGGTGAAAGCTGTTGGCTACTCAAGCAAGTATACTCATCCACAGAGATACTCCTTTTGCCCAAATTGTTATGATTCACAGGATTGAAGACCTAGTTTTGTTGAGAGGAATGTGTAAAAGAGTGATTCCTTCAGCATAAAGCATTCAGCGACAGCATCCAGATACTCAGGACCAGCCTGGACTTCAGTCAATTGCTGACTTTGCTGTTCAGTTGTGGCCTCACGTTTTGGTTTACACACTGGACTTAGCTACATTGATTTCAGTTTGTGAGCTTTTGCTGCTGATAGGGGAGCTTTCCCATGAGCTAACCAGTTTGTACCTTTAGCACAGTTCTGCTTTCTGATTAGTCAATAGAGGTGTTTTGTAGCTTGTAATCATTGGAGCTGTAGAAGGGTTTTATTCTTCATTAATGGTTTACAGGAGGGTTCAACACATACAGGTGTGATTCCTCTCTGCCAACAGCAGTCTTTAACAGAAAAGGTGGTAACATAATTTCAGTTTCTGAATATTGCAAGCTTTGCTTGTAATGTTTTTTTTTCCCCTCCATATTAACTGGAAATCTGTGTGAGAGTGGGAATAAAGTCAGCCAAACATCGCTGCACACTTTGTCCATAGTACTTTCAGCTTGTTTTACAAGCTGCACCTTCAATTTGAAACTTGGACACGTGGACTGGAGAGTGATAGTGAAATGCAATGAGAGGCTATAAAACTGGAGATAATGTTAAGAGGAATCTGATGGATGGTTTGTTTGGACAGGATAATTTGGTTTATTGAACTGTATCTATATACACATATGATTCTTCTCTCTTCTCTCTTCTCTTCTCTCTCTCTTCTCTCTTCTCTTCTCTTTCTCTTCTCTTCTCTTCTCTCTTTCTTACCTCTCTCTCTTCTCTTACTCTTCTCTTCTCTTCTCTTCTCTTCTCTTCTCTTCTCTTCTCTTCTCTTCTCTTCTCTTCTCTTCTCTTCTCTTCTCTTCTCTTCTCTCTCTTCTCTTCTCTTCTCTTCTCTTCTCTTCTCTTCTCTTCTCTTCTCTTCTCTTCTCTTCTCTTCTCTTCTCTTCTCTTCTCTTCTCTTCTCTTCTCTTCTCTTCTCTTCTCTTCTCTTCTCTTCTCTTCTCTTCTCTTCTCTTCTCTCTTCTCTTCTCTTCTCTCTCTTCTCTTCTCTTCTCTTCTCTTCTCTTCTCTTCTCTTCTCTTCTCTTCTCTTCTCTTCTCTTCTCTTCTCTTCTCTTCTCTTCTCTTCTCTTCTCTTCTCTTCTCTTCCTCTTCTCTTCTCTTCTCTTCTCTTCTCTTCTCTTTCTCTTCTCTTCTCTCTCTCTTCTCTTCTCTTCTCTTCTCTTCTCTTCTCTCCTTCTCTTCTCTTCTCTGTTCTCTTCTCTTCTCTTCTCTTTCTCTTCTCTTCTCTTTCTCTTCTCTTCTCTT